>NC_136485.1:115453247-115540747 GCF_053919585.1 Euprymna scolopes | reverse complement strand
GTATGTTCTTTTTCCATTTTGAACGATTTACTTGAACAAATCGAGTATACATGTATGCACTATTTCTGCCCATTATCAAACGTTCTGCTACTGTTTATTTTTCTTCTGGAGTTGTTGAAATTCTAGGTATATTTCAAACTAAGACCGTCAACTTGTATTAGTACTTCCTGGAGCGAATACACGGGTGGGTCCTGCTTAACACCCCAAATAATTATCGGTGCTGGAGCTTGCTAATTACCAAATTTCGGTTTGCTTATGATTATGGTTAATCTGAATTTCTTGTCAGCAGCAAACTATTTTTGTCATAAGACGTTGAACTTCTTAAAAAGCCGTAGCCACAAAGCCAGCATCATTTGTGAACATTAAGACATTCGAAGAAAGTATGGAGAAGGTATCTGGTAAACAGAAACACTGAGTAACACCTAATTATTCGACTAATAGACATCTGGTTACAGAAAAAGCTAATATATCGAAAAGGTTGAAGGAATATTTAGATACTGTTTCAACAATACATGTTCTACTGATGGAGATGTTTTTAATCAACAGGTCAACAGAAAAGAAAAACGAGACTTTTCATTTAACCGGATTTTTAAGATTAGGCAACTATGAAATAAATATTGTCTGAAAAAGCCCCGAGAAAAAACGCAATTCCAGCCGAAATCTTCAAGTACGGTGATACAAAATTCTAAGGATTTAAGAATTAAAAACAGAAGTTAGAAATGGTCACCCAAGGTTTTATATAGATTCTCATTCATGATTTTAACTAAAATAAGGCAAACATTAATGCATATCAAAACAACCGTGATATTTTTCTTCTTTCCATATATTGAAAAAAAAAAACTTATCAAGATTGATTTTCAACCTGATCATAAAGTACGTAATTATATATATGTATATATATATATATATATATATATATATATATATATATATATATATATATATATATATATATATATATATATATACTTAATCGCAGTGTGCTCTATGTATTATCATGTGCTGTCCTTCGTGTCCGAAGACCACTCCCTGCGAACCATAATTCTCCACTTGTCACGGTTGCGACTGAGGGTCTGCCAGCTTCCAGTAGGGATCAACCAGTCCTTTAGATTTCGTTTGACGGTGCACGAAACCTGAGCTTCGGTCTACCTATGCTCCGTACCCCATCCGCCAGTTGTGAAAACAGTATGTTTTGGTAGTCGGGAGTTCTCCACACACACACACACACACACACACACACACACACACACACACACACACATATATATATATATATATATATATATATATATATATATATATATATATATATATATATATATATATATATATACACACAGTAGCGTCCAAAGTTACGGAACAGTCAATCACTTTTTTTGCAAAGCTTCTAACTTTCTCTATGAAGTAAGAAAATAATATGTTTGTGAATTTTTCAATGTTTATTAATAATAGTTAAATAATTCCTATTTTTTAAGTTTTGAATACATATTTGTTTTGCATATATTTAGTATAATTAAATGCATTTATATGTATTTTTTATATCACTACAATTATTAAGCATTGATAATTTCACTAAAAATGTGTGGTACCCTTTTCATAGATAAAGTGTGAAGCAATTAAAAAAATGATCGACTCGTCCTTAACTTTTGGACATTACTATACATAAATATATATATATATATATATATATATATATATATATGTATGTATATATATTTATGTATATATATATACATATATATATATATATATATATATATATATATATATATATATATATATATATATATACGAGCAAACAGTTAATAAAACATGTTAAAAATCACTTTAAAGTGAGGTAAAAGGGGATAGTCTTTAATCCGCGGAGTTTCGCAGAAATACTTTCTTCTCGTCAGAGCGTAGGAATAAGCAAAATGCGGGATCGGACTTTGCATGCAAAAGTATTTCATGAAACAATAGTAAATCAAAGATCTTACTTGAAAACAATAAAAGGGAAGCAGAGGGAATATGGCGAAGAAAAAATGATTACACATTAATAGAGAGTCTGGTGTAAAATAAATAATCCAGTGACGGTAAAATCCAAATATATAACTTCAAAAAAGTTAATTGAATTTCCATTAGCACAAGTAAAATCCAAGGAAATCCTGTAATTGGAAGAAGATGGCCCATAATAATCCAAAGGCAGAAATCCATGGAAAAATTCAAAAAATGTGTACAAGGAAAAGAAGGAAAATGTTCCAATAATATAAATAAAAGAAAAAAAAGATATGCTTTTCACTGTACTGTCGAGACATAACTATAAATTAGAAAGATCAGGAGTGAAAAAGGGGAGAAAAAAATTAAATGGTGAAAGAGTTATTTAACTTTTTCACCATTTAATTTTTTAATAAAATAGAGAAACAACTGTCAAAATGACTCAGACAGGAAATGATAAAGGCGCGAAAAAATATACAGGGCAAAATAATATAGGTCAATTGAAATGTACAGGTCATCGCTTAAAAAATGTCAGCAAGAGTTGTAAGAAGACACTAAATGGAAAATAAATAAATAAATAAATAGAAATTAAATAATAAATAAACAATAAAGAAAAAAATACAAAATAAAATATGAAATATAAAATAAAAAATAAAAATTAATGTATATATATATATATATGTGGGGGTGTATGTGTGTGCGTATATGTATATATGTGTGTGAGTGTATGTATATATATATACATGTGTGTGTATGTATATTTATATTTATATATGTGTACCTATATGTCTATATATGTGTATATGCAAATATGTATATATGTGTGTATATATCCACATATATGCATATTTATGTATATATATGCATATATATATGTATATATATATGTATATGTATATATATGCATATATATATGTATATATTTGTGTGTATATATACATGTATATACATATATATATATATATATATATCTATATATATATATATATATCGTGTGAGTTATTGTGACTGATACACACTCTATGCAATTTATGATATATATATATATATATATATATATATATATATATATATATATATATATATATATGCATACACACCTTGTGTGTTTTCATATTTGTTTCACACCTGCTTAGACATCAATTAAATGCCGGATTTCGGTATACGAAAAATACTCACGGAATATCGTTTGAATGAGAAATATATTACGAACGAATGTTATATGTTTTTGTTTATGCTGTAAAATGTAGATGCATGCCTTCCAGATATAAACATCATATGTGATTTCATGCAAATTCCTATGAAAAAAAAATATCGCTGATAAAAAACGGTGCTTCTCGCTGCGGTTCGATCGATATTCCAGGTAACCCTGTGTTTCTGCGTTAGTTTTATGATACGTTTCTTGTGTGTATGAATTGTGTTTTTCTGTGAACATGTAGGAAGATATATCATGGAGGAATTGTTTCATCAACTGTAAAAAAATGCATATGTATTAGATCAGGAATAGCTTGGACCTTCTTATACGTGTTTAATTTTTGTATGCGATATTTTCGTCGCAGTCACAATGATAAACTTGTATACTCAGGGTTTAAGTTAATGTTTTATCAATTGTGTAAGTTGACGTAACCTTCAATATCATCATGAAATATTATACTCTTAATACAGTTAAGTGACACCTATTATCTATATTGTTACATGGATACTTCAGCTTTTTTCCACAAATATAATGTTATTAGATATATTTTACCTTACATGTTTGTAGAGGTATATATATATATATATATATATATATATATATATATATATATATATATATATATATATTCAGTAATGTGATTGATAATTTAAAATTCAAATTAGAATTAAAATATACATCGGTTTTACAAGAAGGAACAACAACTAAGTCAATATTGACTTTGGTGTAGTTCCTTCTTGTGAAACGGATTTTTTATTTAATTCTAATTTAAATTTTAAATCATCAATCACATTACTGATTATTAAATTATATATATATATTAATATTATTGATAATTTATAATTACAATTAAAAATAAAACTCGGTTCCACAAGGAAGAACAAAAAGAATGTACGACCGTTTCAGAAACAATTTTTTTTATTGAGACCGACAGTATATCTTGGACAATAAATACATCAAAAATACAATTTAGCATTTTTTATAGTAAAGCAGATGTATCTTTTAAGCGTCATCGTTTTAAATGTTATACAAACACTTAACATCCCGAGGAATGCCTTAACGATGATACTTACGAGCTTTAAACCGATCTTTTTTTACTTTTATTATAAATTAACAATCCCCTTACTCAGTATTAAAATAGCTCCATGATTGATATGCCTATCGCGCTTATTATATATCTTCATTTCAACGAGCACTGTTTTCTTTTCTTTTATTTGTATTAATGAATTTACTAATACATTAAAATATATTCTGCTCTTTAGACTGTTGTTCTAATCCCCTATATATATATATATATATATATATATATATATATATATATAGAGAGAGAGAGAGAGGGAGAGAGAGAGAAAGAGAGAGATTGATATAGATATAGATATTACAGTGAATGGGGTTTTACATCGCCAATCTTTAATTATATGAACGATTTTACACGAACTATGTGTTTTTACTGATAACAAAAAGAATATTATATAATTGCTTTAAATTTGTAACATCAAATGAATTACTGGTGCCTAATGAAAAAATCTGATACTCATGTAATTTTGTACATCCTGTATTAGATGTGGGTATATAATTACTGCTGAAACATAGAGTTAGGAAAGCAATAGAATGATAAAATATGATTAGTTACGGGAGGTATTTATGTACATTTGTATTTCTTTCTATCATGACATGTTCATACTATAAACACAACACATGACATTGACTTAATTTAGACAATAGGAGATTTTATGTTTGAGACGACCCTCATATGACAAAACACGCCCAAGACGACAATACATAGGTATCGTTTACACACACACATAGACACACACACACACGCGAAAACAGAAACACACAGACACTCAGACAAAAATATATATATATATATATATATATATATATAAGATGGGTGTTTTATATATATATATATATATATATATATATATATATATATATAAAGACGGCAGGAGGAAACTTCACACTTATAATCTTTTTTTTTTTAAACTGCAAATTTAAGCTACATTTAATGTAACTGTTTAAACAAAATATACCTATTTTGATTGGTCTTTTATTCTGTCATACTTCTACGTGGTCATATTTGACTGTAATGGAAATATTCTAGTGTTCATGCCAATAAAACACAAATAACTTCTATTTGAGGAGGCAAAAAGAAAGTCCGCACAATGAAAATTGTTATTTAAATGTAATTTTAGGACATTAATGCAACACAAATAAAACAGGAATACGATAAACTAGTAAATATTAAATAGCATAACACCTCTCCAATTTGAAGGCCTGCAATATTTTGGACATTCCTTGAATCAGATTGCTGTGCAGTGCAATCCAAACACGTAAAAAGTAAAAAAAAAAAACATAATTATTAGATAAGAGTTAATGTTTCGAATGAAGCAGATTTCAATTTTTCCATCATATTTTCCTTTTTTGCAATGTTTGCAACCAATTGTTTTATTAAAAATTCGATATTATACGTAAACGCATACTTTATTAAGTGGTCTTATGATTTAGACTAGGACTATATATATATATATATATATATATATATATATATATATATATATATATATATATATCAGAGAGGGTGTAGCACTCTCTATATAGGGATGACCCGTACACGCCTATATACACCTACAAAACAAAACTATCCAAATCTTAACTAAAATCAACTTATAAGTTTCAAAAAGCACATAGTCTTACAGAGAAGCGTCTTACGAATCCAGCGAGTGTCAGAACGTCGGTTAAAATTTCAAAAGAGAGCAAAAAAAAGGGTACAAAAATGGCCCATTGTTCTTCTTTCTTCTTTCTTCTTCTGCTTTCTTCTTTCTTTTGAGACGATGTATCTCGGTGTACGAACAGTCTCTGACAACAGTTCAAGCATCAATCGACTGCTCTTTACACGGAGAAGTGCAGTGACCTATCGCTTTTTAGCTAACTCCATAATTAAATAAGATTACGTTTGATAGCAAGTTTTAAACACTATACACCCAATGTAGACAGACCACTTCGAACACGGAACTTCTCTCAAAAGGGACAGCTCCAAATAATACACCGGATGCTCACAGACGTTCCAGTTTGCCAGTGGCCTATATTTCTTGGACGCTGAATATTTGAGGTGAACGTTAAGGTTTTTGGCTTTAAACAGTAGCCCACCAGCGTTAATGAAACCACGAAATCTTTATCTCAGTTGATCAAAATTGTTATAAGAGTAACCTATCAGCAATACGACGTCAAAAAACAATGTTATAAAAACAAATCATTCTTTTGATTTTGGACTGTAAAATATGTACAAAATGCCAATGCTGTGACCAGGAGTCGAACCTAGGTTAGCACGGGCACAACGTGGGGCCTAACCTCTAGACGATCACGGCTAACACTGACGTATGTCGCTCTTGGCAAAAAGACACATGACTACTGTCAAACTATTGAAAAATAGGAGGAAACTTGAAATTCTAACGCATGCGCAAAAATACACTATAGCAACCATTGTTAAATGCAGCTGAATCTCTTCGCTCGCTAAGAAAAGTAGATCAGACCAGTGCTTCTAAGAACTCACCAAACGCCAAAGGAAATAAGTTAAATTAACCGCAAAAGAAACTGCAAGAAAGTCATCTTCTAAGAACTCTCTGGAAGCTGACCAAAAAGAATCAAAATCCAAGCCCTAGCCACAAAAATAACTAGATATTGTGGCTACTATACACAATCTACTAATAAAAACAAGTAAGTTTTCTAAAATAAACTACAATAAATTAACCAAGTAACCTCACACTGTCACTGATTAGGACTTCATATAAAGATAACAACCACACTATTGGTGTATATACCGTTCCACACTTTAACTATTGGTGACGGGGAAGTATCTCAATTCTACGAGAGTTGTCTTGCTATAAGATAAGTGATATTATAGTAAGATACACATAAGTGTTATATGTTTACATTTAATAAAAAATGCCAAAGTCAGCACGTAGTAAAAAAGCTCAGCGAAATAGAGACTATGAAAAAAACAAAGTCAAGGTATTATCTGAGCAAAAAGAATACTATCAGAAAAATGCTGAAATAATAAAAATTAAGTATCATGCAAATCCTGCGGCAAAGAAGGCTGCCTCACGTGCTGACTCAAAAGCACGGTATAACAGGGATCCCGAGGGGAAAAACTGCCTCACGTGCTCTTTATAACAAAGAACCAGAAAAAAAGAAGGCTGCCTCACGTGCTGACTCAAAAGCACGGTATAACAGGGATTCTGAGGAGAAAAAAGTTGCCTCACGTGCTCTTTATAATAAAGAACCAGAAAAAAGAAGGTTGTCTCACGTGCTCTTTATAACAAAGAACCAGAAAAAAATAAATCATTCCTCACGTTCTCTTTATAACAAAAAAACAGAAAAGAAGAAGGCTGCCTCACGTGCTGACTCAAAAGCACGGTATAACAGGGATTCCGAGGGGAAAAAGCTGCCTCACGTGCTCTTTATAACAAAGCACAATAAAAAAAGAAGGCTGCCTCACGTGCTGACTCAAAAGCACGGTATAACAGGGATTCCGAAGGAAAAAGCTGTCTCACGTGCTCTTTATAACAAAGAACCAGAAAAAAGAAGGCTGCCTCACGTGCTGACTCAAAAGCACGGTATAACAGGGATCCCAAGGGGAAAAAGCTGCCTCATGCACAAACTATTATAAATATAAATATAAAAAACTGCCAAATCTTTTCCAAAACGCCAAAGAATGAACCAAGAAAAATCTAATAGTGAAGGTATGAACATTTAAGAACTTTATAATATTCTAACTGTTTTATCAGAGAGGCGGTAGCACTCTCTACGTAATATAGAACCGATGGAGGACCAAGAGGCAACTCCTAAGACCCAAAACCCAAAGGCCTAAAACCCAGCAGGAAGCGACCTGCTACTAATGGAGGTGGCAATGAGCCGCCTCCTAAAAAAGACAATACTATCATGAATGTAAGTTTAAAAATAAAACTGTAAGTAAAAATATTAATTAACCAGAATTAAAAAAACCCATTGGAAATGCAAAAGGATATAGGGATGGTATGCCAAAAAGTATACAAACAAGATAGCTGTGAATGGCTAGGCACATGGAAATAGAATTGCATCCAAAGTATAGCCATATAGCTTTTTACAACCGTAAAGATGGCACGGAATGAAGATTGGAGAAAAGCTATAGGGCTATATTTTGGATTCAATTCTATTTCCATGTGCCTAGCCATTCATAGCTATCTTGTTTGTATACTTTTTGGCATACCATCCCTATATCCTTTTGCATTTCTAATGCTTCTTTTATTCTTGTATATATATAACGTTAGATATTTTTTCACACACATAATATATATATAGTAGATCCCAAAAGTGAGTAAGTTTTTCACATTTCTTGAAATACTTATGTATATCTCTTCATGAAAACTTCTGCAAAATGGGTTTTATACACAATGAAAAATAATATGTCTGCAATATATATAAGAGAGTTAATTTATTTTCCGTACCAAATAACTTAACTCATAGCCTCTTCAGTAAAGCAAATTTTGTCTTGGATTTGATTTTTGTAGTAAGTGGGACACTATTCTGCGTTCCAGTTTCTTCAGGGACGGTATCATGCTCTGCTGCAGTATTTGGCAATACATGTTGGCGTTTATATTTCCCAATAATAAAATGTTGCTTAAGATTTATTTTGCTTGGTTGCCGTCTCTGTGGCCTGAACAAAACAACATTTTATATGGGTGTGTATGTGTGTGTGTTGTTATGTGTCTGTTTCAGCGTGTAAGTGCAGAGGGAAAATACACGTAAAGTGTCAAACAATGTGCAAGTTGCATATATACTTTCCAAATTGTAATCTATTTATATTAGAAGTTTCATGTTGATGTAGATCTTATAAGAAATCACGATAATATGCGAATCTAAGTTTCAGCTTTTTTATACATTGCTAATTAAGTAAGCTTGTTGTAGATGTAAACGCTGTGAGGGTCTGTTTAAAATAGATACATCCAAAAACTTCAAAAAGTAATGGATTCTATTACGTCTTTACGTATCCTACTTTATATAGATCACATCGTGCAATCTTGTAGCTGTAAGTTTTAAACTTGAATTCACTCAGGTAGACAAATTGTTTCGAACCTTTTTTAATAGAATTTTTTTAATAGAATCTTTAACTTTCTGCGGGAAATGTTTTCCAAATAATTGTCATTCGTTTAACTGATGTAAATCAATTAATGTATTCACACATATAACTGCAAACATATACATAAATACACATATTCGCACGCGTATTTTCATTTTTATTTTCTGCCAGCTATAATGCTTTTTTTTTCTCTAAAACGTGTGTACCTATCTTCCGGGAAGTCGATTTCGAACAATATTATGATAAATTGCAGTATATTAGGTATTTACAATCCATTAGATAAAAATCTCGCGACTGAAAGAATTAATTACTGTTTAGAACGAAAGTGGCACCTGTACGATAATAGTTTTTTAGGAGATAAGTGAATCCGTTTTTTTTTGTGTGGGTGTACAACGGTCTGTAGCAACTACTCTTTCAATGGTTAATCTTTTTTTAGAAATGTTGAACAAATAGGATTTGTTTCTTAACCGGTAAAACATATGTGCTAACAGGTCAACCTCGAAAAAAAAAGGAATTTGCAAACCGTATCCTTTCCCCGTATGCGCTAATACACATTTTATGTAAAAATGGAGTAATTCTTAAAGTGTTTTCATCAATTTGTGTATTTCTCCGACTTTGACAAATATGTTTTAAAAGGCCCATTGTTTGGTTTCTATTTTTCCAGATGATACTCGAAGTAAATTAGTTTTAACTTTTGAAATCATTATTACAAATTTAGTACAGTGTAATAACCACTATATTATTAGCTTTAAAATAATAAATAAAGCATTAGTATAAAATAATAAATGCAATTTATGTGTATTATACGACAGGTCAGTAGCGGGCTACAGGCAATTAGATAGACACACACACACATACATACATATGTAATATAAATATCACTTCTTTGTTAAAATGTATTATGTATATATGTTTGTATATCTCATAAAAACTATCGCCAGAGGCAACGGATTTTTACGAGGTCGGTATCTTCTTTAAGCTCTACCGGAAAATATCGATTAATCCGCTAACAACATTAAATTCTTCAACCTCAACTGGGCACATTTCTATAGAGCGGGGCCACTTTTATGCCGATATTTGTGAAATCCATCGCCCCTTCCCGATTGTTAAGACCTAAATTAAAACCTACGTCACTTAAGGTTTGGCGTTAGGCGCAACAGCTAACATATCGCGTTTTTTTCCACGTTCCTTTCCTCTTTTTCGGTAGGGTTCGAGCCTGCCCGCCTACTCTCATTTTTTTTGCGCCCGCAATTTTATTTTTCTTCATTGCTTTGTTGCTCAACCAACACACTTACATACACCTCCACTTTTTTCCTCCCTCATGTCACGAGTGCGAGCCTCCCTGCCTACTACATATATTTTTTGCTCAACACACGCCTCCAATCCCCGAGCAGCAGCGAGCACCCAGACTACTATATATATATATATATATATATATATATATATATATATATATATATATATATATATATATATATGCATATATATATATATATATATATATATGAACTTTGATAGAAGAAGAGAGTAAACACACTTCTACAAGAGAGGACTTATCGGGAAAATACAAAGCTCAACAATATCCAATGAAGCTTTTATAGGAGAACATAAGATCGGAAAATTAAGTCACAAAAACTATATATTGATGACTATAGAATGATTCATTCATTTAATCAGAGTATACATATATTTGGTTGGAGTGTAACGAGGCTAAATGTATGTATACCCTTATTAAATAATGTAGTTTGTTTGACTTCATTTTCCACTCTTACTGTCTCATATATATATATATATATATATATATATATATATATAAATACAATTTTAGAGTAAATTAAACCTGAGATTTCATTGGAAATATACTTTTTTATTCGTGGTATTAAAATAATTGTCGAAATTTTTAACTAAAACAATGATAATGTTCGATACAGCTTATATATGCGTCTTTCTTCTTACACTATAACAAATGAACAAAATTTGAATTTTCTGTTCATTTGTGTATATGTTATATAGGGGTTGCATTAAAAGAGATACTTTTTATAAGCGCAGTCTTAGAAGATAGATGTGTTGTAAGAGAGATAGGGGTGTTGTAAAGAGATATTGTTCGTTTTATGATGATTCATATTTATTAAAATTCATTATTAGAAGTGTTGATATATGAAGCTCTTAAAGTGAGGAGACAGTATCCAGTCAGTCTTAGTGTAGATATGAGATGTAGATTCACATTGTGAATATGAGATGTGTATATTACGATATTTTATAACACAGACATATAATAACAATTCACTTTACCTTTTTGTAAGAATCACAAACACAAAGACGAGCTTTATCAAAACACATGATAGGTTTATTTCTTCACGACCGGCCGTGGTTTTCTCATAAAGAATTCAAAGCTTCACATTTTAGTTTCAAAGTGACCGCCTCGTTTCCTAGACTTTCGAATTCCCAGCCCCTCTCAGAGTTCCTCACTGACTATCTATCTCACTAACTAACTAACTCTCATTTCATATATTGATAAATACATGCATGTCCGGCCGGTGAGCAAAATTCACGTGTTTCAACATGCGCGACTTTGCACGTTCCCGACATTATGATTTCCTAATAACCTATTTTTGATGTTGTTATAAAGGAATTCAACCTACATATCTAATTTATTTAACCCATATTTATTATCCACATTCTTTCTAACAATTGAATTGTTTATTTATTATTTATTTCATCAGAATTAACAATTTTCTGGACATTTCATTTTAACCTATTGTTCTTTAAAACTTATATCCAAGGTTCGATTTCTGCTTTCTGTCATTTTATTTTCATTTTAAGTAATCCCTCTATTTTTATACTTACATGAAAAGGGGGCAGCCCTTATCATGTAACATCCCTCCCTTCCATATTTCAGAAAAAAATGTATGCATTTTTAAATTCAGTACATTTTTTATCTTTACATCTACACAACCACACGGCTAGAAAGATGAGGCTAAAAAAAACAAAAACAAAACATCTCTTTCAGTCAGCCCTCCACGGCCGACTTCACAATTATTTATTTTTTTATAAGATCAGAACCTTTCTGATCTTCTTGGCATTTACTTTTTGGGTGTAGGGTCTTTACCTATGATTCACATCAGCTACTTTCCATCCACCCATATGCCGCAGACTCGAGGTTTCAACCTCCCTTGAAATGGACGACTTCCTTCGTCCCAAAAGTGCCCTGATCTCTCTTTCCGCATGGTTAGTCTTATCAAGTATGGCTTTGTTTTTTTATTCTATAACTATCTTATACGGGACATACCAGAGCTCATAACCAATCTTCTTGGTTGGCTTAAACTATCAAGATATATCTTTTTTCTCTCATACGGATTCACTCGGATTTCCTTGCTTGGATTCTTGAAACTTCGACGAGGATTTAGAAATATCACCCCTAACTAACTAACACCTTTCGCGCCCAACACCTTAATTGCGCCTAAATTCTATCTAATTGCCCGATTTTTTTGTGATTTTTCTTTCCTCTTACCAGAGCATCCAAGATTCAGCAGATATATCCCACATTCCTGCGTCTCTAAAAAATACAAGGTTATATCTTTCTTACGTAATTTACGGAATATTTTTGCCTGTCTCTTTCTTTATTAAGCTATATGTGATTGCCTCGGGACTACCTATCATCGGCTTATGTGTCCCCTTAAGAATTTTCCTATTCTTGGCAACGCCTGTTTATTAATTAAGCCAAGTCTTACCACTTGCGTGGAGTCGTTAAGTGCAACCAGCTTATTTTAAGCACTTAATTAACCAGGTTCCCAAATTTTTCGAATAGGGGCACATCTTGTGCTTATCAATCCCTACCAAGTCACTTTTCTTTGGAGAAAAATTATAGGATCTCTAAAAAACAAAAAACAAAAACCAATTGCTAAATAAAAACATCTTTCTTACGGCTTATCACATCTAAAAACTCTCTAAATACCCGTATACGTAATTTTAATTCTTGCCCCCTTCTAAAATTCTAACTGAATCTGTAAGCCAACCATACGCCTTAACTAGTTTAATTTTCTCCTAGACTGTTTAAATCTAATGTATATTCACTGATAACTTTTAATTCTTGCTGTGAAAATCAATAACATTTACATTAATTATAACTTTACGATATTGTTTAAAACACATTTTCAAAAGAAAATACCTTAATACATTTAAACATTTTGCAACAAAACACAAAAAAAATCGTTACATTATACATGTCAAAACTCCGTTGACACAAAAGAAAATTGTGTCCCTTTTTCAAAGACAAGAACAATTAAATCATACTAAAAAAATGAAAATTATCACAGTGCATTAATTTGATTTCATTCTGCATCTTTCTTTTTTCTATAGTGTATTTCATTTTATTTATTTATTTATTTATTTTTAATAACACAAGTTTTTAAAATTACATCGGACTTTGACACATATTGTTACAACGATTGACAGCTGTCTTTAAACAAACTGCTTTGGCCCGCATTTACCAAAAACATTTCTGACACACATTTATTTTGTTGTGCTACATACACAAAAGAATTCATTTCATATTTTATATTTCTTGTATCTTTTGTTCTCTGTGTGCGAGTGTGTTCAATTGTTTTTGTTCCCTTTTTTCGCATTTCTGTGATCGTGTAATTTTTTTCCGTGGTATTATTTATTTATTCTTTTTTTAATTATATTGGACCCTTTTAAACCGTTGTGTTTCTTTTTTTTTATTTTTCCGTGGTAACCGATTTTTTTTAAACTCACCCTTGCTGGGTTGTCAGGTCGCTACGGCTCCAAATTGTATTTATTATATATACCCCAGGATTGGTTTGGCAGAGAGAGTCTTTGAGTCTATTAGTCTTAGAGAGAGTTTCAGAGAGATATGTTGAAAGGGAGATTGTTCGCTCTGTGTTCGTGTTATGATGATTCATATATATTAAAAATATGTTCATGCTTAGCTTAATAGATGTTTTGCTATGTTAAGCTCTTAGAGTGAGGAGATAGTGTTCAGACAGTCTTAGTGTAGATATGAGATGTAGATTCACATTGTGGATATGAGATGTGTATGTCACGACATTTTATAACACAGACATATAATAACCATTCACTTTACCTTTTTGTAAGAATCACAAACACAAAGACGAGCTTTATCAAAACACATGATGGGTTTATTTCTTCACGACCTGCCGTGGTTTTCTCATCAAGAATTCAAAGCTTCACATTTTAGTTTAAAAGTGACCGCCTCGCTTCCTAGGCGTTCGAATTCACAGACCCTCACTGAGTTTCTCACTGACTAAATTTCTCACTTACTAACTCACTCCCATTTCCTATATTGATAAATACATGCATGTCCGGCCACGTGAGAAAAATTCACGTGTTTCAATATGCGCAACTTTACACGTTTCCTACATTATGATTTCCCAATAATCTATTTTTTCTTTGATGTTTTTACAAAGGAATTCAACCTACATATCTAATTTAATTAACCCATATTTATTATACACATTCTTTCTAACAATTGAATAGTTTATTTATTATTTATTTCATCAGAATTAACAATTTACTGGACATTTCATTTAAACCTATTGTTGTTTAAAACTTATATCCAAGGTTCGATTTCTGCTTTCTCTCATTTTATTTTCATTTTAAGTAATCTCCCCATTTTTATACTTACATGAAAGGGGACAGCCCTTATCATGTAACATATAGGCCAGACAGAAAGTAATTGTTTTGATTTTACCTTATTACACCCGAATCACATTTGAAAGATTTTTGAAAGCATTACTATATACTGTGTAAACTATAATCAATATAGAATTTGCTATATGATAATAAATAGACAATTTGCGTAAATTAATATAAGATAGCTTGATGTACCATACGGCCGAGAAAAGTATGAAAGCTTCCTAATATATATATATATATATATATATATATATATATATATATATATATATATATATATATATATAATGTGTCTGTGTTATAATGCGTGTGTGTGATTACTTCATTAAACGCATAAATTACTATACGAAGATAGAATTTCATGCGTATTTTTTCAGTATTTACTTCAACACTTCTTAATACATAGGAAAAACTAGTTAGTAAGTAAAGAAAATATATATGGCAATTAAGATACAAAAATTATTCCGCGTTTCATCTCCGTGAACATAAGCTTGACGAATTCTCACGAGAATTAATCACAGAATATTCTGTTTCTTAATTGCCTATATAGTTTCATAACTTTCTATATATATATATATATATATATATATATATATATATATATATATATATATAGCTTTAAGTAAAAGAGAAAAGAGAAAGATCAATTCCACAAAATCTTTTTCATCCATGACGAACCTTACGCTAGACGCCACATCTCCCCAATGCTACCTAGCACCTTCTCTACTCTTCCGATGAGAAGCGTTAGGCTCCGAAATGTCCTGGCATGAAGAGTCCCTTCTATCCCCCAAATTTTGCCTGTATTCCATTATTCAATAAATGATCCATTCTATATCTACATATATATATTTTTTTTGTGACTTTATTTCATTCACTTGTTGTCCTATTATGTGTATATATATATATATATATATATATATATATATATATATATATATATATATATATATATATACATATATACACACTAGCAAAAGTAACCGTCGGTGACTGGGTTCGAAAACAGCCTACAGAAAATGGTCTCTGATTTATGAAAGTATGATAGGTTATGAAAAGGAAGGGTTGTAAAGAGATATCTTCGAATTTTTGAGTATCAAACCAAAGAAAAATATAAATTTAATATAATTTGGGGGTATCAAAACCAAGGAAAAATATGATGAAAGAAAAAATAAAATAGATAAACCCCATAATTTATTATACCATACCTGCTCACACTGAAACACTGATCACAATATTCTGTGGATCTATATTAAAAAAAACCTTGCCAAACTTTGTGACACCTTTCCATTCTATGGAGGTCAGGCGCGAACGAACACCCCATAATTTTATTATATCATATTTTTCAAACTGAAACATAATTATCAAAGTATATTTCGAAGATAGATATGAAAAGTCTTTATTAAAGCGTGTGCCTATTTCCATTCTATGGAGGCAAGGCGTGAACGCAAACCCCACAATTTTATTATCCCATCCCTATTTAAGTTACTTGTCAAAGTATTATTATTTACATCCATTTAAAAATCACTTGTAAACGTTTTTTTTTTAATTTTTAATTTTTTTATTTCCATACTTTCTGGACCAGCCGCGTACGTAGACCCTACAAATTTAATGAATCAATATTTTGTCACATCAAACATACCATTACTGTGTCTCGATACATCTTCTATCATTATATGTGATCAGTTTTCTATAACATCCAACCATATTGAAGCCTGTCTGTGACCAGACACACACACAGCCGTTCAGCTTTATATTGTATATATATATATATATATATATATATATATATATATATATATATATATATATATATATATATATATATATATCGTTATGAAACTTGTATTCGAATCATTAGCAGTTGTATTTGACATTAGATATCTCCTTAGATTACGTAAGATATATGTAGTTTTCAGTCGAGGTATTAAAGTATTTCAAAGAATTAGAGAAAGTTACAAAGTAAAACAATGAAAATATTTCAAATTGATTATATTAGCTTGATGTTTTTAAATATATTATAAGAAAATAAACACGACCGAATTTTCGGTTTATTATAAAGGGAGAGATAATTAGTAGTAATTAATAATATTAATATTAGTGAGTGCAGCCGTTATCACTACAATTAATAATTGAAAATAATTGATAAGTATGTTGAAATTCTTGGTTTGTACTTCACTTTTTATTATTGGAAAAAAATTAAAATAAATACAGATATATTATGTTAATTTAATTTCATTCAATCGTGCATTTATACATTTCGGCATTTATTCTCATGTAATGTGTGTATATGTTTATGTATTCTTCATAAAATGTGTGTATATTTTAACTACACTCCTAAACCATCTCTGGCACCTTTTTTTTAAATATTATATTCAGCATCTTATGAAAAGATTTTTGAGAAACCCCCTTAAATAAACACATAGAGGATAATTAATACTTAAGATAATATTAACTTGTAAATTGCAGTAGAAAATTTGCATTCATTATACGGAATCAACGTAAATTATAATATTCAGGTTATCTCAGAAATTTATAAAGATACCGTTAGATTAACACATATTTAATAAAAAAAAAAACAACAGCATTCTATCAAATGATTTATACATATATATATATATATATATATATATATATATATATATATATATATATATATATATATAATTATATATCTGTCTCGGCATGAAATTTTTATTCGAATCATTCGCAATAGGTTTTATGATTAGCTTTATATCTGAGATTGCATGGACATTAATAATATAACAAGGAAAGTAAATTCTTGATGAAGGCATTGATAATTTTTGTGAATGAAAAAATATAGAAATATGCAAATCAACAGGAAATATATAATACATAATATGCTAGCAGGGGTACCCAGCGTCGCCCGGGTGTTTGTCCGTGTGCGTACAAGAGGGGGGTAAATGAAAGAATAAGAGAAGTAATTACCGTGTATAAATACTCCAGAAAAAAACACGATATTAAATTTCTTGAAGAAATCGGAAAAAAAACAACAACGAACAAGCGTATTTAAAAAAAGAAATCTGATAAACAAACAGCAAAAATAAGAGGAAAAAAATCATGAACGTGGTCGGAAAAATAGAAACACAAAAAAACACAGCGAAAAGCGAAAGAAATGGCATAAAACATAGAACGAAAATTGGCCTTAAAATTCCATTCCAGTTTTTTTAAGCAACTACAAAACGCAATAAAGCGAAATAAAATAGCATAAATAACACTTCGAATCGTTTAGGTCCATGGTGCATTTTACCCAGTAGAAAGCATAGACAGAAAAGGGCCGTTAAAATTCCATTCCAGTTTTCTCAAGTAAAAAAAAAACGAAATAAAGCGAACAAATTGGTCTGAATAACCCTTCGATTTGGTTAAATCCATGGTGCATTTCACCGAATAGAAAGCACACAACGTAAAGGAACGTTAAAGGTTCATCCCAATTTTTTAAGCAACTACAAAGTTAATAAACCCCAAACCTGCGTTTCCTCGTAACTGTCCCTTGTGAACGATCCGGAAACGCTGTACGTTGTGGCGGGGGAAGGAGGGATTTATTAAAGAGAAAAGATTTTACTACTATGACAAATGGGTTAAATGAAAAGGGTTCTATCAGAATGGGGTGTCATTATACGAAACTACAGAAACAATATGTCGTTATTTTGGCCAATTTTCCTAGCTTAAAACGACATTTTTGAAGACGTAAATCTCATATCAACTGCATTACTTGCATCATGCACAGTATCTTTTTATTTTTCTGTTTTATTACGAAAAAAAAAATAATGTTTTGTCTCATTATTTTGGAGAACGGCAATTTTATTTCTCCCATGTAAGTTCATTTCATTTTTTATTATATTAACCCGTTTTATTGCCTACAGTTTATTTGTTGTTTTAATATTTTGTCTGAACTTTATTCACTGTAGTTTATAACCCTTGTCTGTTCGGTACACTGAGTTTTTTTCTTTGACTATTCCTGGCCTGCATATTTTATATTATGGCCGTTTTTTTTTACGGGAAGCTTTTTTTGTAAAATGAAAGCCTTATATTTTAATTCGTTGGAAAAGTTTTATATTTACTCATAATGAATAGTGATGGTGCAAGATTAATAATTCAAGTTTCTGATTTGAAACATAACCAGGTTATACGAAGACTTTGTTCTGTAAGCCTAGTTACACCTTACTTTTTATTAATATATAACATGATTTATGTGGGTTGTATGCTTAATAATGAGCAAGATTATTGTGTGCCAGCAGCGGCGGAGTTTTTAAATTTAATTGGCTTTAAGAGACCATATGGTTCTTCATTTATATTTACTTATTGAATTATTTTGTAATGCAATTTACTATTCTAAACACAAACACTTTACTGTTTCTAATATTAACATCCTCTGTCAACTGCTTGGTTTTTTATGCATAAGTTTCCTAGCAGTCTATTTATTATACAAATGTAGTATTAAGAATCCCAGCCTAATTGCTATATAGGTAGTTTAAGAAATAGGAAGTTAGTAAGTATATTTTCGTTTTCGATCAGCGAGGTAGCAGGGACATACAAGCTTAGGTTCTACAAGTATCAACCTAGAGAGAATGCACCAGAAATTAATAGTGACATGCACCGAAAATTAGGGGGTGACACGGGAACTGTGGTCGTAGGCGTCCGGTTGACGAGCACATTGGCTGAGAATGGTTTTGTGCGGCAGAGAATGAAGACAGGAGATTTCGAGTGTCCGACAACCAGGGTTCAAGATGATAGGCTTGCCTTGAAATACACGATTGAAGCTTCAAATCCATCTTGTGGTATATCGAGGCATCTGTCTTCGGTGACCAATTTCCAATGAGATGCAGACTAGCGACCAGAAGATATCCGCTGGCCAATGCAACCAGGTATGTACGCATTATACATTGAACAGTCACGTCTCGAAGACTTTCAAGGCAAGACACGGTTTAAGGATAGGAATACACACACACACATATAACAGTGAACTGCACATAACATACGTAAGAGCACACGGAAGCCCGTATAGGTAAGAACGGTTATAAACACACGGATTCGTAGTAGTAAAAGCATTCGTAAAAAATAGTAACAAGACGACGTAAAAGAGAGTGATTAGTAACGGAACCGTTTAATAATAATAAAAACCAATCAAATCACACAAAGCCCCAACGAACTGAGACTCCATTCAAGACTAAAAATACCATAACCTCGAGGTCATCACCCATCATTCAGGCAGTACAATATGTTCGTCTAACATCCTCGTATGTCCTGTTGTTGAGTTCTTCCCAAATAACAAAATATCTCAGGTCTTCCAACCCCCACAAAAAAACAAATACATCCATTTCGACAGTGAATTAAAATATATCTATATTTATCTTCTCTATCTAAAGTCCTCGGGTTATCTGGCATCACCCGGGAAAATAAACTATATCAGCATATTTCTAAAGCTCCCCAATGACGGATTACGCTACAGTGTATCCCCCAAATTTCATACAAATGTTTAAGTATATCTCTTCATGGGACAACACCGAAAAAAATATTTTTATTTACACAATGAAAAGTAGTATGTCTGCAGCATATATAAAAGAGTTAATTTATTTTCTCCTCAAAATAGCTCAAAATATTGCCATTAAAATTAATCAATTCAGTTTGAAGATGCCCTCAAATATGTTATATTATGTTCAATTCTGGAGATATGCTTGGCCAATCCACTACCTTTTCATTGAGCCTCTTCAGTAAAGCAGTGGTTGTCTTGAATGTGTATTTGGTCATTTTCATGCTTGGAAAACTGCTCTGCGACCCAGGTCTTGAGAGAGGGGGTCATTCTCTACTTCAGTATTTGACAATATATGTAGGATTTAATGTTTCACTCAATGAAATGTAACTCGAATACCTGCAGCACTAATGCAGTATTTGAGCAGTAAATTCCCGGCACAACGCCTGGCTGTAGGCATGACAAAGTTATCTTTGTACTCCCCAAATTGCATGGATATCCCTCCTGAGAGCAATACACAAGAAAGCCAGCAAACATTTCGATGAAGACATGCGAACAAAGCGCATGGATTACGGGAATAATGCCCTAGAGTCTTGTGAGAGAAAATTTATTTTTTTTAATTCTGATGGCCTTAAGAATGTGTGGCGGTGACCAGGTGACGAGTACAATGATAAGTGTGTCATGCCTACAGTACAGGATTGTGGTGCGAATGCCATTGTCTGGGGCTGCATGTGCACTGTAGGTATTAGAGAGTTACATATCAAACACATTATATATATATATATATCGATACATGCATATATATATATATATATATATATATATACAAATGTATCTGTCTATCTATCTATTTATCTATATATACAGTGATGATCATATTTATTGGCACGGTAAAATTAAAGTTAAATTTTGTCTAATAAATTCTAAAAAAGGGATTAAATTAAAGAAAATAACAAAGTATATTATATATTTTTAACTGGCATTTCCGATGCAGCAATCGGATTTTAGAAAAAATAAATAACAAAGGAACAACAAACATAATTGCAAAACACCCTTGTTCAAAATTATTGGCACGATTTATTTAATAATCAATTGTATAGCCTTTGGCCTTGATTACCTTCCTCAGTCGCTTTTCATAGTTTACAACCAAGTTGTTGCACTCTTCAGTAGTAATTTTAGCCCACTCTTCCTGACAATAATCCTCCAATTGAATAAGATTCTTAGGCTTCCTTTGCATTGCCCTCAATTTTAATGTTCTCCATAAATTTTCAATTGGATTAAGGTCTGGGCTTTGTGATGGCCACTCCAAAACATTAATATGATTGTCCTCAAGCCATTTCTTAGTCAGTTTAGCCGAATGCTTTGGGTTATTATCTTGCATGAACCACCAACGACGACCAAGTGAGAGTTCTTTAGCAGAGTCTTTCAGGTTTTCATCCAATATTTTAACATAATCTTCCTTTTTTATGCTACCTGTGATTTTAACAAGTCGCCCTGGCCCAGAGGCAGCAAAGGATCCCCAAAACATCAAACTGCCTCCACCGTGCTTCACTGTGGGTATGGTGTTCTAAGGCAGGAAAGCTTAGCCAGATTTTCTGTAAATATAAGACACTTTATTATGGCCAAATAACTCTATTTTCGTTTCGTCAGTCCATAGAACACGTTTCCAGAATGCAACATCTTTATCAATATGACGTTTTGCAAAGGCTAGCCTTGCTTTCAGGTGCATAGGCTTCAATAAGGGAGTCTTTCTCGGACGACATGCTTTTAAACCAGCTCTCTTCAAAACTCTACCAACTGTATGTCGAGATACATTCACTCCAGAGGTGCTCTGTTCATCAACAATCTCCCCAACAGAGATCCTTTGGTTTTGTTTTACTTGTCGAACAATTTTCCGGTCATCTCTTGGGGAAAGAATCCTTTTTCTCCCTCTACCCTCTAAACTCATAACGTGGCCTTGCGATTTGAACTTGTTTATTATGGCTCTAACAGTGGATTTGGGAAGGTTTAGCTTCTTTGAAATCTTATCATATACCTCCCCATTGGAATGGCATGCTACAACATCTTCCTGACGTCTTCGCTGTGTTCCTTAGTTTTAACCATGGCGAATGAAAATTATAATTTAGTCACTTATAATAGTTTAAATAAATCGTTATCTAAAATTATCTGAAGAAAATTATTCACTGAATAAGCGTTAAACAAGCATAATATGGCTATAAAAAACGTTCAGCAAGCACGTAAACCGGAAATTGATTGATATTATACTGATACTAAAAGAAAAACAAAGCCGTGCCAATAATTTTTAACAAGGGTTTTTTGCAATTATGTTTGTTGTTCCTTTGTTATTTATTTTCTCTAAAATCCGATTGCTGCATCGGAAAGGCCAAATAAAAATACATAATATACTTTGTTATTTTCTTTATTTGAATCCCTTTTTTAGAATTTATTAGACCAAATTTAACATTTATTTTACCGTGCCAATAAATATGATCATCACTGTATATATATATATATATATATATATATATATATATATATATATATATACGTGTATATGTATATATATCTTTTCTGAAATTGTTGTCATTTTAAATTCTAAAATGTGCAATATAAATAAACGTGCATTGATATCATTTAGCCTAATAGTCAAATTGAATCGGTATCTTATCAGAAATCATAAAAAATAAAAAATAATAATACGTATTTATTTAATGATCTTTTTTCTGAAAAATATACACTTATAAACCATTTAATTATCAAGTAATTATATTTTTACTTGCAATTGATTTTAATAAGAAAAGTTTAATTTTCATATACCAGGGGAGAACGAAAAATAATTCAACTTCAACTATATATATACATATATATATATATATATATATATATATATATATATATATATATATATATGCAAAGTTTTTTTATATGTTATGGATATTTAAGCTTTACAGATTTTCTCATTGTCAACTCAGTGAGAATTCGTCTGGCAATTTCCTGACGTAAATCCAATGAAAAACGCGTGGCTATTAAAGAGTGCGCAATTAACCCCTGTCCAGGTAATTAGAATGTTTATGATACGAAGATTATTGTTTATATATGTATATAAATGTATCGCTATAGTACCTATTTAACGGCTGATTCATATATATATATATATATA
This sequence comes from Euprymna scolopes, assembly GCF_053919585.1. Classification (NCBI taxonomy): domain Eukaryota; kingdom Metazoa; phylum Mollusca; class Cephalopoda; order Sepiida; family Sepiolidae; genus Euprymna; species Euprymna scolopes. The sequence goes on along the minus strand of NC_136485.1, from coordinate 115,517,133 downwards.
TATATATATATATATATATATATATATATATATATATATATATCCTACGCATTTTCTATATTTATGTAGCTTTTTTGTCTTGTTATAGTCAGAGGAATCAAACATTTAGAAGGATAATACATATGTCGGCAGGCAAAATACACAATAGTTTAACAGTCACTAGAAAAATTAATTAGTGTACAGATTGTTTAACACTGATAATATTTTCCTCAAATCGTAACAAAATCAACATCACCCATGCACCACTTTTTCATGGAAAACTTAATTTATTATTTATCAGACCAAGTTGGCATTTATTATTTTTACTGGAGTTTATTTTTCATTTTTCCCCCGGTTTTGGTTTACCATATGGGAGTATAAAATCTACAAGCTTATATAAAGACAGTATATAAAAAGTAAACAAATCATAAATATTATAATTTCATATATTTACTCGACTTTACTATAATAGTAATCTTTCTCCAAAATATTATTTAATTAGAAAGTTAACAAGAAAAATGGTATATAGCCTATAATCAGACGTATCAGAAATATAGCAAAATGATGTATTCATTAACATTCCCGAAGTATTTGATGCAGGGTTAACATTGTAACTCCAATGGAATGCTCGATTATTATTGGGGAAAAGATTGTATTGCTCCTCGCAAAACTGACCAAATGTATGTCTTTTTCGTCGGGAAGTGTTGCAATAATAATATCCAGGACGATAGAGTTCTACTCCAAAACTAGATTTTAGAATACATCTAAAGCTTGTAATATTCATTACACATATTAAATAGACAGAAACGCCATTTTTCCAGATTCGTTATACGCCATGTATACATAGATGATGATTGCAGCGTCTTGTCAGACGAGTGCTACTCTTTCAGACACTTAAAGTCCATGAGCCCAAAAATGACTTCTATCGCCACAGGAACATTTTAATAGACAGATACCTGAGGGAGTATCTCTACACAGATTATGTTACAGAGTCTTAGATTTGTACGACAACTAATCTCTCTCTCTCTCTTTCTGTGTTCAAAAAGTTGAGATCAAACAACAAGCAAGAGCAAGATAGCCAGCAACAAGTAAAACTGAAGACCAGTTTATGAGGGTACTTGTCTCCCGCTTTATAGGTTTTTTTTTTTTAAATAAGAGAGGTGCTTCTCCTAGAAAGGTTGCCTTCACCATGGCTTACGGGATAACTCTCAACCCCAACACACACATACACACGTACACACACACAAACACACACGGTGCGAGTTGACCGTTGACCTCGAAAAATGGTTAATTCGCCCTTTGGAAGGTTTTGTTTTTAATCTTTCAGGGAGACTAGCCACCATCCTCGCCAAACAAGTCTGGTGGGGAAACCAGTTTGGTCGCCGGTGACCTTACCATGAGGCAGGTAGTACTGGGTTACATGGTGGCAGTAGCATATAACAGGACCTGAGTTACATTCAAAAGGTGCAACAATTAAAAATATGGACGATATGAAATATGGTTTTCGGAAAATGATATTTTACTTTGTTTTCAACAATAACAAAATAAACAAATAAGGTTATTAACAAACATTTACAACAATAACAAAACAAACGAAAAAAAAGCTAAGTTAATAAAGATACAGTTAGTTTGGTTACTACAATCAAATACAAATTAAACTACGGCTTGTTGAAACTCGTGGGCGAAAACTAGAACGAGGAAGTGGAGCGTTGCTAGGGTAAGGGAGGTAGTCCATATTAAGAACGGCTACAGGTCATGCTTCTAGTGATGATTAACAGCGAAATTCAATGACTATAACATTTCTTTTTTTAAAGTTTGGTCAATGAGAATATTTCAAAATTGTATTTACCACTAGTCCAGAGGGCTTTTCCTGCAACTTTCCGTCGTGGATGGATGTATTTGTTTTTCCTTATTGTGTTTTGGATTCTTTCGGCATGCCATCTCACTGAATCATAGACCGGAGTTATCTTGACGGGTCCAAGTTGGTTTCTGATGTTTCCCTCTCCACTTTAATTTATATTGCATCTTACCCCATTCTAGCTTATTGCAGAACCGCTGGGGCTTTCTAGATAATTCTAAAACCTTCCAATCTTTCTATTACTATACTCTGGCATTTAAACTATCTTGTAAATTAAAAACACTTTTGAGGTTTGATCATTAGAGCTGCATAGAATTCGTTGGCACACATTTAAACCGGTTTTATTGATTTCTTTTTTTATAATCATTTTATAGAAATGCTCACTCGTAACACCTGACACAGTGCATACGTAGATACATATATGCATACATGCATGAATATATATATATATATATATATATATATATATATATATTTATATATATATATGTGTGTGTGGGGGTGCTTCAGAATAACGTAATGCTATCGATTACTTGTATTGAAATCCAGTAATTATCGGTCTTACAAAATATTATTGCCTGTAATATATTATGAAGAAAATCCCAACTTAATCAAAACTGTCCATTATCTGGTGTCATATATATATATATATATATATATATATATATATATATATATATATATACGTATATATATATATATATGTGTATGTATATATATACAACCACAGACCCACACGCAACACACACAAACAACCACACACACACGCATATATATATATATATATATATATATATATATATATATATATATATATATATGAGAATAATGGAAATAGTATTCCAATAAAATAGACAAATAAAAAGGAACGAACTCAGGGATGTACTCATCAACGATTCGTCTTAATTTCTAAATGAGAGTCTCGAAATAACGACGGCCGGTGATGAACACATAACTCGTTTTTTTTTTTCTTTTTTCTTTCTCGTACTCACATATAGATCCATTTTTATATATATATATATATATATATATATATATATATATGTATGTATATATATTTATATATATATATATAGTTGGTTATAAAATATATACGGTGATTAAGCTACACTGAATATTCTCCGTTTCAGCCACTCTAGAATTATTTAGGATTATGCGCATTATTATGAAGTAAATACTTAAAGTTTACGCATAAATTTATATTTTCATATATTAATGTTATGTGAGTAAATTAAGTAGTTGTATATATATATATATATATATATATATATATATATATATATATATATATATATATATATGCAAAAAGCAAATTGTTGGTTATTTTATTTTTGCTGAGTGTTTGATGAATTTAGGCAAAGCATGCAAGCAAGATCAACTTACGTTATCTCGTAGATCATGCACAAATTTCAATATGCTGATCGACGGAGCCACAATTTTATTCCCATTAAAATTCAGATTGATTCATCTTGTTTAACAAGATTTTGAAAGTCTACATGATTGTTAGAAAAACCTAATGCATTTAAAGTAAAACACGATTTCCATCCGGGTTGCAATTTCGTTGAAACATTTGCTGATTTGACTGAAAACAGTGCAAACGTGATTGAGCGTACGAATGTAGAGTTCTCTTTGAATTACATTTTTTTCTTATTATACCTATAATATTTGTCTTCTGCATAGCCATATTTCATAGAAATGAGTAACGTATTGTCTTACGATTTAAACAAAAAAAATTCTTACGGTATTACAAATCTTTATTTTATGTAACATGTACGCTAGATTGCTTACGTATATTTAGTGACCGCAAATTCATCGAAAACTCTTTTTTCTAAACTTTATTATAATCTAATATCAACCGTTAATTTGATCGAAATTTGGTTTTACCAGAAAGAGACAACACTGAATTTTATTATGTTAAAGAAGAATAAATCATTTCTTTAATTTTTACTGGAATTTTATGTTTTAAGATTAAGAAAACGCGGTTGATTCAGTTTTCGCCGAATGTCAACAAAACATAAATATATATTTTTAAGGCATTGGGATAAATTAAACTGCGTTATGTCTAAATAAAATTACTATAATTGGCTATAATAGTATGCAAAAATATTAGAATATTATTACATTATAATTAAATAAATGCAAATAATTCAACTATTTAGCTCGGTCTCTATTTAGAAACTTACTGCCGCTATCTTGGATTTTAGGTATGAAATATGTATTCATACATTTTCATGCATTTTTATTAAACTAGTCAAGCAAATATATTTGTTTTTAATTCATGGAATTAAATTATAATTACAAATGTTATTTATGGTGGAATATGTTATTTTAGCCTGATAATGTTTTCCTTTATAATAATTGATCAAAATTAATTAAAAAAATGTTCTCTAATACTTGTTAAAAAGAATGAAAAGCTGATTTTTTCTATTTTAACAATCAACATAATTTTTTGGCATTTTATTTCTCAGATTTAATATCACTTTTATTCAGTTTTCAATTTCATAATTAAAATAATTTTCCTGTTTTATTTTCCAATAACTAATAATCAATGAGCCGCACTCTTTGTTTATAAAATATAGATCATACTGTATTGTTCCCAATCCTTTACTGCATGAATCACGTTTACACACCCATTTTATTAGAATTTGGTGGTCCTTAAATTGGCTGTTTTGGTAATCCTTTGGGAGGATGCATTTTGTTGAGAATAACATAGCCATCATCTATGAAATCCATGTTTTCATAGTTATAGTTAATATTCAAAAAGGGAGATTACCTTTTGTAAATTTAACAATAATGGAGGTTGATAAAAAAACGTAATACGCAGATTCAATCCATACTAATAATTTTCACACCTTGTTTTCTTTTTTTTTTATTTCCATCGTATTTTTAAGATTTAAGTATGCCTTTTCAAGAGTTTTCCAAAAAACATTGTTTTGATCCTCATCTGAAAGATACTAATTATTGATAACATATTCAATGAATCTCACACAATAAACCACAACATATAAACAAATTAAACATTTCCAAATTTCGGATTTCTATCTTTGATATCGAAAGCATTCTGTGATTTTTGTTGTATTATTTTTAGTTTTCTACACTTGTTCAACATCCTACCCCAAAAGGAATCTGTGCTTAGTGTATGGTTGGGAGTTTAAATGATCGAATATTAGACACATGAGGATGTGGGGATATGATGTCCACAAAATAGATTTATACAGCGACTATAAAAAATACACCCCTGTAATTTACATTTTTTTGTCCAATTAATCACTGAAAATTTTATAATGATTTAATATAATTTTTATATTGATTAGATAACTTTTGTAGATTTTTACATACAGACTCTGTTACGAAAACTAAAAGCACTCCATGAATTAAGCGCACACTACGCATATTATATTTAGAATGCATTTTCAGAACATTCGATAGGAATACTCGAAATTCAACTCTGTGTCTTCAACAGAAATTAAAACTCAAACATAAAACTTACAATTGGAATGCAGTATTTATTTATTCAAATAGAAAAAACTATTTTTATGAATGAAATTATTAAATATATGAAATTCAGAATATTTTATGAGAAAGTCAATGTAATGGCATTGAAACTTTTTTCCGTAAATTATAGATGTCGAATGCAAATAAAGTGGAAATATCGCTGAATACGTCTATTAATTTATAGATCGTATATATAATACATCACTAAATGATTCTGGTGCAAACACGATATTAATTAGTTTTTAATTTAAATGATTAAACGGATTAGAAAATCATATTCAATTCATGGACATTTTGAGAGTTGTTAAATTATTTATCCCCTCCCCATCAAAATATGTGCAGCATATGTCATTAGTATGGGCATGTTCAACTTATATTTTTGAATGATTATCCATGTGCCCTACACTTATGTTTTATTTCGTTATGACAATTATGGGGGTATTTATATACTTTTTGTTTATATTAGCACATAAACGAAGTTTAAGACGTTTTAAACGCCAGCTGACTAAGTTCTAACCCACGGTTTTGAAAGATAGCATCTCCTCTATAACGAAGTTATGTGCTTCGCTATGTAATGCTTTGATCAATTATTGTTCGTGATAATATGTAATCACTAAGGATAGGGCAACAGCATTTTTTTTTTCATTCTTTTAAATCTCGAGTGTGTATCCGTTTATATACTGTATGTTTTTTTATAGTGATGTGGTTTTCCGTTGATTAATTGTGTCTGACTTTATCGGATATATATTCGAGTGTCAAAACAATGAAAAGTATATTCTATTGTCATAGCCCTAGTAATAAACCCAAGGGTGTGTTATTGCTTGGTCTTCCGCTTGATTATTTGGTTGGTGTTTTCTGTTTTCTTCATGCTTGTTTTAAATATTTTATGGCCTACTTTTTTAGCTTTGTATACATAAATTCTGTCTTTGCCAAATAATATTACTAATGCTTCGTGACACACCCACTAGATGTAATCTAAAACAATAACATTTAAATTAATAACGTTTAATTAAGAACATATTATTACGATGATTATAGAACACTTATAATTCATTCGCTGTAGCGTAATTATTATCCAACGATGCGATTGTAGATCTAATGAATTGCAGTGTATGTTTGGTCATATATTTTTACATCTAAGGATGACAAAATGTTAAAATTATTCAATTCAACATAGATCCAGTAAATAATGTAAATCGCAGTATAATCCAATTATATGATAAACTAGAAAGAACCGTTAACCGGCGTTGTCTGGTGGAATATATCATAATAAGTTCGGTATTGTTGGTATTGCGCAAACCCTAATCTCCTCATATTAAGGACGGCTTGGGAATAAACAACTACAACATCCTCATGGTAAAATCGATTTCGGAATATACACGTCAACTTGCCCCCGTTAAAAATGTTTGGAATAGTCACTCCATATTGTGGTGGGGGTCAAAATATATGCCCAAATTTTACCTTGATAATCACATCCATGATCCCCACGCGCAAATATTTTGAACCAACCTGGAAATTTTGGGTGTGCAGTTGTCAGAGAACAGTCGCCTGTTCTCGTAAGTAAGTAAGAATGAGATAGGATAGCCGAGAATTCGAACCTGAGAAGCAAGTTTTGGAATTTAGAATTCCGATCATAAGTTTAAAATAAATAATACGGATATGTTATTGAAAAACAATGTGTTAAGGAATTGATGATTCAATTCTGTTTATGAAAATGAAATGAAGTTAAAATAAGGAATTTTAAACAAAAATGAAAAAACATATTTGTAAAATAGGTTAGTTAGAAATGAAGTTAGACAATTTCCAAGCATGCTTGATCGATACACATGTTTTGGGCATGTTTTAGACAACGTGAGTCATGTAAGGCCACGGGAAAATGTTTGTACCTTGTTTGGTCATGCAATGACGTAATGAGTAAGAGATGAGTTCTCACTATTGTTAGAGCTTTAAACCTCAGTCAGATAGAAGTCAGTGCCTGGACAGGGTCGGAGAGACAGAGCAAACACCCGCCTAGGAAGCGAAGGTTAGAAGAAGGAAATAATGCAGAAACATTTAATACCTTGATGCGAAGCCATTGACCGGTCGAATAGAATAAACGATAATCATCCTACTTTTGTAACTGTCGTCTTCGTGTTATGTCATTCAACAACAAAGGTATTGTGAATTTGTGTTATAAGAACTTTGTGTATAAACTCATCTAAGAATGTGTCTCAATCATTTAAGAATGTGACTCCCTCTCAGTATCAAGAAATATGAATGGCCCCTCATTATGATCAAATACTGAAAAACTTCATCTCAAAATTTTATGTGTTAAAGAAAGATAATGTTCATAGAAACACTCCTAGAACTGTCATAACTGTATAAATGTCAATCTATCTATCTATCTTCTCCTATATGTCTTCTATCCACCCTCTCTCAAAGATATTACATGTCCCCGTCTCTCCTTTACATTGTACCCTGTGTCTATCTCCTTTAAAACGTATCATGTTTCTACCTCTCTAATATGAACACTATCACACTAACATTAACACACGACTATACCCCCTACATAACACAGTATCGGTCGGGAAAATGTAAATATTGGGTACTTAATTATTTTTGTTACCGTGCTGCAGTAATAATGTTATAATTTAAACGCAATTTTGAACATGTTAAATGAGGATGCTTTGAAAGTAGCTTAATAATCACATGGTGCCATGTTACATAATAACATTATTAACTTTTACCTGAATAAGATATGGGAAGCATTTATTATATAGAACATGTTTATGTCAAAATGTAGAACAAACGTATGGTTACTTCAAGCGCAAGATACCCGAGATGACATTAAAGATCCCCTTTTAGTTAGAGGGTGTGCGTCGTTCTAGACAAAAAAAAACAGTGAAATAAGGAAAAAAGAGAGCGTCCTATCATAAAGAAAAGTTAAAATAAAAGACAAAACTACCTTGCCCGAAAATTTCGATTAAAGATTAGTTCTTTTTAAAACGCATAATGTCACAAATACGTAAGTAAACCAATATACATATTTTTTAATTGCAACGAAAATAATTTCGCCATATGCACCTTGATTAACTTCAACGGAATTTTATATTTGCAAAAAATAGTAATAAGATATATTATATTGCTTAATATAAAAAAAAAACTACTTATTTGCGGACAATTAAAATGCGATGTTATTTTTTAAAACGTAAATATATCACACATAACGTAGGTAAACTATAATGCATTTTTCAATAAAATTCACAATGTACCCCCCACTGTCTGTTCTACATAAACTTTAACGGTGAATGTTCCGACGAATTTCAAGCACTCGTACCCCCTCGACGTAAATACCCCCGACAAACCCAACAAGCAACTAAATCCCACCCCTTCGCACTAGAGATAACTAGATGCAAAAGACAGCCTTCTATTCAAGTAGTTTCTTCCCCAGAACTGCTAGACTTTGGAATTCCCTTCCGGGTTCCTGCTTCCCCAACTGTACTGACAGTGACAGTTTAAGTGTAACGTGAACCAAAATCTTGCTCCCCAACTCCCCTCATAGTATCACTGTAGATTATGTCATTGATAGTATCCACCTACATAAAAGTGCCTTCTTTGGGGTGAAAGATATAATAAATATACATTTTTCAATTCTATAAAATAAGTTTGTTCTTATACACGTTATTTTTTAGTAAAACATTCATATAAAAACTTATATTGCTTAATATTCGAAAGCCTACTTATTTGCGGGCTATTTATATACGGTGTTCTTTATAAGAACACAAATAGGTAAACCATAGGTAAATTATGGCGATCGTAATGATACTTCTTCTAGGATGAAATATACGGTTTTATTCTAACGAATAAATGTGTCTCTAACTGCGAGGTAATGTTATATAAGACGTTGGATAATAGTTTAGCCATAATAAATTTGTATGTGGCATCTGTTTTTTCAAACGTACGGTAAGTTCGTCCAGAGGGGAATTTCTGCAATCAAAGATTATATATATATATATATATATGGTATATTTACATTATTCTGAATAGTTTAGTTACGAAATCAATCATATTGAGTTTATATTTTCATAGACATGAAATGGCATTTAATTGTTAAATAATAATTATAAAGTGCACGCAAAAATAAACTGATAACATAGATCACTATCAATGATACACTTCGTAAATACAAAGTAACATTCATAGTTCAATATAAAAAAATATAAATTAATAATATAATATACATTATGTAATATATGAAAGTGGTTGTTCTACTGTAAACCATTAAAACGAGAACAATCCAGAATAAACCGTGAAAATGAATACGAAGCTTACAATCAATGCACTAATATGACAAAAGTATAACATGTATAAAAGTCCCAAATAAGCAAGACCGATTGGTATTATAAATGATACCCTAATTCTGGCTAATTAATAATATGTAAATGTGTAAAATATATTTTTATTGTCTTATCTCTAATATATTTCCAAAATTTTAATCACCTCTGAATAAGAAAAGAATACCTTATTAAGAGGCAGTAATTTCTATTAATGAGTTTACATTGTAAAATCAGTCTCGATTATTATCACATTAGACGATTTTTAAATGATTAGTGTACCCCAAATCTCATATCTGTACAGTTATAATATTTTATATATTGTTATATTAATTAAATGGTTAACATTGCCGAATGTTCGCATCAATATATTTTGCTTCTTTTTTAAATTACCTCTTGTTGTATTGCCAATATAAATCTATACTAAATTTATTTTTTTTGTTGGCGATTCAAATTATTACGAATTAAATGCACTCTTGTTAGGTCTTAATCGTCTTTGATTATTTCAGAAGGCAACAACAATATATGTGATATTAGCTTTCATTTTATATCCATCATGCAATATAAGAGTTATATCTTAAATAAAGAGATGTAATTATCCTGGACGACATTCGAAAAATGAAATGAAACGGAGGACATAAGTATAAAAGACGTACATTTTTAAATCTCTTTTTTGACAGCAACTCATAGTACTTGAAGCACTTACCGGAAACGTTAATATGTATATCTTCTGAAATGTTTTAAACTTACTGATGCTATTCAACATTCAGAGCGCCCGTTTCACTAAGACCAAACTAGCGCAGACAAGTTAACTTGTTTGTCCCTTCAGTATATTTTAACGAACGTTAGGTACAAAACTAGTCTTTAAATCGTTGGTTTACACACTAGCAACCTCATATAGATGACATTTTCAACTGTAGAAAAAACGATTTGTCTTTAGTCCGTAAAAACAGCTGCTAAGATGTAAAATATAAAAAATAATAGGATATACGATTAGTAACAGAGATGTACACATGTGCAAATAAAGATGCATGTGAAAGTTGCGACAATTTAAACGTATTTACATATATATGGCGTGTAAGTCTAAGCTTTTTTTTTCCTTTTTTATTTCTATTCTAGATGATTGCAACAAAATACTTCCATAAAGTCAAAACAAAATATCTAGTACACTGTGATAGTAAATACAAATACTCGGATCCGTAATAATGATTACCAAATCCATGTAATTTTAAATATATTTACACGTATTTTACGTCTGACCAACTTCTACTATTTTTTATTAAAATGACAATGCATGTCTATTTGTATGTTTTAGGAACGATATCTGTAAAACTATTGTGTCAATGCTTGATGCACAGAGGTGAAACTTAATAAGCCTGAAAAGATGGCGGCTTATTAGTCAAAATATAAATAAAATTAATTGGAAATTGGCAGGACTAAGTCGACTTAGAGTGCTCTTGATTTTTTGTCCAAATGGAAAATTATACAAAAAGGTCGATTACACTTAAACTTACTAGCTAAAACGGAACATATAGCACAAGGGCGCAAATATATTTGGCTCAGTTCGATCCGATTGCACTACTTTTTTTTTCAAAAAATTGACAATAAAATCTTTTCAAAGACTAATCAGGTGTAAATATAATAATCGATAGAGTAGTGAACCTCTAATTATGAATGACAACTAAATCTGTAAATGTTGCTATAACATCTATGCGTATTCAACAATCCGTGAACGTCAAGCACCATCAAAGTATATATATATATATATATATATATATATATATATATATATATATATATATATATATATATATATATATATATATATATATATATTAAGTAATGTGATTGATAATTTAAAATTTAAAAATCAAATTTTAATTAAATTAAAAATCCGTTTCATAAGAAGGAACAACTCAAAATCAATTATCTGTACGATCGTTTCGGAAAACAATGCTTTTGAGTGTGGTATACATCAGGTTATGTACAATAATTATATATAGTTTTTGATAAGCAAGGCCTCCTCATCAGCAAATTTTTAAGGGTTTTTATTGAATTTAAAAGACACCATAAATAAACCTAGCATTAAAAGTAAGGCAGATGAATCTTTTAAATTTTCGTTTTTTGAAATCAGGAACTGTGGTTAAAATAGTCATTTAGATGTTTGCTATAGCTTTTTATCTTATTATAGCAAACATCTAAATACAGTTAAGTTTTTTTTACATGGTAGTAACCACATATGAAGGTCCGGAAGCCACTCAGGACTAAGGGTTATTACGTGTACAGTAATGAATGTGATACTATCGTTGTAATCGTTTGTAATGAAGATTTGATAAAGTGTCTTTCTAAAGGGGGCAGTTTATCAGGAATTTGTTTATGTTGTAACGTAAAGACATCAAGGTTGTAGACAGGTGGAAATCAGGCAAAGGGATGAGCGTTCCACATGCGTGCACTTCTAAGAAACAAGCTTTGTTCATGGCATTTACGTTTTGATCCAGGCAATATGTGGGGGAAATTACTGGCAGTATTTTCAGCTAGACGGGTGATTTTCGTGAAAGATTGGAGAGGGAGGGGGCAGAGATTGAAGCGCAGACGAGCATTTTCCATGGGCATAACGATAAAACAGAGACAAGGTCGCAACCTCTCCTCTGGTGGAGAAGGGTTGCAGGGAAGTGAAAAAGGCCCCTATAAGCTACTAAGTCTATTTTGTACTCTGTCAAGGCAAGATAGGATGTTTGTTAGCAGCTCCTGCCCAGATGTGGTAGCAGTACTCAATCCTTGGATGTACTTGGCTTTTATGTAGATAGAGAATTGCATCAGCAGTGAGATATCTACTGGGGCGGTAGAAGGACCCAAGCGTTTTTTCAAGCAACCTTTGCTAGCGACTTGATGTATGTGTTCCATTTTAGATCAGGAGTAAAGGTAAATCCCAGAAGATTGTCAAAACATTGAAGCTTACAAGATGAGAGCCAACCATTTAAATTGATGCAAGATGGGGATAAAGCGTTTATGATGTAAGGATAGGACTTTGGTTTTAGAGGCATTTAAAGTAACCAACCACCTCTTTCCCCTTTGGACCACGCGCTCAAGATCAGAGGAGAGAGAATCAGAGAGAACTTTGTCATGAATGGTTGGTCATTAGCATAGATGTAAACGAATGATTAAAGTATGTTTTTTGGTAGTTCATAGTAAGAGAGTTGGACTCATGGTGGACTCCAGAGGGTCCTGAGCCTTAATAATATGGGATTCATATTCCTGCCCATCAACCACTACTCTTATGATCCTATCGGAGAGAAATGATTTAATAATTGAGATCACTTTCGAGTTATACCGTAGCTGAAAACCTTGTGAAGTAGGCCTTTATGCCATACTTTATCGAAGGCCTTTGATAGGTCAAGAGCAATTGACCTAGAAGCCTTTGTCGCGGGATTCACTAATCCAATGAGATATAACTGTTAGCACATTTGCTGTGAATCTAGCAGAAAGGAAACCATATTGCATGCCACAAAGAATGTTATTTCTGCTGAGGTGGCCGACTACTACTTACTTTGATATGGATTCCAGCAACTTACTCATGACAGAAAAGACACTTATGATCTGTGCTGCAAGGGAGCTGATTTATTTAATACAAGACATACTGATGGGGTTTTCCAGGGTGTCGGGAAGTACTTCTCCTTAAGACAACGCTTGTACAGGGTTGTAAGTATAGGGCCAATTCTGGTCGAATCTTTTTCAACACATAAATTGGGTGCCGTCATGCCACTTTACTGGAATCAAGGTTCGGGGTTAGCTTGCCGATATCACGCACAGATATGTGTATGTTGCATAGAGTGCTGTCTGTTAGAGGTGGAAATACGGGGAGTTTATAGGCTTGGTCGCATTTGGTAGAATGAGCTTAAAAGCTCTTGGCAAATAGTTTGGCCTTGTCTGATGATGACGAGCTAACCTCAGGTCCATTGATAATGGTTGGGATCGAACCTTCGCTTCTGTTCAGGATGCTGTGCGCTGTTTGCCAAAACTGTTGGGAACCAAGCCGCTGCTCAGCTTCCTTGAATGTAACGGACTGAGCATATAGATATCTTGCATTTTTTATTACTCTTTTACAGTGGTTGCTGACAGTCCTAAAATCAGCTTTAGTTTCACTGCATCTATTATTTGGTAGCTATGGAAACAAGCGATTTCTGTGCGCGATGGCAGCAGGATATTCTGGGGAGAACCATGGCTTGCTGCTAGGTTTCTGTTGGAATTTTTTGGATGTTATGAATCGGTCTATGCCTACACTTTACTATTTGGTCAGATCTTATACTATGGAGGATACATCCTTTTTAAACATGGAATGCAGAATTAGACTATATATAAATGTACGGAAAATTCCCCAATCAGCCATTGAGTACCGATATACTGTACGGTGGAGAATTGCGCCTTAAGAGTTATTACATTTCATTTCTATCTTAACTGATATGACGGAGTGGTCGGAAGATCCCAGAGGAGATAGAAGAGTACATGACTATAGCTCCGGGGAAGGTGCTAGAAAAAATGGTAGAAGAATTGCATACTGCCGGTAGTATCGGGCACATGGCTGGGTTCGGGTACAATCTGAATGAGGTAATTGGCAATGGTGATGTCAGGACATAACTGCCCCTCTTAATCTGCCTTGTTTGAACGGGTCAGCCATTCCACATTGTCAACATTGAAGTCACCACATATGTTAATATTAGCTGAAGAATGAGCAGACAGGACGTGCTCAATTTTTTCAGATATTCTCTTAAAGATAATAACTCTACTATTGGGGGCCAAAGAGGGCAAATATAAATGCGGTGGTGTAAGCAAGAACAACCTGGAAGCATATATATGTAAATTAGGGGCTTTCTCTCGAGATATCCATACCACACGGAAAGCCATCTTTAATGTAGGCACATATTCAATGCCCATGCCGATGTTTAGGGTCATATTTAGATGTTATCTTAAAGTATCCTTTAATTATGGACTCGTCTAGGGAATTGGTCGGCCCTATGCCAGTTTCGCTTTGGAACAATATGTCTGATTCCCGGGCAGAAACAGAAAGTTAACCTTTCGCAGACTTAGCACCTATAAAATCCGCCATCTAAAAAGTTATTAATTACAAAAGACAATTCCATTATATCGGGATAAAAAAGTCTTATCGAAAATCGTTAAATAGAAAAATACTAAGCACTCGCAGAATTTGATTCCTAAAAATCTTCAATTATAAAAGAGAGTTTTAATATATAAGGATGAAAATAGAAAACCTTATCGAAAAATTACTAAATAGAAAACAGATATCCTCAGTTGTCTACCATGTAGCTGTTCCGAATATTATATATATATATATATATATATATATATATATATATATATATATATATATATATATGTCATCCGGTTTTTTTTATAAATGAAATCGTTTGATCGTTTGAGAATATATTGAAAAAAACAATAAAGCAACCAAGGTCCAGAACTTTATAATTATATAGTGTGTTTGATTGAACTGATAAAAATACATTAAATAATCTATATACATGCATAAAAGCTACGTGGTTTTAGAGCTGATATAAACTCTCAATTAAACTACTATTTTTTGATATTAGTCCACAAATGTGGATCTTGAAGTGTTAGTCTGCAGACGTTCAGTTACATGTTTAGATTTCGAAAAAGCATATTTTAAACCCTTCACTTCATATATATATATATATATATATATATATATATATATATATATATATAAACAGTAGTGCGTCCATTATTATATTTAAAAAAAAACGAGTGTGTATGTATGTTTGAGTTTATTACTATGCGAGTATGAACAGGCTAGCCATATTTTTAGTTTATTCCGCTGAAGTATGCCACATATATGTTGCTTAGTTCTTAGATAGGTTTTGACTCATGATTTAATCTATAATTATCACAACTCCATAATCGAAAAAAAAACCTGGGAAATAGAAAACAGGAAATTTTAAGCAATGTTGTATTCTTATAATGCCTAGCATCACATTGCATTTTAGAAATTTATTACTTCATAAGCAAGAAACCCCGGGATAAAAAGACAAGGAAATGTGTACTATCTGAAATGCTAAGAGGGCATTCAAAATTGATATTTCTGCTTGGAGTAAAATTGAACCTGCATACTTGAATTTACTGTTTAACCATTTACTTCGGAGTCATTACAATAGCACAAGTAGTATGGTAACGTATATAATATCAACAGTGTATATGTCTATAAATCTACGTATATATAAAAGGGACTTTGTACGTGTGTGTGTTTAAGTTTGTTTTCTTCTGGACTTTGAATACACTGCGCCAATTTTTTTTTTATTCGCACATATGTAAATTACTTGTCTTAATTATATTACAAAATATGTAGTAGTGATTTCACAAAGTTACAAAATGACTTAGGTGAGATCAGGTAAAATCTAAACGCAAGCATGTAGTCTCGCCAGCTTTAGGTCATTCTTATATGCGCTATCATATTTAAATAAGAAAACATAAAAAATTAAGCGACATGAATAGGTTTGGTATCATGTGCATCTAATGTTATCAAAAAGCGTTATTCGAATAAGAAAGGACAGTCCGACTTTTTTTTAATTACACTTTGTCACAGCCTTATAGCAGAAGTTACTTTGGGAAGTGTTTTTCATCGCACAAGCATATGTGTAAATAAAAGACATATATATAAATGCATATGTTCTTTGCTACAACAGGGGGTTTATTCGAAATAAATTGTTCTGTTCATAACACACGTGAACTATTATACATATTTTTTCCTTTTAAACTTTAATCAAAGCCATTGTATAAAATAATTTTCCTAAAAAACAGCAGATACTCAATAATGCTATATATACTGCAAAGCCTTGTTGCTTTAGGTACTTCATTGGGAACATGTGGATCATGTGCTAGCTCTCTGACTTTGGCAGACAAGTAATCGATTTCATCGAAGAATTTGCAACCCAAGGGATTTCGATGACGATAAAGGTATTGGAATCTTAGAAAGTTTGTTGATCTTTATATATTCTCGGTCAATGTCAGGGCATTCGGTTAGTTCAATTTTAAATACACGGATTGACAATATACATGATAATAGTTTATTTGTACATTTTATACCGCAGTATCAATATATATATATATATATATATATATATATATATATATATATATATATATATATATATATATATATATATATATATATATATATAACTTTAATTTACTAACATAGCATTTGTTTTAAACTTGAAAACAGGATTAGGATTAGTCTTGTTTTTGTTAATACATATACTTTATTAAACTATTGCACATACTATTACACATTCTAATAAAATTATTTTGAAAGTAACTTTCCTCGTATATATAGAATATTGGCCCCATTTACCAAATGTGATTATATATAGATGCATATATATATATATACTTATATATCTATATATATATATATATATATATATATATAAATTTATATATATGTACATATATGTACATAAGATGTAAGCGCATGTGCATATACGTATATGTATGTCTAATATTAAATTATATGATGAATATTCACAGTGGCAATGCACCTTTGCGAACTCACATTAAATCCGTTTAAATAATCTTGAAATTTAAATTTACTTTATTGATAATAACTTTTTACAAGAAATAAAGCTACTGGAATCTGTAGTCGAAACAATAGGGTTATTAACGTTGGTTCATTCTGCTAATTAATTTGTAGCATCTAGTAGGAATTGATACAAACAAAAACAACTATATTGTATAGGATAGAACGGAAAATGATATTATTACTAATACGAGTATTTGATAACAGCCGCCCAGATTCCTAAATCAATTGCATTTTAAACAACAAGTTTTTGTTTTCTAAATATCTTATCATAACATTTTTCAAGATTAAAATGGATTTTGAATGAAAAATTCAAAATAGCGAAATGGATAATTATAAATTTCCAGCTTCTTTTCCAATTTTCGGATTTTAAGCATGTAAAAATCACACTATTTTTCTTTGGACAGATTGATTGTTGGTGTTTCTTCTGATGAGTTTATAGTATAATGGCTTCACTGATTGACATATTAAGTACGTGATTGATTTTGCTCAACGAAACAAATACTGTGAAGAATTATAAATGGAATAAATTATAAGATGTTCAACATCATGAAATTATGGATATAGTTTTTTGTCATTTATTCACTATATATATATATATGTGTGTGTGTGCATATATATATATATATATATATATATATATATATATATACTATGTATAGTTGTTCAAATTGACTGAAACTGATCACTTGACATCCGTTTATTCATGCGTGCAAGAGAAAATCCAAGTTTGCTAAAATATTCTTACGTAATAACGCTGACAATTCGATTTTTAGGTCCTGATTATTCTTTATATTTTTAAATGATCATTCTTTATAGAATGGTAAAATAAAAGAAGACACGAGAGAACACGAATGTAAACACATCTAAGGCAATGGCTGGAAACTTTACGAATGACCACCAGTCTGTAATGAGATCGGCGCATAAATGAATGGTAATGTTTTAATTCTCCAAGCATGAAGTTTGTTTTCTTTAAACAATTTCCAATTTTAAAAATTTACTAACACTTGATTACTATGACTAACAGTACTGCACCCGAAATTTGTTCGTTCACACATTTCGGATAAGCAGTCGTTACCATCATTAGTCGACATTACTAAGATACCTACAAAAAGTGTGCTTTCTATGCAGTGATCGTAAATTGCTCACCCATTACATCGTTCTATATCTCTACAAAACAAACATTAGCACATGATTGCATTGCTGTTGCTACATTTTTGCTGGTGCGTCGATTCTTAGTCTCCTTCGTTTTAAAAGTGCCCAGAATAAAGTCGCAAACTCATATATACTAGAGTATAAACGAAACACTGACCCAGTTCAATCGCCGCAATGTTACCTCCCGGTGACTTTCTTTTAAGTATATTTATAGAAATACCAAAATATTGTACTTAGGTCACATAGCCGTAAATACTATCGACTAATAAGACAGTATAAACAACCAACCGGCACCTTTTTCATTAATAGATTTTTCCGTCGAATAACCAGACTTGGGAATATTGTTCCTAAATCTCTTCTTCTATGAGTGTAGGGTAATGTAATGTAGAAGCTAAACTGCAAAGTAAACAAACCCCGCTTTCAGCTTTACCTTATATCGGTGTTAATAAGTTCCAAATTAACATCTCTTTAATTCAAAATAGAACTGTATCTTTGTTGAGTAAAATAAAAGTGCAAACATATTGTCACGTATTGTATGCATGCATTTTTTCTATTTTAGTGCATTGTAAAATATATACATATATTTTTATGAGACATTTCGGTTAAATGTATTATTTGCTGAAATTAATGTTATTGCTTTCTTGTTGATACCTTTATTATATCAATTTAAATTTCCTTCCCTATAAAACCGTGTTTGTTCTATAAAATACATCCTATTTTTTTCCATCACAAATCCCAAAAGCAATATAATTACGTCAAACGTAATTCGATGATTAATTCTTCATTTTGCCGGGAATACAAATTAATTTTCTTTTTTTTTTTTCGTCGACAACGCATCTTGTCAGCCCGATAGAGACTGATTAGCGCTAAGACTATAGTTGGTCAAGCGAAAGTAATTCCACTTGACAGACGAAATCAATTGAAAAAAACACCGAAAACACAAAAACGTCACTTCCATTTTATCACTTTTAAAGATTAAAAACATATCCTGTTCAAAATATTGTTCTGTTCTCCATCATCCATTCAAAATGATTTGACCAATCTGTGTGAGACATAAGAGTAATCTTATTGTAATCGTCTGTTTTATATATAGCAAAAATTATTAATTATGAAGAAAATCGAAATACAGTTTTAAATAAAAATGTATTTAACTTTTCCACATCGATAATAACCTTGGTTATTATACCAGTAATTAATTTTATATTTTTGAAGCGATTAAAAGAAGGATTATTTTGAAAATGTGTGAATAAACAAGAGGATGGGCGCTACATAAATAATAGATAAATTATTAAATAAAATCTTACGTCACATTTCCTGTATGAATACGAATAGTATGTGTTTTCTCATGAGATTTTAATTATTTATTTATGCAAAACATCACCATTAAATATGATTGTCAGATGAAATTTATTGCTTAAATTGATTTTGTTTTATTTCCTAGAACTTCTTTTTTTGTTATATATATATATATATATATATATATATATATATATATATTAAACAGTTTGACTTATTTCCAGATAACCTAAATCTAACATTTTAAGTGTTTAGACACTAAATTGGTGGACGAGTTTGGTAGAATGTGCAAAGGCAACACTTTCAACTTTGACCTCCTGGTAGCAAAACTTTCACCCAAAACTGATTTTGAAAACCTTTCTGCATTTCTGAATACTCTTTATGTAACAGTTCAATTTTTAAGATACAAAATTGGATGGATAACTTGCTAGAGACCGCAAAAGTAAAACCTTTAAAACGTTTAATCTTTGGCAACAAAATTTTCGATCAAAAGCCAATGAAATCGCTTGGCCAATGTCTGATTAAACGTTATGTAAAATTTCAAATCTTTAGACCAAAGATTGGCTGAGCGGTTTCCCAGAGATCGCAAAGGTAAAATTCGTTTAAAATTTTAACCACTTAACATTTATTGTTTTGAGCTTAAATCAAATTAAAACGTTTGATCCATATCCACGTTAACCACATATTAAATCTAAAGCGTTTGGAGGGGGAGTTTTGTATAATTTTAAAAGGTCAAATCGTTTAAGTTTGACCCCATGATAGCAGAACTTCTTGCCTAAAACTGATAACAATGTTTTTTCTCAAATCTCAGCACACCTTATCTCAAATATTTTATATGTTATAGCATTGGGGGCAGGATAAACAACACGAATTAAAGAATGACATTCATCGGAATAAAGTTTATATATAGATCTGAAAAGATATTCACGATGATAGCCTCAAACATCTTAGTAAAGGAGACGATACAACTCCAGTATACCACCTCTATTTAAATCATTTAAATCATGTAAATAAGCTCAATTATCGGTTCAACCAACTGTTAATTTGATTATATCGACATATATCTTGTAAATAAATAAACAAATACATAAATAAGGAATTGGAATACTAGTCACACGTGAATCGATAAAAAAGCGATAAATAGAAAATAATAAATAAATACATATGATAATAAAAATAAATAAAGGCTAAATAAATAAACACAACCTGTCAATAGCAAAATTAAGTCGCTACTTGTAAATGAAAATGCAACAATATAAACCACTAGCGGCTATAACAGTATACTGTAATTTAAGATCAAAGGAAACCGAAAACCAATAAACACGCACAATCGTACACCTCCCGCACCCCTCCATTCTCTATTAACAACACGTTCCTTACAAATTCTTACTGCTCACATTCACAAAAAAATACACCACACTCTAATATCTTATACAGATTAATATAATTGTGACTCCCGTATCAATATAGATTCTATTTTTGTCTGATAATGTGTTATCCTTGAATTGAGATTCCATTGAAGAAAGCAAGATATATAATACTATATTAATTTATTTTTATTCCGGACTATTATTCTCATCTTTATTAGTTGTTGTTTTTCATCTTTTATTGGTTTGTTTATTCACAACGTTTCGACCAACTATTCCTCTGGCCTTCGTCAGGTGGTAACCGCGACGGATAGGAACTTCGAATCTCCTAACTGTATTCTCAGCCATCACTGCCATCTGTAGTTGTTGTCGTCTCATTACAGCCAGCAACAATTTAAACTGCAGACCAGCTTAATGCGGGTACTGGTCTCTCGCTTTATGTTTTTTTTTTTAAATCGGAGATGTGCTTAGAAAGGTTGCCACGGCGTACGGGAGCCCTCTCCACCCCAACACGCACCTCAATACACATCAGCACACACGTTGCTAGTTGGCCGTTGACCCCGAAAAAGGGTTAATTCGCCCTTTGAAAGGTGTTGTTTTTAATGCTCCAAGGAGACTAGCCACCCTCGTCAACAAACAAGTCTGGTGGGGGAACCAGTTTAGTCGCAGGTGACCCCACCACGAGGCAGATATTACTGGGTTACATGGTACCTAGCATATGATATGACCTGACATACATACATACAAATACACATATATACAAACATACATACACACATTTTAACAGACAGGTAGATTAATGGCATAGATAACACAGAATGAAATGATAAAATGCGTAAACAGAGTAAATTATATATATATATATATATATATATATATATATATATATATATATATATATTATTATTACACGTTTATAAGAAGAATACATGGATATAATTCAATTATTACATTGCCATTATTTTTTCGAGGATTTAGGCTATATTGACTGTATTTTGACTTATATTAATAATTTTCGTATTTTTTATTTGTCTTGTTATATATTAATTTTTATGTTATTTAATTTATTTCTACGTTGTTTTTTTTTTAATTCCATTTCTTCCGGTCTTTTAAATGTATATTAATTATTATACTTCTAGTTTCTTTTCCAATTTGAGTATTATTTAAAAGGGTTTTGCCTTAAATACGAAACTTCATGTTGATATAACCTTTATTTAATTTTTTCTTTTATCATATTCTTAATTGTTAATTTACTTTGCATTTGTTCTTCAATTTTATCAGCGTCGTCAATAATTATAATATGGTTTGTTATATGTATATGTATTTAAATTATAATTTTTATATCATTTTGGTTTTTGTTCGGTATGCAAACCTTTCAAATTTTGATTATTAGCAGTAAGAATATTTGATTTTGATTTTCTTTTAATAAAATAAAAAGGATATAATGCGCATAATATCATATCCCTAGTATATTCACCTGATTTTCTACTTAAATGCAACGCCAGTTGGCTGAATCTGTTCTTTATTGTTTTCTTAGATTATTCCTTTTAGCTAATCTATTCCAATCAAAATTATAATTTTATTTGTTTTTACTGTTTGAGTCCAATATTGTGTGTATATTCATAAACATGTATTGCTTCCTCACCATCTTTTCTCATCATTATATTTTTAAGTACGCGATAGAATTATAAACATTACTAAGTATTATTCATATATAGAATCCCGAATAGCATAATTAAAAAAGATGACACCATAATTTAATGAATGCTGATATACGATAGCTAGAATAATAAGGTTAACCCATTTAATTTAATATAATTGCACGGTAAGCTAACCATTTTTACAGGGAAACCATGAATATATAGTGCATCCTTCGGGCCGGGATCAAAGTGTAGTATCTCTTCTGCATATGCTGCACTTAAGATAATTTGTACCAGTCAATGGAGGGAAACCTTCTATACGAGGACAATTATTGCGTTTGGTAACCAGAGTGCCCACTTTTTTCCTACTTTTAAGGGAGCTGATATTACCCCACATTAAAATCGGCCTTGTGCCTAATTTGCGTTGGGGGTGAAAGCAAGTAAATACAATAAATATATAATGTATCCTTCGGGCCGGGATCAAAGTGTAGTATCTGTTCCGGCAGATACTGCAAGCAAAGACCAGATGTGGGGGCAACCCCACATTACTGACCTTTAATCAGCTCCCATTTCCCACCTCTCGGGAGCTGGTCCCCTTTTCCCTTCACTCCTCACATTAAAAATTGGCCTTGTGCCTAATTTGCTCGGTGGGGGAGCAAATAAATACCATCTGTTCCGGCAGATGCTGCAAGCTGTGACTAGCTGTGACTGGCTATGACTAGCAAGGACCAGATGTGGGGGCAACCCCACATGCCTGACCATTAACCAGCTCCCATTTCCCACCTCTCGGGAGCTTGTCCCCTTTGTCCCTTCCCCCTCCCTTCACTCCTCACATTAAGAATCGGCCTTGTGCCTAATTTGCTCGGTGGGGGAGCAAATAAATACCATCTGTTCTGCAGATGCTGCACTTAAGATAATTTGTATCAGTCAATGGAGGGGAAACTCTCTCTACTGGGGCAATTATTATTTTTGGTGACTACAGTGCCCCCTTTGTGCCTACTTTTAGGGGAGCTGGTTTTTACCCCACATAAAACACGGCCTTTAGCCTAATTTGCTTTGGTGGGGAAGCAAATAAATACAATAAATATATAATGTATCCTTCGGGCCGGGATCAAAGTGTAGTATCTGTTCTGCAGATGCTGCACTTAAGATAATTTGTACCAGTCAATGGAGGGGAAACTCTCTCTACTGGGGCACTTATTATTTTGGTGACTACAGTGCCCCATTTGTGCCTACTTTTAGGGGAGCTGGTTTTTACCCCACATAAAACACGGCCTTGTGCCTTATTTGCTTTGGTGGGGAAGCAAATAAATACAATAAATAATTTAGGATATACAGTATAATGTAAAATAATAATTAATACTTTGTATGTCAATTAATAGAATTTAAAAATACTCGAAAAAATGCTAAACATTCGTAGTCTTTGATTGTAAATAGAGTCACCATAGAACATAAAATAAACTAAATAACTTAGTAAACTAAATTATTTTAGTAAATTTCAATTTTAAAACAGGTATTAAGCACTTAGAATAAGTATACTTGACGAATGTTTGATCGATAACAGTCAGAATAGAATTTCTACCAGAATTTATTATAATAGAATTACATGTAGCGAGAATAGATATCACCTAATGGCAAGACGGTGTAAGTGACCATACTAATAAGACTGTACTGATGAATCACTGTAAATTCTAGTTCAAAACAAGGAAATAAAAAACACACAAACACATACAAAATCATATTGATGGGAAAGATGATATGAAGAATAGTATTATTGTTGTATTAAGAAATGCAGATAAACATAGTAAGTTAATTTACTTTATGAGATTCATTAATTTTAGTAGATATCAGAATATTTAACGTAAAAGGAACAGAGATAGTTGAAGTAGGCTTATTGCAGATGTTAGTAAATAATAATTGTTACATAACAAAATCATACATTGCGTTTAAAAGAATTACTCGCCATAAATTAGTGTAAATAGAAAAAAAGAACATTCTTCCTTCATATAATCGAAATACAAAAAACACCTTCGTCCACGTAACATAAATAGATATAATATAATAAATTATAATTAAAATACATATATATATATATGTATATATATATATATATATATATATATATATATATATATATCACCAATTATATTATTTAATTTAAACTATCAACTGACATTCCGAAGAGAGTAAACAAATAAAAGGAAAAATAGGAAAAAGAAACACAGCTGGAAGTTCCCTATTTAACGCAATTCTATAGGAAACCAAATGAAAAGCATAAACAATAAAATATGTTTTTCATGGCGCCCGGGAAATGATAAAATTAAGATATAATAACAAGCATAAAAAGATTTAAATGAAATGGAAATAAAAATATAACATTAAGAATAATTGTTAAAATAAATTGAGTATCGCAAAAATCTTACAAAATAGAAAGAACGGTTGCATGTGTCCGTTACAAAAACATATCATTTGCCAAAATATCTAAGGAATACCTTGCTAAATATGCAGTAATTACATATTTTTCCAGATTTCATTGTAGCAATGGACCTATTTTGAAAAGTAAACTTTATATTTGGAACAGGGTAAATCATTGTTACAGCATATATATATATATATATATATATATATATATATATATATATATATATAATTTACATTATTGATATATACTTCTTTATATAGATAATTTAAGGGTATATGTAGCTCAACATCTGGCAGTGCATCGAAGCATAACATGGGAATACAGGATAATATAGATATATAAACATTTGTGTGTCAGCTTAAAAAGGAACAAACTAGAATAAAGGTTGAAACAATAGATTTTTTTCTCTAAAGAAGAGAAGACTGTAGCTTCATTTTAAAACAATGGCAGGGAAAATCAATTCACGTAATGTTATTATGTGATTATATTTAATTTAGCAGCTTTCGGTCCCAATCAGCTACTCGAGTCGGTTCCAGAACTTGAAGCATGCTTTTTCAAAAACGACAGGCGGTAGCTCGGTTAATACTCGGCGCTGTCGGCGATCAGGCCGGTTTTGGTCTTGTGCGAGGTAGTCTCTGGTGATATTCTCGACGAATGACCCAACGAAGTAGTCCGGCCGTTTCAATTAGGGCGAGGAGGACGCCTGTGAGAGAAAGGGAAAAAACGTAGCACTCTGTATGAAGTACAAACTTGGACAGAGCCTTGTTTTGATACCACACTCAGGATCTCTCTGCGGCTCTGTAATTACAGCAGGAGAAAACAGTACTCATCTCCACATCCAGGTATAGTTTGCTGTGGTTAATCGAGACAATCCAGCAATGCATTTTCTGTGCATTGGCGATGATACTGTTGTCATAACACAGATCGATAGCGAGCATGAGTTGTACAGCGGCGAACTTTGTAGACATGATAGAATTCTCCTATCACTCCTGGAGTTTGTACGCAGCCAGCAAAGAAGTAGACGCACTGCAACAGAAAAAAAAACGTTTTCATTAAAGAAATGTAATCATTTCGTCTTTTTTTAGTAGACAATTTTTATCGGTCCACACACTAGAAACTGTAGTAATAAACTCTCTTTGTACGTGAAAATATTAAGTGTGATGTGTATTTTAAGATTGGAGGAAGAACCCAATTTACAGTAATGAAACAATGCCATCTCTACCTTTAAATTCATTGCCAGGAACAAGAAGAATATTCGTAAAAAAAAACATTAAAAACGTATGTTTATATTTTATGAAATATATATATCTGGACTGCGAGGACTATCATTGGAATTATTTGTTTTGCTTTGTTTTAACGTCATAACATTCGGCCAGAATTATGTAATGATTATAACATCATAATCTACGCATTTAAGCTTAGGGGACCAACTTTTTATTTCGATTATAATGTGCTCAACAGAAAGAACTTAGTTTCCTAAAGAGGAGTTGCATAATATATATATATATATATATATATATATATATATATATATATATATATATATATATATATATTTATATATATATATACATATATATATATTTATATATATATTTATATAAATATTTATATATATTTATATATATATACATATACACATATATTTATATATATATTTATATATATATATATTATATATATATATATATATATATATATATATATATATATATATATATATACTGTATTAACAAAACCAAGACTTCAAAAAAGGAATTGATACCAACAAAAAGTGTATTTCATTGTAAATTACAATTATTTCAAGCCCGCTTGGACAATTTTAAGCATTATGTCGTTTGAAAATCTTCACATAACCAGCCTTTCTTCAGACTTCTTGAATAAAAACACATAACAATAGAACATTATTTAAAGAAATGCCCCTTAAAGGAAATGAAGCATGCGAAAACATTTATTCTGGACGCATCCTTTGTATGTTATTTAAATATTAATATATCACCTAATTTTCGTATCCTCATAAAAAAACTCGCATAATAAGTTTTAAAAAAAAACCGTAGCCATTTAATTTCTTTTAATAATACTTTTTATTGAATTCCTAAATTATATTTTTATATTTCTTTATTTCACATAATTATTTATTTTAACGTTTCGCATTTTATTTTTATATTTATAATATCACCAGAACAATCTTGCTAAAACGTTTCGCTTATTTGTAGTTTCCTATTCGCCTAATGGTGGATTCAATGTTTACAAAATATCGATTATGTTATTACTTAGATTTAAGACCAGTTTTACGTTAATATTGTATTAAATATGGTAATAAAGAATGAAATTACCTTATATTTATTAATCCCCATGCAACATTCCAAGTAAGGGATCCTATTCTATTTTTTATTATTTAATATTTTATTATTCTCTTTCGTTCTAATCTATTGTGGTTCTCGATAGTTGTGAAAACCTAATTACGAAGGGAGATAATCCATCACGTTATTAATTTCCAAAAATTAGTTGAGAAATTATGTGGAAAACAGCTGGTCGGTACTTATAATAGTTAATGGGAGAAAACGAGGGCCGTTTGATGTTTCAAGTTTACTAAATACTGAAAAGCGTCTATGATGTATTAATTTATTAAACAGATACCGAAAAGGACGTGATAGCTTATTTAACAAATTAAGAATTTAAAGTATATTTTTAATCTTAAAGGTGACTATATAGCCATGGATTTAACCTACACCTGCCATCCATTCATAAGTTACTGGGGTTACTCATGGCTCCGAAACCAAAATTACAATTCGTTTATTGTCTTCTTGGATGCCTAAATAAAATAATATGCATCCTCATAATATTTATTCTGACAACAAAACCGGCCAATAGCATCAAATGTGTCTCCCTCAGATGTAAAGGTGTTTACACTTGCATTTTTGGATAAAAACATTTTGAACGAGAGTTGTCAGAGAACAATATCAATTAATGACCAATCCAATAATTGCTAATTTATTTTTTAATAATTGCTAGTTTATTGTTAAGTTGTTTTATTGATCTGGAAACGGTACCACTTATTTCATCATCAATACAACTACAACTAAATACTAAAAACATCTCGCGGCTATTGAACAATGTTTCTAATCTTTTTTTTTTATTATTGCATTTTTACCCCAAACAAGGCACATTGCCACTTTGTTGTAGGGGACTACTATCAGGGACATAAGCACTGTGTAGGAAGTTGGGCAGCAAGTTGTCGGTTCACGTTACACTTGAACTTCTGCATGGCAGTACACTCGGGGAAGCAGGGACCCGGAAGGGAATTCCAAAGTCTAGCTGTTCTGGGGAAGAAATTACTGGAGTAGAAGGTTCTATTGCATCTAGGGATCTCTACTGTGAAGTGGGGTGATTTATCTGCTTGTCGGGTTTCTCAGGGGTATTTACGTCAAGGGGGCACAAGTGTTTGCAGTTCGTCAGAGCATTCACCGTTAAAGTACTTGTAGAACATGCAGAGGGATGCAACATTTCGTCGAGGTGGCAGAGGCTGAAGATTTGCTGACAGTTCAGGACCTATCGGATTGGCGACTCTCTTTTGAACATTGTCTAGGAGCGAGAGACTAGTGGCAGATGCACCAGCCCAAATATGACAACAATAAGCCATACATGGGCGAATGGTAGCCTTATACAGGTATAGGATACTTTCAGGCGTTAATAGCTTTCTAGCACGATAGAGAAACCCACCTTCTTCGCAGCGGTCTTGGCAATGTTCCCAATGTCATTGCGCCAACTCATGTTTCCTGTGAACGTAAGGCCGAGGAGTTTAAAAGATGTACTTTCCGATAAGAGTCATTGAGCATTGCTATTGGGGGTGTGGGAGGTTTTTTGTAATTATTGAAGGAAACAAGTTTAGTCTTGGCAGCATTGAATGTGGCCATGCATTTTTGTCCACATTTCACTACGGATCGGAGGTCTTCCTAGTTTAATTTTGTCAGGGAGGTCATTTATAAATATTAGGAATAACAGATGTCCAAGTATAGACCCCTGAGGCACGCTCGCATTTATATCATATTGTTTAGATGTACGACCGTCAATTTTCTATTATATAAGAAGGATCTAATTATGTTATGTTTACTTCCAGTGATGCTGCATGATCTGATTTTCTTGAAAAGACCCTCATGCCATACCCTGTCAAACGCCTTATATATATCTAGAGCTACCGCTCTACCCTCCCCTGCTTTGTCCAGTGACAGTTATATACTTCAGAGATTACATTTAGGGTCTCTGCTGTGGAACGGGCTTGCCTAATTCCATATTATATGTCAGTCAGAAGTTTAGCATCTTTAAGGCGATGGCCTAGAGATTGGTTAATTATGGTCTCAAATATTTTGGCGAAAAGAGGGAGGAGGATAATTGGGCGATAATTTGATGGGTCAGTTCTTTCGCCGGAATTCTTGAAAACTGGCACTACAGAAGCAGTTTTCAAGCAGGTAAGAAAGCAAGATTCATTAAGGCAGTTGTTGTAAAGTTGGAGAAAACTGGAACTACTTCGGCGGCGCACATTTTAATGAGCACAGCCGGGATGAGATCAGGTCCACATGTTTTTGCAGTGTCAAGCTTTCTTATGATAAAATGCACCTGAGCAGGGGTGATTTTGAGATCGTCCTAGTGTGGCGTATATCCGCAAAGGAAAGTCAGGGAGGTGGTGGTTAGCAGAGTCTAGTCTGGAGTTGGAGGCAAACCGTCTTGCAAACATGTTAGCCTTCTCAATTGCAGAGCAACAACCCCATGATTGTTGGATAGTGGGGGTATTGTCGATTGCCCATTATTTACTACACTGTTGTAGATTTTCCAGAAACTATATTTGCTTACTAGATGTGGTTCTTCGTTTAGACTACACCATTACAAGCTATTTTACTCCACATTAAAATTTGGCCTTGTATCCAAGGGTCTTTATTGTTATAATTTTTTCCTCAGTTACATTTAAGGCGTGATAGCAGAAACCTATTCCTGTGAAGAGATCCCTCTATAACTTGTAACCTTTTATTCCAAATTCCTTCTTTAGAATTCACTATGTAGAAGGCTTCCAATAAACATAGATTGAACCTTTTGATTTCCCAGGCCACACTTCCTCTCCCTATCCACTACTGACCATTTCAATTCAACATCTTAACTGATTTAATTAAGTTCCCTGAAACTATCCTTGTATTCCTCTTTTTATGTTGATTCTTGTACCCTCCCATCTGCTATCGATAACACCTCCTCTATTAGTTTCCGTCTTTGATTCCTATTTAAAGGATACTACATGGTTTATATATCTTTCCTTTAAAACGCAATCCGTGGCCCCAAGATATATACTCCTAGTACTGTCAGTCTTAATCTCATTTATACACTATTTCTGAGGTTAGGCATTTCCCACTCAACGGACACTTGCTAGGTATTCTGCAATTACATTTTCTGCCTAACACAATTTCATTCAGTGCTAACTAGTTATTATTATTTATTTGGCTGATCTTCCTATTGTTTCAGATAATATAGTGTTAGATAGGTTGCTTGATGTCGAGAAAGATGATTTTACGCAGTTTCTATTTAATATTTTGCTTAAAATAATCTATGTAGGCATGTATGTATGCATGTATATATATATATATATATATATATATATATATATGTGTATATATATATGTGTGTGTGTTTATGTGTGAGAAATATAAATTACACATATATATATATATATATACATATATTTACAAATATATATGTATATGGTGATTTTGTAAATATATATATATATATATATATTTACAAAATCACCATATGCATATATATTTATAACTATAAATATATATTTATGTAATTCATATTTCTCACATAGAAACACACACATATATATGTATGTATACATATATATACATATATATATATATATATATATATATATATATATTTATATAGGTTTCGTGGTTAAATTTTAAATTCTGAAAAAAGCAACATATAGAGACATATATTGTATTCAAGCATGTATTGGTTGACAGAAGGAATATATAGAAGGGGTTCTTTTAATTTCCTTAATTAATGGATTTTCAACAATGGCCTATTTTCTGCCCACCTTGATTTATAACCCCGAACGATATTGAACTCCTTCCGATAATGGACTACCACGGTTGTCTCAGCTTCTATTTTCGCATAATTTTCTTCCTATAATTATCCAAAATCACTCAAAAAACTATTTTTAATAATTGCGCTGAAAAGCAAAATAGTGTCCATTCGCAGCTGAACATTTTGCTAACTGCATTTCCCCTGAGGATATGAGCCATTGTTTAAATTCCATGGATGAAGGAAATTGAAATAACCCCTTCTATGTATTCCTTTTGTCAATCAATAAATTATTAAAGCGAATATATGTCTCTATAGGTTGTATTTTTCAGAATTTTAAATTTAACCACGATACTTATATATTGCTCTATTAATAAATATTGAGCGTTTACTTCTTGGCTAGGATGTTCTTGAAAGAAGTAATTCAAGTAATATCTATGAGGATTATTAATCTGAATTTCTATCAGTGTCTTATCTCGCTTATATATATATATACATATATATATATATATGTATATATATATATATATATATATATATATATATATATGAAATCGTTTTTGTACAGTATAAAACACATATAAGGCGATTTAATTAATTATGAGCTGAGCAGTATAAATATTTATTTCTATTTATTCGAATTTGATTACCTATTTTTCAGGAATGATAAATGATACATATTTATTTACGTTTTTGGTCAAACTAATAGCAATAAATTATCTGTATTTATAATTTTATTTTGTTCATTGTTATAAATTATATCTAGTAAGTATAAATCCTCATGTACACACACACATAAATATATATGTATATATATATACACATATATACATGTATATACACACATATATATAGGCATAAATACCTATTATCATGTAGGAGATACACGCATAAATGTATATATATATATATATTTGCATGTATATATATAAAGTTGTATACCTTGAAATACCTGTATATATACAAATATTAATATATATACGCACACACACACGCATATATATATATATATATATATATATATATATATATATATATATATATATATATATATATATATATATATAATGAATACATTTCTCTCTTCTCAGGTTTTTTATCAGTTAGACCTAGGAATGGACAGAGCTTATTAAAAAAGTCTTACTTATACACATTTTATTGCCTGTTCGTATATGTTTCTGCTAACCCTAATAGTGAAGTTTGCAGCTTTTTATAGTATAAATGATTGTGGTAAAATTTAACCTCAAAAATTACTTGGTCTAAGAATGTTTTTAAAACAGTTTATAAAAAACATGAAACTGACGTTTATAACCGTCGGTTAAAGTTAAAAATTGCCCTCTTTGATAAACGAATCTATCATAGAATGAGAAAAGGAGTTTAAAGAGAGGTGTCTGGACCTTGAAGCAATTTTTTAGAAAACAGTATGAAATATATAGTGCCAGATAATATACAACGGGAACCAAAATGCACTCTTAGACATAGGTCCCTTTTGTCAAAAGCTTATTTTTTTTAAAATAATCTTAACCAACCCTTCAAATGCACGCAGGGCATGCCTTTGCGAATATATAACAACACTACCTGCAATGTAATCATATGATATTCGTAGTGTAATCTGAAAATCCAAAGGCGCGACAACACTACATTATCAGTAATCACTTACTACCAACTTTACAACCGTGTTAAGATAGGTTTATATATAAGTAAGGGCTGATGTGAGACTAATAGTTTTATTGAGGCAATGTGTATACAGTCACATATAATATATGAGAGTAAAAAAGTTTTTCCAGAAGTAGAAAGCATATATATATATATATATATATATATATATATATATATATATATATATATATATATATATATATATGATTATTGCAACATCTTATCAGACGAGTGAAACTCCTTCAGATGCTTAAAACTGCTGAGCCCTAACATGCTTTTCTATTTTATTTTATTTATTTATTCATTTGCTTTTTTAGTGGTACCGGCGAATTCACAAACTGAAGCAGACATGACACTGAAGACGGTCGTTGAGATATATATATATATATATATATATATATATATATATATATATATATATATATATATATATGTGTGTGTGTGTGTATATATATATATATATGTGTGTGCACGCATACACGCACATACACCCACATATATCCATACCCATACACACATATGTATATATATACACAGAAAGATAATACATATACATACACACATGCATGCATACTCAAACACATACGCATATATACACAAACATATACAAATACAAGCACATATATACATACATATACTCATACAAATACGTACACATATATGCACATATACATACCCATACATTTAAATGCATATACATATACATATATATCTATGCATTTATACACAAACATACACACATGAATAGATACACATGCATATACATACATACACAAGCAAACATATATATACAGATATACATAAAAACACACAGAAACATATATACATATATACATACATATACACATATATATGCATACACAAGTACATATATATATATATAACTACACGTACACATATACGTACATACACACACGGATACATATAATGATGGCAGATCAATTATTACATGCTTCCAGCATTTCAAGCCTACGCGCGTCACAACTTTCAATTCTTTTAAGACTATTTTATAGACAAATGCCTGTGGGAGTATCTATACAAATATGGTCATACAGAGCATCTATACAAATATGTTGTACGACAGCTAAATTTCTCTCTCTCTCTCTCTCTCTCTGTTCAACATTTTGAGGTCCAGCAACAAGCAAGAGCAAGATATACAAGTTAATGCGGGTACTGGTCTCCCGATTTATGTTTTATTTTAATCAGATATTTGTTTCTCCATGAGGGGTCGCCTTGATCACTGCTTATGGGAGCCCTATCCACCAAAGATACACATGGAAATAAACACATGCATGTACGCATACATGCATACACACAAAATGCGCCAAACATACATATGCATGTGCATACACATGCAAGCATGCACACATAGTGGCACACATTATAAGCATGTACTTACATATGAAAATGCACACGTACCCATTCACATACATATAAAATGCACATGAAGGAGCGTTCGAAAAGTCATATATCCCCAATGATAAGGATGAAGGTGATGGGTATAATCACATGAATTTAACAAAAAAAATCAAAATCAAACTAAATATACCTAGAATAAGAGGATAAATCCAAATGAAAGAACCGCGTTTCAAACGGCTGGAATTTTTTTAATTTGTTTTTTGTTAATACAATGTTTCTAAACAAAACTCATGTCCCGAAGGCAGACAATGATGGCGAACTTCACACATTATTTACAACTAAATACACATAGAATCAGACGACAACTCCAAATGAAAAGAACCGCGTTTCAAACGGCTGGAGTTTTTTTTTTTGTTTTTTTTGTTTGTGTTTTCTTGTACACAAAACTCACATCCCGAAGGCAGACTTCACACATTTTTACAACTAAATATACATGGAATATTAGTTGTAAATATATATATATATATATATATATATATATATATATATATATATATATATATATATTATATATATATATATACACATATACATACCTACATACTTACCCATGCATACATGTGAATATATATATATATATATATGTGTGTGTGTGTGTGTGTGTGTGTGTGTGTTTTATTTTTTATTACTGTTTTCTCTTTTTGGTTACATATATTTCAGATGTTGAACCATGTTTATGATCCAACAGCTTTGTCAGACATTACAGAATACAGATAAAACGGTAATTAAAAAATAAAACACATATACGCTCTGCAATTGTATTGAACACCCTCTGTATGTTTTACTAATTACTGATTTTACTATATATATATATATATATATATATATATATATATATATATATATATATATATATATATATATATATATATATTGGCGTGAACTTTTGTGACATCTAAACATCTCCTTGAAGGTATTACCGACCATATAGTATTTTCTATTACTTGGATTTTCCTTCGTCGACATTTTTTTGCTATATGCGACTGATGTTACGAAGCAATTTTCATTCAATGGGCATCCATATTTATCCTTAAAGTTCCATGATTTTGTGGTGCGATATTAATTTATTCAGATGTACAATTTAGAATTTTCATGTTATGTTTCTTTATGAAGTTATCGCGACATACGATTGATTGTACACATAATTAATATGTTTGTTCAAATATTGATATATCCATTAGTATGTATATTTACTTACTAACGTTTAAATATTCTGTGAGGATATTGCTGTTTTTAATGTAGATATACTCGTCCTCCTGTATGCTTATGACACATACACAATACACTCATTTAGCATGAAACCTCAATTAATTTGACTTACCGCTAACAACTAAATAATACCAGTTCCATAAAACCCTCTATAAACCTACTGCCCAAAACCGATGATTTTCTCCTGACACTGTTTATCTTACATTATTTCGCTCTAAATATACTGATCTTGAATTTCCTTTATAGGTTTATCTACTCATATCCCCCAACATATAAGATAAAGTAACATTATATAATTTCAGTTCCTAAAATAAAACACGATAACATTTCCAGAAACGACTCTCAAATTGTAGATATTACAAAAAGTTTTCAGCTGTATCTAATGTTTCTCGATAAAAAATTAATCTCGATACAAGACTATAATAAAAATATCAATATAAAATAATACACATTGACAAAATTTTAAGCTATAATAAAAGAATATAAAATAATAACATATACACAAACTTTGGCTCCTTTGGAGGTGGTGAGTCCTAGTGCTTACACTGCATTGACTGGGCTTTGGTCTCTTGATCATAATGATAGTCCCAGGTTCCATCCTGTGTAATCAGTCTTTTGAAAGGCTTTGACTCATCTTCTTGGCACATCTCCAAATTCATCCTCGAGTACTCGACGCTGTTCCGCCTCTTGAATGGTGTGAGCCACCTGGGAATCTATCTGGCAAACACCTTATGCATATGCAAATTGTCGTGAATGATAGTTTCCACCGACCCTGTACTAATATTACATCTTGGGCTATTTGGCGAATAGTAATGCGCCGATCTTCCAAAATGGCAGCCTCAACTTGACGGACAAATGCCTCATCAATGACAGAAAGTGGGGCGACCAGGTCTGGGAGCTGTTTCCACAGACTCCCAGCCATGTTTTAATTCACGATTCCAGCGTTTTCAAGGTCGTATGATGGGGCATTATCACCATAAGTTTAATTCATTTCATCAAAAGTCTTCTGTGGTGTGCGTTCTTTCAAATACAATAACCGGATCACTACTCGACATTCAACAGGCTCCATTTCCCAGCTGACTCAGGTCAAACACCTGTAAAACAGAAACCACAATTAATTCATAGCTGTAGTTTGCCACATAACCCGTAGACCTATAAATTATTGCACATGAAAAATTTCAGCTAGATCGGACAAATGAAAGTGGGTCAGGGGCATTACTTATTGCACGCTCCTCATAACAACACAGTAATCCATAGATTGGTTGGAACAACTAAAATATGCAAGAGCATATTCTCAACTTTTTGTTGGTTTTCTGTAATAATGTATCCATGGAACTTTCAGACTTCCTGATTACTTTAAAGAAATTATCATATACAATGGGAGCGATTGCAGTGAAATAGAGATAGGAATGAAGATCCCAGATCAGATTAGATGATCAATACTGCGCATTATTCATACAGTAAAGAAAAATATTCAAATTCTTGCATATCATTTATTGCCTCTTGTAAGCAAGTGTTTATTAAATCACATAATATTCCGGGAACATTATGCACCGGAATTAAAGATATGCATGCGCCTCGAATATATATTTTTATTTAGTTTTTAGTTTCTCTATTTATGATACGGGTTATAGCCGTCATTCTAATGCAATAATCAGCAAGTGCATGAATTTAAAACGACGAGAGAGTATCAAAACAAGCTATTTAGAATGATATTACCCATTACGTGTGTGTTCATTCATCTGCGTCCATGTACTCACAAAACATTATGATCAATCAGCGTCCCATTAAGCCAATTCAACTGGGTATTTCAATCTTGTGAAGCATTATATATCATGCGATCCTTGAACAAAAGTACACTCACTTTCGGTAAAATGTGGGAAATATTAATCGATTAAGTGAACTCATCGAAGATGACCCATATATGAATAACGATTGCTAAAGTCCATCATAATTTATTACTAGAGCCATTATTATAGCTTCATGCGTTGTATGAATTACGTCACTTATAAGTTTGGTGTATATCTCATCATGATTTGATCAGGGCATTCACCTTTTTTTCTCATTTTAACCCATTATATTGCTTTTTTCTACAAAGATTCACCAGTTATCAAGACCAAGAGTTCACGTGAGGATAAGGGTATAAGAGTGTACAGTGGTCAAACTGAACGTATTACCCTTTAGTAGTGAAAAATTGCTGAATTGGATTACTTAACGGGATGTCTCATAGGGAATCTGTTTACGTCGAACTTGAAGATAACCATATTGTAGTCAGTTAAAAAGCAGAAGAAAGAAGCTTTGTTCATGGTATCTACGCTGCTGCCCAGATATGACAACAGCATTTTATTCTTGACCGTACTGTGGAGAAAGTGGCTTACCGTAAAAGAGGCTGCGCGTTTGTGCCTGCAGAGCACAAACTAAGAATCAAGATGGCGCCCGCATGCGTTTATGTGGAAAAAAGTCTCGTGGAATCAGGGGAATATCGGAGAATCTCGTACCCTGATTCCATAAATAACGAGAAAAGAAAAGCGGGAAGAGAGACGATTTTGAGTCACGAAAACGAACGGACGTGTGTAACAGAAGAGGTAGAAGAAAAGAGTGTGGTGAATGAAACAAACAACGACTCGGTTGAAAGTAGAGCTGTAACGAACACAAGCTATTCCGGCATGACGTCAGGATTTGACCCCAAGCTAATTCCCCAGTTTGGTGGCAGTAGCACTGATCACTCAGTGCAGGAATGGATGGAAAAAGCAGAATTAATATGTCAGCTCAGTGGGGTGAAGCGTATAGAATGTGTGGTCCCAATGCCCCTCACTGGGGGAGCATATGCAGTATACCAGCAGTTGGCTGATGATGAAAAACAGATTTTGCCTGCATCAAGCGCGCCCTTTTTACAGGATTTGCATTAGATCCAATTACTGCATGGAAGGAATTCATGGCCCGAAAATTACATCCCGGGGAAACGGTGGATGTGTATCTGGCTGAGCTAAAAAAGCTATCGGTCCTTTTTGGAGAGATGTCAGACAAAGGCTTGGTGTGCGCCTTTGTTGCAGGATTACCTAAGAGTGTGGAAGATCTGCTCCGTGCCTCATCTCAAGTGGACGAGATGGACATATCGGAAATATTGGCGCGGGCACGAGTAATACTAAAGAAAAGCCCTAACACTATAGACCAAGCGGCAGCTGTACAACCATCACAGGTTGGATTGCAGGACCTGGGCGCAGCTACAACCTGCTATAAGTGTGGAGGACCCAACCATTTGGCCGGTGATTGTCTTTCGTCACGTCAACCAACTCCGAAACTTGACGGGCCGCAGTGCTACAAGTGCAAAAAAACGCGGACACCTGGCCCGCACCTGTCCGGGAAACGCCAGTCTTCTCCCCAGATCGTCATTGAGCAGGGCGCTACCCACTGTAAGCATACACATTAATGGAAGCGAGCGCTTCACGCTTGTGGACACTGGGTGCACCCAGACTCTCGTAAGCAAGATATGCTGTGCCACTTGGAAAGCAGAGAGAATTCCGGTACTACCTGTAGGCGGAGGTTCACTAGCCTCTTGTGGGGGTGAGCATTATCCGCGCAAGCATCAACGACGGGTCTGCAGTAGGCGTGAGAGCCCTGGTGATGGAGGGAGAGCTTCTCGGGTACGATCTACTCCTGGGTATGGACTTGATTACACAACTGGGTGGAATTAACGTGGACAGAACCGGCAAGGTACAGTTTTCCCGATGTGAGGAACATGTTTGTGCTGCCATAACTCTCGACGAGCCTGATTTCATGCAGAGTATGGTAGAAACACCAATGCATGGACGGCGTCTTGGAAGTGGTCAAACAGTCAGCCACCCATATCCTTGCGAAACCGGTTATCGGAATATCCCCCACCCATGTTGCTAAGGGAACAGTATTAAGAAGAACTGCAAAGGTGGATCGACAATGGCTGGCTTCTTCCATACCCAGAGGATGAGCTTGCCCCCCCCCGCGAGGGCTGATTCCCTTGCTGGCCGTCGTACAAGAGACCAAACAAAAGGTCCGGGCCGTCCTAGACTACCGTGAGCTCAATGAGCGTGTCGACCCATATACAGCAAGGGCTGATGTATGTGAACTCAAATTAAGGGAATGGCGACAGCAGGGATCGAACGTGGCAACTCTGGACCTACGCAGGGCCTATCTTTAAATATGCATTGAGAGGAAATGGTGATGATTTCAGACTGTGAAAATTAGAGGAACCCGATATTGTCTAACCAGGGTAGGGTTCAGTCTAAATGTGGCCACAGGCATTATGACAGCAATCATGCATGCTACCCGGCAGCAAGATGAGGCAGTGCAACAAGCAACATCCTCATACATCGATGATATATTCGTTAATGAGAATCTCATGTCAGCGCAATCGGTTAGAATACACTTTGAAAGCTTTGGACTGACATGTAAGGAACCAGAGCGTCTGTGCGATGGAGCAAAACGTTCTCGGCCTGCACGTGCGCAATAGCAAGGAGGGACTTTGCTGGAGAAGAGGAAGTCACGTTCCCAAGGTCCCATCAAATATCACTCGACGAACAGTGTTTTCGCTTTGTGGAAAGATGGTAGGCCATTTCCCTGTGTGCGGTTGGATCAGGGGGGCCGTGGCACCCATAAAAAGACGTGCAACAGCCGTGTCGTCGGGATTGGACGATGCAGTACACGATGTCACCCTAAGGAGCATGTTGACAGAGACTGTGTCCAGAGTGACCAGTGATGACCCTGTTCAGGGAAAGTTGTGCGTCAGCGGAATGAGTTCACGGTCTGAGTGGATGCTAGTTCACTGGCCCTTGGAGTTGCCCTTGCAGTTAATGATTCCATTATTGAAGATGCCTGTTGGCTTCGGCCAGAGAATGATTCGAGGCACATAAACCTGGCCGAACTTGATGCCACATTGAAAGGCGTTAACTTGGCGCTTCAATGGCACGCCAAGGTTCTACATATCATGACTGACTCGACATGCACTCATCGGTGGATAACCGATGCATTAAGTGGAAGAGCACGGCTGACGACACGAGCATCGAGTGAGATGTTAATTCGAAGACGGCTTGCCACCTTGGTCGACACCATCACAGAGTATGACCTGACCGTGGAGGTAGTGTTGATCAGGTCTGCGCTCAACAGAGCAGATGCTTTGACAAGAGTCCCTCAACGATGGCTTCTGGCTGGTGCTCGGAGAGATGCTGATAATCTGCAAAACACATGTGCAGCAGTTGTGTGTAATGTGGATGCAGCGCGCATCATGGACATTCATCGACAGTGTGGACATCCTGGCATCAAGTGGGCACTGTACTTTGTCAAGATGATTGATCCAGGAGTAGGAAAAAAAGATATCCGAAGAGTGGTGGAAAGTTGCGAGGCCTGCCAATCCATCGACCCAGCTCCAGCACGATGGAAGAAAGGGGAGTTAGGAGTGAGTGGTAGGTGGCAGAGAGTGGGCATGGGCATCACACACTACGGTGGCAACCACTTCCTTACCCTCATCGATTGTGGGCCTACACGTTTCGCAGTCTGGAGACTCCTCGGGCGCCAGGACTCTTGCAACATAATTCGCCAGCTGTCATCCGTGTTCTGTGGAAGAGGTGCGCCCGATGAAGTTCTGACGGACAACAACCCAGCTTTTTGCAGCCATCAGATGAGGCAGTTCTTACAAGAATGGGGTGTGCGGCTGCGGCTTGGATGCGATTATGTGCCTTCTGGCAATGGTATAGCTGAGAGAAGCCATCGCAGTATCAAAACAATTGCAGCCAGGAATCAGTGCACCATCGCAGAAGCTGTGTACTGGTATAATCTCATACCAAAGAAGAGCGTCTCTCCAGGAAAGGCGCCTGCAAACGCTATCTATCAGTACCGTGTCCGAGAAAAAGGAATCCACCCCGATACAACTGTGACCACTGAGATAGAACGGAATAGATATGCCAACGGGGATGCTGTCTGGGTGAAGCCGCCAGGAAACCGATGTACTGACAAGTATAAACGAGGCACAGTGACCGATGTGGTGAGTAAGCAGTGTGCCCAGGTTGATGGCGTACTCCGTCACGTTAGGGGCCTACGGCCGGCGACACATGTACCACCTCCAGTGGACGATGAGAGTGATTCTGATTCTGAGATGAGAGTGATTCTGATTCTGAGACGAGTGGGCCATCGCTTTGGTTTGCACCATCACTATCAAGCAGTGACTCTGATATCAGTAACCTCCACGGAGATGAAGCCTTCCCCGACCATCAGGCGGTGGATGAGAATGCACGCGAAGACGAGAGCAGAACTGTCCCCCTTCGTAGAAGCATCCGACGGCGGCGATCACCACCCCACGTTCGTCTCTGTGATCATGAGATCAGGGGGTGGGAGAAAGTGGTTTACCGTTAAAGAGGCTGCGCGTTTGTGCCTGCAGAGCACACACTAAGAATAAAGATGGCGCCCGCATGCGTTTATGTGGAAAAAAAGTCTCGTGGAATCTCGGGGAATCTGTGAGAATCTCGTACCCTGATTCCATAAATAACGAGAAAAGAAAAGCGGGAAGAGAGACGATTTTGAGTCACGAAAACGAACGGACGTGTGTAAAAGAAGAGGTAGAAGAGGTAGAAGAAAAGAGTGTGGGGAACGAAACAAACAACGACTCGGTTGAAAGTAGAGTTGTAACGAACACACGTACCAGAGGATGAAATTTGCATCAGAATTTGCTCTATTCTACCAATATATTACAATACCGGAGCGTTAGAACGATCCTACCATTTTCCTTGCAACCCTGGACACAGATATGATATACGTGTTCACTCTCAGATAAGGAGTAAATGTCGGACCTAGAAATTTGTTCAAACATGGAAACTCCC
Organism: Euprymna scolopes; assembly: GCF_053919585.1. Classification (NCBI taxonomy): domain Eukaryota; kingdom Metazoa; phylum Mollusca; class Cephalopoda; order Sepiida; family Sepiolidae; genus Euprymna; species Euprymna scolopes. Next base: position 115,474,792 of record NC_136485.1, on the reverse strand, counting down.
CAAGACAAGAGCTATTTTTTTCGATTCATGCTAAACCGGATCAGAACGAGAATGATGAAAAGATAGACGTTTGGTCTTAGATGCATAACAATTATCCAGTCATATCTTCCCCCCATTGCACAACGTGTTCAAGATCAGAGGAGTGAGAATCAGAGAGAACTAAGTCGTTTACGGCCTTTGACTTTTTGCCATAGACAATAATGTTGTCAGCATAATTGTCTACAAATGATCTTTTGATGTTATTTGGGAGATCATTGATGCAGATCAGGCAAGAGTTAAGACTAGGATGGAAACCTGAAAAACTTCAGCATTAATACTTCTATATTAATACCTTCTGATTTTAGCCCAAAAGCCACTACCGTATCTGGAGATTTTGTGGAGTATAGCTTCATGCAATATCCTGTCAAATGCTTTTGATGTGTCAAGAGAAATTGTCCTAGGAATCAATTGTCATCAAAGATTCTCTAATCTCATACGATATAACTGTTATCACATCTGCTGTAGATCTAGCAAGACGGAAATGTTAATTTAATATAGAAAAGTGCATATTTTATTAGATAGCATTACTTAATACTTTCTTTAAATATGTGGGTATATAAAACTAAACTTGACATCGTCGTGTATGTTCTTCCACTAAGATTCACAATGTTTTAAAAGATTAAGGCTTCATTAATAATGTTCAGCTTGGTGTAAATGTGTTTTGTTTGTTCACTTCGTGACTTCAACTGTATTAATTAAACATATCTGAATGCTTATGTCTCCTCACCTCCTTTTTACCTTTTCGCTGACTTTATGTCTTATGCATGATCACACATGGTTACTACTCTGTATGATATATCATGTAATAAACAAACAAATATGAACGTATATATAATGTTAGTGCAAAAACAATATCGTTTTCTCGCATTTTACTTTCATATATGATTTCTGATTTAATTCATTTATATATATATATATATATATATATATATATATATATATATAGTCATATATATATAGTCATATAATATATAAGTTTGAATCGGTTATGGTTTTTATTGCGATTATGTTTACAAATTCCCTAATAATTATTTGTTTTTTTTTAATATATAAGCTATTATAAAAAACATTTATTTTATTTAAAAGCAATTTGATTTATTATTAGAAATTACAGGTCTCTAAGATTAAGATGACCGGCAGATTGCTGTTGATAACGAACATTTGAAAGCCTTTATTGAAGCCGATCCTCTCAAAACGACACGAGAAATTGCGGTTGAACTCAGGGTCGACCATTCAACAGTCATTCGCCATTAAAAATATATAAGGAAAATGTTAGCAAAATGCTGCCGCATCTATTAATTGATAATACAAAATCGTCGTTTTGAGGCATTTCCTACGCCGCTTCTGCGCGAATCACCGCAGAAGATTATGAGGTGATATGAAGGCAAATCTTCTACGACAACAGGTGACATTCGCTACAATAGTTGGATGCCGTGGAAGCTCCACAATACTTCCCGAAGCCGACATTGCACTATGAAAGCTTATATAAATTGTTTAATAGTCTGCGCTCGGTCTCATCTATCACAGCTTCTTGAATCCGGCGAACCCATTACACCGAGGAAGTTCTACCGAGAAATGTACGAAATACACTAGAAGTTCCTACGTATGTGCTCGAAATTTAATCTTTATGACGGGACTAATTCTCCTTTATGTTGCTCAAAAGACCCTGCAAAAGCTGAGCGAATTAAGCTACGAGGCACCACCTCATCGCCCATATTCACCAGATTCTTGCCCAGCGATTATCACTTTCTCTAGCATCTCGACAACTTCCTACACGAAAAATGCTTCAAAGTCTAAGAGGACCCGAATCAGCCTTCAATTACTTGATGACTTCCAGAAATCCGGGTTTCTAAGCTAATGAGAGAAATAAACTTGTTTCATGTTAGCAGAAATATGTAGATTGGAATTATTCATATTTCGATTAATAAAGGTAATTATAAAATAGGATATTTGCAGAGGAACATAAAACACAAATTACTTTTGCACCAATTCTCTCTCTCTCTCTCTCTCTCTATCTATCTATATATATATATATATATATATATATATATATATATATATATATATATATATATATACAGAGAGAGAGAGTTGGTGCAAAAGTAATATATATATATACATATGTATAGATAGATATATGTATATAAATATATGTATATATGTATATAAATATATGTATATATACATATAAATATATGTATATATATATATGTATATATGTATATATCCATATACGTGTATATATGTATGTATGTATGTATATATATATATATATATATATATATATATATATATATATATATATATATATATATATGCTGATATCCCCTATCTATTTATTTTTCGTTTCTACGAGCACTCTCTCCAGAATTTGAGTTAACAGATGTAGGTTATCCAGAAATCGGTGGGGCTTAATTTTTTTAGTTGTATTAACCTGTTATTGAAAAGCTTCTGCCCCTGAGTCATGAGAAATGAACTTCATATACATTACATTTTTACAAAGACTTAAATAAAACCTCTACTATATTGAGAAATACTTAGGTAAACACAAATTAAGCATTGATATTATAAAAACTTCTAACATAGCAACGATGCTTATTCACTGAGCATAATTATGACAGGCATATTTAAAAAATATGAGTTAAATCTGTAAGCCGGTATGTTTTATGTGAGAGAAAGTAAAAATTAAAAACAGATAATAATTATTCTGTTACTGTCTGAAGTGGTAAGCAATCAGATGCTACATAAAGGAAGACTTTAACGATCAAAAATCTTATGAGGGGCTTAGTACAATCGTCTTTTCTAAATACAGAACCTGGTCATGCCTCGGTTTTCATATCTCGCTTACGGAACATACTTACATTTGCAAGGTCATGTCATGTCTGCCAGCGTAGCACGTGTTGTTAGAATATTAAATGAGAAATCTTCTATTTTTGCGTTCGCTTTCGTTACCCCTTACGAGACCATTTCGACTTTGTTTTTTTTTTGTTTGTTTATTTTTATATTTTGATCATATTTTTGAAAACGTTAATTGCAGTAAGTGTTCCTTTACACAGAGTTAATAAAACTATTTTATATTTTCTAAAATTTAATAATTATGGGGAATTTCATTATTGGCAATACATTTAGCTTAAAGTCGATTTTAATATGAGATTACAATTTGATACATTAATATTACGGAAATCAATTTTTTTTCTTAAACCTCGGGAGCAATTAACATGTTTTCCCGAAAACATGCGTGTATTTCGAAGTCGTAGCAGTGGATTTGTTTCGTCAAAATGGTACTTAATATTTTTTTATAGTTTACCTATTTAAAACTGATATGAATGGTTGTAAATCAAAACTAATTAAAGTAAAACAAGAAAAATCATTTTTCTTACGTCGATTTTCATAGCAGGTGTATTAAAGGTCGGATTATTATTGAATAATCACAAACAATATATCTTAATAGTGTCTGCTTCAAATTTTTCTCGCTCACATATATTTATTCATAATTTATTAAAGAAAGACGATATAAGTTGTTGTTTTTTTTTACCCAATCGGAATAAGTTTTTTAACTCGTATTAAGATTACTTTAATATGGAACTTTTTACATAATCTAAGTTTAATAATTCAGTTCAGTAGAGTAAATATAAGCATAACATTGGCATTATTCCCAAAGTAAATAACGATTGTCTATGAAAGTAAACTCCAGTACTAATAAGATTATGACAGCGTACATTCATTATAATTTGCTATATCGGTTAGTCAAAAGTAAGTCAGCAGTCAAAAGTAAGTCAGAAGGCAATATTTTATCATTTGTTTACTCTCCATACTAAAATCAGTGTAGGTGTATAATGTATACACAGAGAGTCTATGTAAATGTTCCTCCTTTCTTGTCAGAGAGGACCATTTATTACCACTTTGAAAATAGAATATTTGATTAAAACAGTTATCTGAATTTTACGTAGAGTAAAAAATGGCTAAACGTATCATTGCTAATAATAAGCATTCCGATGCGTATTGCATGTTTCTAGTCTAACTTATATGTCGATAGATAACGAGGATTGTAGTACTTCTTATTACTTTATAATGTAAGAATATATATATATATATATATATATATAATATATAGTATTATTGATATATTAGTATTATTCACATATATACTATATTAATAAAAATGATATATATATATATATATACGAGGAATGTGCAATAAGTAATACTCCTGACCCACTTCCACTTGTCTGATCAAGCTGACATTTTGCACGTCCAATGATTAATATCTCTTCGATTTAAGTCGCTATTTACAGCTCTTAACTAATTGTGGGTTTTGTTTTACAGGTGTTTGAAATTAGTCTGCTGTGCAATAGAGCCTATTGAATGTCGAGCAGTGATCCGGTTTTCGTATTTGAAAGGGCGCACGCCACAGGAGACTTTTGGTGAAATGAAAGAAACATCTCGTGATAATGCACCATCATATGACCTTGTAAAACTCTGCCATTGTGTATCTAAACATGGCCAAATAGCCAAAGATTTCAAGACAAATACAGGGTCTGTGGAAACTATCATTAATGACAATTTGCATATGCATAATGTGTTCGCCAGATGGTATCTCAGGTTAATCAGACTACTCCAGAAGCGAGAACGCGTCGAGTGCTTTAGAATGAATTTGAAGATGTGCTAAGAAGGCGAGTCAAAGTTTTTCAAAATACTGATTACAGAGGATGAAACCTTGATCGATCACTATGATCCAGAGACCAAAGCCCAGTCAATACAGTGTAAGCACTTGGACTCACCACCTCCAAAGAAGGCAACGGTGCAGCCCTCCGCAGGCAAGCTCATGCTCACAGGCTTCTGGGACAAGCATTGAGTAGTGATGACAGATGTCCTGGAAACGGGAACCACAATTACAGGAGCCTATTATACTACACTTTGGAGGAAATTAAGGGAAGCTATCAAAATCAAGAGGCGGGGCAAGATCAGCAAAGATACTCTCCTCCTGCAGGTCAACGCTCTGGTCCACAACTGACATGCCGCAAGATCAGAAGCACGGGCGTGTAGTTATGAACTCCTTCCCTATCCTCCCTACTCTCCCGCCATGTCACCCACTGACTTTCACCTTTTCCAAGCCATGAAGTTGCTTTTCAATGGAAAGCGTTTGCCAGACGATGCAACCTTGATTTCTGAAGTCTCGTCGTGGTTGGAGGACCAACCTGGGGTGTTCTACACAAACGGTCTCCAGAGCTGCATCAAACGATGGGAGAAATGTATAACCTAGGAAGGTGCCTATGTAAAGAAAGGCTTATAAGTGTGGCAACATTTGTTACTCTACTCTATTGGAAGTGAGCCAGGGGCATTACTTATTGCACGCTCCTCGTGTATATATATGCATATATATATATATATACATGTATATATATATTAATACACAATTTAATAACACATTGAATATCATTGAGCGAAGTGCAATAAGGATCTGTCGTTTTTATTCTATTTTTACTAAATATTTTTAAAAGAGAAAAATGAACAAAAAATGGCTACCAAAATTTTAATTATTTTTGCTTTCTTTTCTTCTTTTTTCTACTTAGTTTTTTTATTTATGCTTAATAGCAAAAAACAAATAGACAGAATTTTGTAAAAAAGGTGTGGGGTATGAAATTAAACTCTATAAACACGTCTTTTGGCCGACATATTTTAAAATTAACCTGAGAATATGACATTATTTTCTATACACAATTGAAAAATCTATAAGGGAGTACACTCTTGTTTTTCATGTAGAACATCTAAGGGCCCTCAAAATGTCAAATATATGTGACAGCCCTGTGATTTTTTTTGTAAAATAATCACATGAGTTCACACACCATTTTTACGCACGTTTCACATTGCTCTTTTGCAACTACAGTTCGAACCGTATCTGGAATGATAAATGTTTTCTCTCCATTCTGAAAAGACGGTATCCCTATCACTCAATACAATATGGTGGTTTTTAGTTTTTACGGTTAGTTTAAGGATGCCCCCGTTCTGGGTTTAGAGGTAAACATTTCCCAACATGTTCCCCTTTTGATATGTAAACACAAAGAATGGTCAACATCCGGGCGTTTACAGCTACATAATCTGCCATTGGTGAACATTTATGGCAGGGCTAGGTCTGAACATTGGTATACATGGATACAAACATACTTTCTCTTTATAACACAGCATACGCCTGAAAATTCACTTAAACATGCGGAAGGCGGTTTCTAAATTTTTCGCTGTTTTCGTGTAAATAGAAAAAAAAAATTCCATTATTTATCATCACGGGTGTTCGATAAGATATTCTCCTAATCTCGTTTTCCCTATACTGTTTTTCTACCCTTATTCGTAATTTATGGTCTTTTGACCACGTTTTAAAATGATGTTTCCACTGTTGCTGACGTTCATTTTGAAGTGTGGGCCGAAAGATATCTGGATAGAATATTTACTCTACACCTAATTTACCACATTTTCTATAAGGTTTGTCTTTAGACACTGAATTAGGGTTAAAGTGTATAAACAGAAACAAGTAAAACACATTTTTATGTGTAATTTTTTTTTTATCTACATTCTAAAATGCTAATTCCTAAATAATATATATAAAACCCTAAACTATTATTGATGGCAATGCTCAAGTGTAATTAAATTGATATATATATATATATATATATATATATATATATATATATATATATATATATGTGTGTGTGTGTGTGTGTGTGTGTGTGTGTGTGTGTGTGTGTGTAGGAGCCTTGACTGCCGTACAAACGGTCGGGTTTCAATCCTGGCTTGAGGTTGTTGCCTGTCTAGCCGCACTGATGAGCTGTGAAACAGCGAAACAGTACTGTATGTGGATGAATATATATATATATATATATATATATATATATATATAGTTTTTTTATTGGAGAGCATTTCAACAAAGTGCTCGATTACTAAGAAAACACTTCGATATAAGAACTTAATATTTATTTATTTACAACTGAACAGAAGGTCAAAAAACATTGGTTGCGTCGGTTTTAAACCTTAATAATAATAATAATAATAATAATAATAATAATAATAATACTAATAATACTAATAATAATAATAACATTAATAATAATAATAATAATAATAATAATAATAATAATAATAATAATAATAATAATAATAATAATAATAATAATAATAAAAAAAATAATAATAGCAAATAATGTTAGGTTCTCGTTAGATATATAGTTTTCTGTTTATTCTTCTAAGGAAAACCCAGGACCTAACATTTATCTATAATCATGTTCCTTTTTTTAATCATGGCTGGTTAATATGCCGGTCTTCTCTCTATGTCTTTTATTTGCCAGACACTTGTGTTTTAATTTCCATACTCGGGCCGGTAATTCTGCTGTTATCCTTGTTCTTCCCATAGTGGAACTGTTATGCATGTAACATCTCTGCTTATAAGTCCCCTATGTCATACCGATGTATACTTCTGGTTTATCACTAGGCTTATTCGTGAGTGTCGCTTTATCTACGAGAGATTTTACCCGCATCTTTACTCTAATTGGCAATCTTCATCGGATCTGCAAGAGTAGCGCACATAGAGAGAAGACCGACATACTCAACAGCCTCAAAACTTTTCTCTATGATGCGAAGAAATACGACATTATAAAGACTATAAATGACCCCCCCCCAACAGATCCGTTTAAATATCCGTATTGAATCCCTAAAGGAATGTATACATAACATACAAACCGTCCTTATAAAACGGTAGAACCGAACAACAAGGGAGGAGTCTACATAAATACGATTCTTGAGATTATTCTAAATCTAGTCAAATTAACGCCTGAAATAATTTAGCAAACGTGATAACAGACATTTAGTCAATTTTTAATTAAAGAATTATGAGTTTTTACGGATATATGAAAGAATACTATAAACTGATATATATATATATATATATATATATATATATATATATATATATATATATATATATATAAAGGCATAAACATTACAATTCAGTAAATTAAAGAAAAAATAGTTTATATGTGAATAAACTGACTATAATGTCTCTTAGAATCTGAGACTATATAAACATACTCAGATATATAGTAACCAAACATAAAATTTAAAAAATAACAGCATATACAATACAACATTAATAGCGTACAAAAATATAATAACATATATGCATAAAAATATATAAAAATATAAAAGCAAGGATTTCTTGGTTACGTACCTTTAATTAAAGTAAAATAAGTGTAGGTGAAGTATGAATAATGTATAAAATACATTTATTACTTGTCTTGGACCTGTCCGAAATAACTTATTAAGACCAGAAGCTACGCCAATTAAAAACAGGATAAAACAAAATAAATTTAAACATTTATGTACTAAAAATATAGTAAATAAACAATTGAAAAAAAATGATATTAGTATAAAATATATAGAAATAGGCAAAGAGAAGCTGAAGATTGATAAACTGTTTATAATAGTAGATACAATTTAACAATCTAAAACTTGATAAGAGACGTAAAGGCAAGAAAAAAATAATAGGCAAAATAAGAAATATAAAAATGAAGTGAGAACATTCTGAGTAGACATTTCACTCAATTACGAACAAATTGAAAGGAATTGAAAATTGAAATAATCCAATAATTAAATATAATAATATAAGATGTATCGAGGATCAGGAACAAGTATGTTTGATCGGGCAGAACAGTGCTTCATAAAAATAGTGGGTCTGCGTTCGCGCCTGGCCCCCAAAGTATCGAAAAAAATGAAAAAAAAAACACGTTTACAAGGGTTTTTGATATAGATGTACATGAGAATATTTTGATAAGTATGTTTCAACTTAAATAGGGATGGTATAATACAATTGTGGTGTCTGCGTTCGCGCCTGTACTCCATGGAAAGAGGGCACACAATTTAAGAACACTTTTCATATCTATTTGCGTAAGTATACTCTACTAATTATGTTTCAGGTTGAAGAAATGTGCTATAATAAACTTATTGGGTTTTCGTTCGCGCCTGACCTCCATAGAATGTAAAGATGTCACAAAGTTTAACAAGTTTTCTTTTAAGAGTGGGCGTCCACAATAAAACCTTAACTGTAATCGTAATTCACGTTAGCTTTAATTTATTTATTTGAGTTGAATCATAGTGTGTCGAATAAATTCACCTCATATATTCACGTCCTTATAAAAGTGAAAACCAAAAACAAAAAAAAAAGCCGGAACTTTAGACAATTCTCGATACAAATTTTGCATAACTCTTTTTTCCTCCTCTACTTGCACATGCCACTCTATCGAAAAAATAGAAATAGATAAAAAAAGAAGGTTACTTGTTATCGTAACAAAAGGAGGAAAATATCCTACTCACGTGATTACGTGTCTTTTTAAACACATTTACATAACCTTTTTGTATTTATTTATATATCTGTTTAAGCTTTTTTTGGCAGTTTACTAGAAGGAATTCAGTATATTACAACCCTTTTTGTGTGGTCTTTACAGTACAATTGTAAAAGCCTGAATCCGTCGGCGCAATACTACACCGTCCAATAATGTAAAACTGAAACGAAGCTGTTTTGTTTGAAAAGGACGCCATGTTCTTCTTATTCATATTTATATCGATTCTTTTCTATAAAAAAACTAAAGTAATTACGTGTTTACTTTTTTAATATCCGATTTTGCTTTTTCGGAGTATGTTACTAAGTAAGTAAAGCTTCATTATTTTAAAAACTGTTTTTGTGTCTTTTTTTCGATAATTTTTCGATATTATTTAGTAAGTGTGTTTAGCAGAAAAGCTAACAAACGACCACCCGAAACAATATATACAAGAAATAAATGTTATATAGTCAATAAAAGTTCAGATCATTTTTTTTGTTTTGTTTTGAAATAGTTTTTAATGCTCTGTACTTGACATAATTTCAGCGAACAGAAATAAAAATGAAATTCGAGGCGATAAATACTTAAATGATTTTTTATATAAACTACGCATGCCATAATCGAAGATTCTTCAGGCACAAAATAACGGAACACAGTAAAATATGGTAATACATATTCCTTACGTTGACGTAAATCTCTTAAATTGTTAACAAATAATGATCAGGGGCCGTTCTTCAAACTGAAAACAGAGCTCTCCATTTTAAAGTCAATGCCATTTTGATTTTTTAAAACCGGTTCGTTAATTAAAACAGAAATTAATATTTTTTCTGCAAACTAATTACAAATACAAACCAATGAACTTTTCTGCCATAAAAGTAACTTTTATATACTATCGTAACCTTTATTTCTTGTATATTTATATTATTATAAACATATTCTCTTTGCAGGGAAACATCATTTTGTTGGTCACTTTTGGCTACGAATTGAAACAAAGTTGATATAAAAATATATTCTCGCGAAAATTATCTTTATTTCCTCATATTTTGCTTTTTATAACCAATCATACTTTCATCAATCGCAGTCCATTTTTCTGTAGGCTGTTTGTGAACCCAGTCAATGACGGGTACTCCTGCTAGTATATATATAAATAAGGGAGAAGTCACCAACAATGTCTATTTTTTAACATTATTTTATTATTCCATGTCTTGGTTTTTCATTGAGAATTATGTTTGGATCATTGTAATAATGTTTTTAAGTCATTGAAATCGTTTGCGTACGTTTCAGACGGTCTGATGCGTCCTCGTCAGAAATTATTTTCAAATGTGTAAAAATGGCGATTTTCGTAGTTAGTTTGAAGTTTTTCCAAGGGGTGGAGGCTTGTAAGTGGTTATTTACATTGGTATGCTGAATTTTATTGTTTTTTATTGCTTTTTTATTTGGTTTTTCCAGGGATATTTTGACCTCACTGTAGTCAGTCGCTATCTCTTTCAACTAATGTGTTTTTCTTTTCCTTTAGGGTGGGGTAAGGTGTGTGTATGTGTGTGTGCGTGTGTGTTTATGTGTGTGTGCGTGTGTGTGCGTGTGTGTGTTTGCTTTTATTGGTTTGGGAATGTGTATATGTTTTATAGTATTTTGGGGTTATTTGCTTTCTTAGGAAGGTGGCTGTGGTCCGAGGTCGTTACTAATGTGTATGTGTGGGGAGGGGGGGACTGGCTCTTCTGAAGAAAGGGTAGGGGTGCTTTCATTCTATTTTGATATTTATTTTTTGGATTCTTGGATTTTAGTATTGTGATTTTTCGTTTTAGTCTTATATTATGTTTGTTTCGAAAGATGGGTGTATTTAAAATAGGGGATTTTTTAATGTTTCTATTTATTTGTCTCCCCATGTGGGTATGGCCAGACCCAGGATCGGTTCCCAGTGTGGGAAAGATTTTGTTCCCCAGAGGGGGGAATTGGGGGATGTAGGTATGGGAAGGGGATGATAGAAGGGAAGATAGTCGTTTCACTCATGAGGGGGTTCGCCTCCCCTTACTGAGGAGGGAGGGAGGTGTTGGAACAGATATTATATTATGGTTCTAGGTGTGTCCTAGTGTTGTTGGTTTCGAGGTTAAGTAGGGTTGGTATTGTTCAGTGTGTTGTATTAGAGATAGGAGTGTTATGTCTGTGTGTGGTTGTATGCGCGCACATGTGTGTGTTTTAATGTGTCGGTTCTGATTTATGTGTGGGTGTGTGTGTGTATGTGTATGGGTGTGCATGCGAGTGTGCCTTGCATTTCATGTTTTTGTGTGATGGTATTAGGTTCTGTTCAGTTCAGGAGTTAATTTGGTGATGAATTTTTTTCCTGTGTAAGTAAATAAACACAATTGTCTGTTTGGAACATTGGCATTATTTTGAAGCTGTTTCCACTGCATGTGTGTACGTGTTTTGAAACATAGAGGTGTCTGTTATCTGCAATTTTTATGTTGCTCTTATGTAAGGCCACTCTATTGCTGAAATTTTTTGTGGCGCCTATGTAGGATTTGTTGCATGTTTTGCATCTTAGTGCATATACTACATTTCTGGAGGTGCAATTTAGATCCTTTTTCATTTTGAATGTTTGTGCTGGGTTTTTGTATGTGTATGTGTTACCTGCTATTAATATATCACATACTCCACATCGCTGTTTGTTGCATTTTGTAACTCCTTTTGTACTATGTGGGACGAGTTTGGAGGAAGTTACGATGTGTGTTAAGTTTTTGGGTTGGCGTTTGCTTTTTATTATTTTTGTTGTTTTAAGTATGTTGTTTAGTTTGTTGTTCAGATTGAGGAGGATAAGGGTTTTTGTTATCAGTGTGAATAGTTCTGGGTTGTTTGTGTTGTGTGTAGAGACGTATGCTAGAATTTGTTCTTTGTTGTGTTCTTTTTGGGGTCTTAGTTAGTCTATTGGAATTTTTTCAGCCAGTTCAATACCTTTCTGCATTAGTGGAAGTGGGTATCCTCTTTTCCTCAGTGTTATTTGTAGTTAATTCAGTCTAGTTGAACGGAGGTGTCTGTCTGTTACTGTGGTGCAGACTCTACGTGCTAGGGAGTAGGGTATTGATTTTAGACAGTTTTTAGGATGGTGGCTTTTGAAGTGGAGGTATTGGTGAGTGTCTGTGGGTTTGTGGTAGATGTCTGTGATTATGTTGTTGTTTTTTATTGTTACTAGGATGTCTAGGAAAGGTAGTTCTGTGGGGCTTTTTTCTAGTGCGAAGTATATTTCTGGGTGTAGATTTTGTAGTAAAGTGTGGAGTTCTTTGATATTTCCCCATGAGGTTCTCCAGAGGATAAATCAGTCGTCTAGGTATCTTTTCCAAGATTTTATGAAGAGTGGTTTTATATTGTGCCCGTACTTTTGCTCTATCCTTTCATAAAGGGTCTCTTATATGAAAGCGAGTGTAAGGGGGGCATATGTCGGTGCCATTTTAGTACCCATTGATGTGCCTAGTATTTGGATGTAGTTGTCTTTATTGAATTGGAAGGAGTTGTTATTGAGAATTATGTCGATGCTATCAATCACGAATTGTTTATTGAATCTGGGGTGTAAAGTCTGTGTATGTTTGTCCATCCAATATGCGATAGCTTCTTTTCCGTGATTGTGGTGGATATTGCTATATAGGCTGATAACGTCGAATGTTGCTAGTATAGTCCCATCGTCTACTGTTTGTGGTAGGGAGCTAAGGAAGTGTGTGTTATCTCTTACAAAACTTCTGACTAGATTGGTGAAGGGCTGTAATAGTATATCTATTAGGTTGCTAAGTCTGCTTGTTGGGCATGATAGTCCTGCTATTATGGATCTGGATGTGAGGTCGTTGGGGTTTGGGGTGCTTATGTATTCTGACTTTTGTATGTTGATGGCATGTCTTACCTGGTTAGATTTGTGTATTTTGGCTAGCCCATAGCAGATGTTTTTTTGTTGTGAAGTTTGTAAGGAAGTCTTTTTCTTTTTTAGTTAATGTACTATTGTATGTTGTGCAGCGTTTTATTATTTTAGATATGGTTGTGTCGTTTATGTAAGAGTTAATTGTTTTGTAATAATGTTCGTTCCCTAGTGATTTTAAAATTTTTATGTTATAGAAGTTCTTATTCGTTATAACTACTGCACTACCTTTGTCTGCTTCCTTTATTACTAAGTTGTTATTGTGTTGGATTTTTTTAAGTGCTTGATTTTGTTTTCGTGTTACATTACTGGTGGGGTTTTCTTTTTGTTGGGGTGGAGGCTCAAGAGTGTTTCAAAGAAAGGATTTCGTTCTTTCGTGTTGTTATGTGTGCTGGGGGAGTATGTTGATTTGTTCTTCACTAGAGAGTCGTCTGTTGTATTATCACTGTCGTTAAGTATATCTATGAGACTAAATTTGCGTTCAAATTCTTTGAAGTCTTTCTTTAACTCTGCTATGTTACTTCTGGGAGTTGGGCAGAATTTGAGGCCTAGTTTTAGTACTTCAATTTCGTCCTTTGTAAGCGTCTCTGTAGATAGGTTGATAACTTTGGGTTTTTTGTTGTCTAGTCTGGTGTTGTCATTTTGTGAGGGATGCCTAAAAAATGATTCTGAGGGTCGTTAGTTTCGTTGATTCGGTTGCGAGGTTGGTTGTGTCGTTTTGTTGGGGTGTATGGGTTATGATGGTACCTGGGGTGTTCGGATTAGTTGTGTTTGAGTGGGGGTATTTTTGGGGTCGGTTTTGTACTGTGAGGTACTCGGGGTGGGTGTTGTAAAGATTGTTTTGTATTGGGTGGTAGCTATAGGGATTGTTTAGTTCCATTGGGTTTTTACGGTGGGGGTTGATCAGTAGGGGTTTTTTTTAGTTGTTTGTGTGGGTGGGGTTGGGTAAGATATAGTCGGTTCTTGGCTGAGTTGGGTGACGTGGTTGGTAGCAACTATTTTCGTATTGTTGTGGGAGGTTGTATCTTTAAGTGTTGTAATGTGGTAGTGTATGGTCGGTTGTTGATATGTTGTTTTGGAGCATTAGAGTGGCCTTACATAAGAGCAACATCAAAATTGCAGATAACAGACACATCTATGTTTCAAAACACGTAAACACATGCAGAGGAAACAGCTTCGAAATAATGCCAATCTTCCAAACAGACAATTATTCTTATTTAAACAGCAAAAAAAAACTTCATCACCAAATTCACTCCTGAACTGAACAGAACCTAATACCATGACACAAAAACATGAAATGCAAGGCACACTCGCATTCACACCCATACACATACACATACACACACCCACACATAAATCAGAACCGACACATTAATACACACACACACGTGCGCGCATACAACCACACACAGACATAACCCCCCTATCTCTAATACAACACACTGAACAATACCAACCCTACTTAACCTCGAAACCAACAACACTAGGACACACCTAGAACCATAATATAATATCTGTTCCAACACCTCCCTCCCTCCTCAGTCAGGGGAGGAGAACCCCCTCATGAGTTAAACGACTATCTTCCCTTCTATCATCCCCCTCCCATACCTACATCCTCCCAATGCCCCCCTCTGGGGAACAAAATCTTCCCCACACTGGGAACCAATCCTGGGTCTGGCCATACTCACATGGTGAGACAAATAAATAGAAACATTAAAAAATCCCCTATTTTAAATACACCCCTCTTTCGAAACAAACATAATATAAGACTAAAACGAAAAATCACAATACTAAAATCCAAGAATCCAAAAAATAAATATCAAAATAGAATTAAAGCACCCCTACCCTTTCTTCAGAAGAGCCAGTCCCCCTCCCCACACACATACACATTAGTAACGACCTCGGACCACAGCCACCTTCCTAAGAAAGCAAATAACCCCCAAATACTATAAAACAATATACACATTCCCAAACCAATAAAAGCAAACACACACACGCACACACACGCACACACACACATAAACACACACGCACACACACATACACACACCTTACCCCACCCTAAAGGAAAAGAAAAACACATTAGTTGAAAGAGATAGCGACTGACTACAGTGAGGTCAAAATATCCCTGGACAAACCAAATAAAAAAGCAATAAAAAACAATAAAATTCAGCATACCAATGTAAATAACCACTTACAAGCCTCCACCCCTTGGAAAAACTTCAAACTAACTACGAAAATCGCCATTTTTACACATTTGAAAATAATTTCTGACGAGGACGCATCAGACCGTCTGAAACGTACGCAAACGATTTCAATGACTTAAAAACATTATTACAATGATCCAAACATAATTCTCAATGAAAAACCAAGACACGGAATAATAAAATAATGTTAAAAAATAGACATTTTTGGGAGTATTCAATGCTGGGTGTCACGGTTAACAACAATCGATAGATTCGAACCCAGCAACACGAGTAATCTCTTCCTTGATTAGCAAAGACTGTATTCATTTGGCTACCATTTAAAATAACGTTGAATTAAAAAAAAATGTCATTGTCTTTACTAAAGTAAAAGTGATGTAATCGTTATACGATGATCTATGCATAAGAGCTAAATTGATCGACTTAATAAAACTGAAAGTGCTCAACGATAAGAAACAAGTTTCTTAAAGAGGCTGAGTTAATTTTTTACTATAATAATTAAATACCTATATATATATATACATATATATATATATATATATATATATATATATACATATTAGGTGTAATTTAATATTAGACGGATTCTGTAAGTAATAGTATACCAAGTTTTAAGAAACTCAATACACAAAGTTAGAGCTTACCATGAAATAAATCCACCACAATATTAAATAAAATATAGTATACATGTAAGTTTAGTAGCGAGCCCTGTATTTTAAATACATTGTATATAATATGTAATATACCCTTTTATAACGTTGCAATCCCATGTCTACTGCTTCTCAGCAGAATAGGTTTAACGTGTTAGAGACCAGATTAAAATTATCTGAGGCATCTTACAAATTGTCCCTTAGCCAAGAAACTGAAAATTTAATAGATTAACTATAAAAATAAAATAAATGTTGGCACAAACATATAGTTTACGGAATATAAACATATTACAATAAGAATTTAAACATATACTATATAAATCAAAATCGCTATTTCGTGTCAAGGCATGCAGTTTTGTATGTGTGTATGTCTCGCTAAAACTTTGACACACGCGACTAACACTGACAAAATTGGTATAGTTTGACAGCTTACTTTCGTGTCCGACAAATATCTAAACATTGGCCAAAACATTCATTTTTTGTCGTCAACTGAGCCGTTTTTACAGATTCGAGCCTGCCTAGCCTACCTGCTTACTACATTTTATTCTCTCTTGCATAAGTTCTCGCTGCTATTTGTATTATTTTAGCGTATTTTTAGAGCTACGTTACCCCTAAAAACTACTTAATAGCCGGTCAACGGTTATTGCCCATTTTTTTGCGCTTGTACGGGTACTCACGTTATTTTTTTATAGAGACTTAGATTGCTCAATTCCCTTGTTTTTTTCTTTCTTTTATTTTATTTATTTATTTATTGCTTACAACATTCTGCTTTCACTTCTGGCAAGAAAACGACGCTTCTCCTGTCTCGTTGTAATTTTTTTTTTAAATTATTAAAAGCGGATCGTACGTTCAGCCAAGTTACCCACCTTCCCATATTTTTACGGTCGTGCAACACAGGAAGCTGGAAACAAACTCTAGCGGTGGCCTTTGATATATCTAAGGCTTTTTACAGGGTATGGCACGATTGTCTTCTAAGGAAAATTAGATCATATGGAATCACTGGAAGAATTCCTAATGTAATTTAATCCTTCTAAATTAATAGAAAAATCAAAGTTGTCCTCGAAGTCATACATCTAAACAATATGGCATAAATGCGGGAGTACCTCATGGGTCTATCCTTGGACCCCTATTATTCCTGATATTCATAAATGACCTCCCTGATAAAATTGTTTCGGAGATGGGTATATTTGCCGATGACACCACTCTCTATGACATATATGAGGGGAAAACAAATGAACACATATTCAAGGAAATGGCAGAAACACTAGAGGAGGACTTCCAATCTGTAGTGGAATGGGGACCAACATTGTTGGTCACATCCAATGCTGCTAAGACTAAGCTTGTTTCCTTCAATAACGACAAGAAACCTTATCTACAATTAATAGCAATGACCAAGAACACATTGCCTGAAAGTGATTCTTTTAAACTCCTCGGCCTAACGATTACATGGATTATGAACTGAAATAGATTCATTGAGAGCATTGCCAAGACTGCTGCAAGGAACGTTGGCACCCTCTACCGTGCTAGAAGTCTACTTACGCCTGACAGTTTCCTATACCTCTATAAGGCCACCATTCCCCCATGTATGGAGTACTATTGTCACATCTGGGCTGGTGCATCTGCTGCTTGTCTCTCGCTCTTGGACAGCGTTCAACAGAGAGTCGTGAACCTGATAGGTCCTGAACTGTCATCTAGGCTTTAGCCTATGTCCCATCGACGAGATGTTGCATCCCTCTGCCTGTTAATGGTGAATGCTCTGACGAACTGTAAACACTTGTACCTCCCCGATGTAACTACCCCCGACAAACCCGACAAGCTACTAAGTCTCATCCCTTTACAGTAGAGATCCCTAGTTGCAAGAAAGCCTTTTACTCCAATAGTTTCTTCCCCAGAACTGCGGGTCTTCGGAACTCCCTTACGGGATTCTGCTTTCCCAACTGCACTGATATGCAGAAGTTCAAGTGTAATGTAAACAAACATCTTTTTGCTCATCTGCCTTCATAATGACCCCGCTATTTAAGTCCCTAATAGTAGCCCCGTGCTTCAAAGTGGAACTGTTCCTTGTTTGGGGTGAAAATTGAATAATAAAGAAAAAACATGAACAAGAAATAATTAGGATGCACGTACACTTAAGGCGAGGAAAATGTAATATTCTTAAAATTACGTAAATTGATCGAATATTTTTATTTTTAACTATAAATTTTACTCGAATTCTATTAGGAAGCGATGTGCCCTGATCTGCCATATTTAATAGAGGGAGACAACTCAGTTTAACTACCAACATTTAAGGTCAGTATTGTAATGGATGCAATATAGCATTAATCGCTAAAAATTGTAAAATATATTTTCCAATGTACGAAAGATAATTAATTTAGACAACTTTTGAAATATGACATTTTCCTTCGTTGGCGCTGTGAAGATTACTCTCTTATTTATGTTTAGGTTGAATTCTGGATAATCAGTAAATTTATTGACATTATTTAAACGTACGTTAATTGTTTTTATATTAAAAAATAAAATACAAAAAAATCAAACGGGATATTATTTTATAAAGTTATAAAAAAAATTATGTATATATTACAAAAATAATTTTGTAACGCATGCGCTTTAGGCGTTCTTTAATGAATTTGTAAAAATATAAATGGACGATTCCATTTTACAGTCTCGTGGGGAAGTGATTAAATATGTCGGGTAGTAAGATTTCAGTTTTAACGTTCGAGCACACGTAAGAGGTGTATCTTGTTTTTTTTTAAAGATTTACATTTAAACAGGGTTAAACGCTTTTATTATCGATTAAATTTTGTGTTATTTCAAGGCTTACGTCATGTGATGTTTTTCTCAGCAACTGAATTATTTCCAAGCTCGCTTTAACCGGTTTTCCCGTAATTCGTTTATTTTGTATTTTTTTATTTATTTTTTAAGCTTTTGTAACATCCATCCCCAGTCGGCCGGCATCTATTTTTTTTTTCTGGGGGTTTCTCATCCTCCTAACTACACCCTATGCCGACACCCAGGCAACGCCGGGTACTTCTGCTAGTAAAATAAATATAAGAGAAAATAGAATAAAAATAAAATGCAAATTACATAAAACGGTTTATATAGAACGGAAGTAATGGTTTTAGAGGATCAGCAGAATGAGAAGAGTTTTACATAAAGTCTATGATTACGAGAAACATAGAAATTAACAAGCGAAGTAAAAATGGAAAGTACTGAAACACTTTTTTTTATATAAGTTATATATTATTTCTCCATTTCGGTTTTGTAATTGATAAGCATCTAAGATAATTTCAACTGGTTACCCCATCAATAATTGATTTTAAAAGGATCTGTCTGAAGAATTAAGAACACACATTAAAACAATTAAGAAGAATGTTGAGGTAACATTTTAAGTACATTTTTAAAGATTAAGCATGGAATTATATCATACTAGCAGGACCGTTATCCGGCGTTCTCGGTGGTAGCAACCACCGTGTAAAAAATTGAAGTACGGTTGATGTTGTTGTTGTGGTCCACCCACCTACCTCATGTGAAGAACGGCAATCGGAATGGAGACCCAAAATCTTCCTATGTTAAGACCAGCTTTCGCAACAAACACCCTATGTGTAAGCGTTGGTGTAGGTATGGTTGGCAAGAAATTAGCCAGTAATGTACATGATGTAATAATAAAAACAATATATTTGGGTTGGTGACCTATCTGGGTCATAAATTATCAAGAAAACATTCAGTAATATGTATAATATATTAAATTACGGGCAAATAGTGCTTTTTCACGGAACATATAATCATAATAGAACAATGACTTTACATGTACATATACCTATATCTTGTAGCGATATCAAACTCAAGTAAAAGAAACGACCTCGCTCTCTCATTCTTTATCTCTCTTTCTCTGTCTCGCAATGAGCTCGTCTCCGTCTGTCTGTCGGTATGCCTCTTTCCAACTGTATCTCTATCTATATATCTATCTATATATATATATATATATATATATATATATATATATATATATATATATATATCGGCACAGCTGTCATGTAGTTGTATGAACACTCTACGTCAGCCACGTTCGTTTTCACAATTAAACAAATTATTAATCTAAGTTAAGATCTATTTAAAAATATATTGTTTTTATTTTGACAATAAAATGTTTTCACAACGAAAACAAAAATGCGAGAGTTTTAAACAAAACTAAGTTCTAGTAATTTATTTAAAAACCTCCATTATTAGAAATCAGAAAGGAATAATAAAAACGGTACTCGGTGGCTTTTCGTTTTCGTTTAGGAGTTTTTAATGAAACTACAGAACCAATGAGATTGATAGGCACTGGTGGATCCGTGCTGCAATAGGAACATTATTATTTCGGAAGACATAATAAGAAAGCTTCACCCGTTTTATTCCGAACTGAAAGATTTCACAAGTACACAAATGATGATTCTATGTAAATATATCACCAAATCAATTGATAAGCGTAAATTTATTTTGTTCAAATATTTTTTCAGAGCAAAACCTAAAAAAAAAGTAACCCGCTGCTTACAACATTGTAGTCATTATGTATTTCGCAATGTGGGCATCGCTAGTTGAAGTCCGGCCTGAAAGTGTTCACGTTTAATCAAACGATAAACAAATGATGAATGCACCTGAACATTGACAGCTTTCAATAAAAGTAAGTTTTTTTTTATTAAAAACAAAACAAAACAATTCAATCATCGAAAAAACGAAAAGGATTAATACAACCCTGTCATAATGTAGATAACGGACGTCGGTTTTTAGAACCCAAACAAAACATAAACTTTTAGTTTTTGTCTCTCAGAAAACATCGTCTCATTTTGTGTGGTCGCATTTATGGTCGTTTCATTTTGTGTGGCCGCCTTTATGCGAAGTGTTCTTTTAGTGGTAAACGATAAATCTAAGTTAATAATTTGTAATAAATAAAACATCTAATATTATTACAGTGAAATGTGTTCACATATAAAACTCAATATTAAGAATTGAAAATAAAACTAAGTTCTTGTACTATATTTTGACATGAAACGTAATCATCGAGAAAAAGGAAGAAGTAATATTTCACAATAATGATGCAGATAACAGAGATCAGTTTTCAGAATCAGAATAAACATAGGCATTTGGGATTTGTTTTGTCATGAGCCATCGTTTCATTTTATGGAGAGGTAACACGTTAATGAATTTTGTTTTCACAATTAAGCAAACAATAAATGTAAGTTACGTGTAATGAAAAAGATAATCTACTCGACTGGTGGTAATCATGACAACTTGCACTGATGATTCCCGAAATGTTGGTAGGTTGGTTGTTTTTGTTTTACGGCATATCAACCTTTTTTCAGGTTACTTAATGCCAAATCCAAAGATTTTGAAGAAATTTGTTTTAATAGAA
>NC_136485.1:115375747-115448247 GCF_053919585.1 Euprymna scolopes | reverse complement strand
TATATATATATATATATATATATATATAAATGTGTGTGTGTGTGAGGGGTGTAGCCATACACATCCAACATCCTTTCACAGCTCATCAGTGCGGCTAGAAAAGCAAGTAGCTCAAGCCAGGATCGAAACTCCACCGCTTAAACGGCAGTCAGCAATTATAACCGTGACGTTATTCGGCTGCGGCTATTGCAGGCAGTGAATTGACAATGCTGTTACACTGTCCGAACACAGTAGGTCAAATGGTTTACGCGAAGAGCATCGATTTATACATTAATGACAGTTTGTATATCACTTCCCAATGTGCTTAACCCGAGACAAGGAGCATTATAGTCATCCGTATACATTACTGTTAATGCAGGCAAAAAAGCATGATCGCCCGTAGCTATAAGTGAAAGTATATGTGTGTATGTGTGTCTGCCTGTGTACGTTTCCCTACAAAATAACTCTGTCAATTTTCAGTCTAAAAACTCGAAAAATATCGACAGATTGTCTAAAAACATTCGCATATTCACCTTCAGCTGGGTACTTTTCTGCAGGGGTGTGTCACTTTTTTGGCCCATATTTTCGAAAGTCATCCTCCTTTTTCGATTGTCTACCCTTAATTAAAAGCTACGTCACTTCAGGTTTGGAGGTGGTCCTAACAGCAAAGACATCAAGAATGTTTCCAATTCTTTACCTCCTTTGCGGTACGGGTTCGAGCCTACCTTCCTACTACTACTTTTTTTTGCTAAACATACCCTTCCAAACACCACGGCAACGCCGTACACCTATTGTAGTGTATCTATAAACGTGAAAATATGTGAGCTTGTGTGTGTGTCTTTCTGTGTACATTTCCCTTCGAAATAACTCTGTCAGACTTGAGATTTTACATAAGGCGTGTTGAGATTTGACAAACATTTTTTAATCGGTTATTGGACAGAAATGTGGCTGTCTAGGGGTCATAGTTCAACTACTCCACCAATTTTGGGTCTAAACACATTTAATTTTAAATGTAGATTATTTGGACATAGATCGAAATCCATATTTTTATTTAAGTCCTAAAAATAAATGTTAAGGGGTACAAAATTAGTGGCAAAGCTTTAAAAAAAGTGCTTCTGTGGTCTCTACCAAATTACTCAGCCAAGTTCTGGTCGAAATATTTGAAATTTTCATTAAAAAATATTTAGAGATAGGGAAAGGTGTTTAATCGTTTTGTGTCGAAAATCCAAGCTGCCACCGGGGCCAATGTTCAAAAGATTTTACCTTTGCGGTGTCTAACAATCTACACAACCAAATCCTAACATTTGAAATTTATACATAACGGTTATTTAGTTATGCGGTAAGCATTTTGATTAGTTTTAGGGCTAAAACTTGCCTTCCAAATGGTCTAAGTTTAAATAGTTTCCCTTCAGCGATACCACCAATTTCCTCTGCCAATTTTGGGTCTAATAACATAAGAATTTAGATGTAGGTAGCTTGGGCATGGGTAAAACAGACTAAAATAATAAATGAATGTCAGAATTGGGGCATGGTTTTTTATTTGACCCTTGAATTGGGATTAGATTTTTATTAAAAAAAACGTCCCTACTAAATTACGCAGACAAATTTTGGTCTAAACATGCCCAATCTTATGTAAACTGTATTTCCACGTAAGGCAAGTTATGACCAGTATATAAAGCCCGTGCAAAGCGGGGCTGAACTGTTAGTACATAATACATTTTCAAAACTTCGATTGAGGATGTAATTTACATTTAATTCTGTAAAATTAATGCTAGAAAATCAGCACTGTTATTTTACAAAATAAAGCAATATATAAGAAGATAACATGGATCAAATGAAACATACACTCTCAGAGGACTGAGAGAGAAGGAAAAAAGAGAATAAGACAAGATGTCGAGTAACTCTCATGTCACCTATATTCCCTTGTAAATAAACCCCTTTGTCTTTACAACCAAAACCCCGTGCTCCATGCTGTATTCTTATTTAAAGTAAGGATATAACATAAAGCATACAAAAACAGTAATTGTAAATTTCTATAACAAGCTTACGAAAAAGCTTCACATATCACACGGAAAGTATTTTCTCAATTTAAGTGTAGTGTCATGGCATGTTATAATCTTACGGTTAAATTAATGTATCATTTTGTCTTAAGCTCCTGATATAACGAACTGAAAGTAATAACTTTATTATAGTATTATATATATATATATATATATATATATGTGTGTGTGTGTGTATGTATACAAGATAACCGCCTCCCTGGCTTTGCCCGATCTAAAAATACGCTTTTATATGTTATTTTTATTAATGTAAATTTAAAATTTGTAATCATATTGTGTTGAACACGATATATAATGATTTCAAAAATTTCAAAAATGGTTCATGGTCCAAAACTTGAAATATATATGTTTAGCTTACGATTTACGTTTTTATTTTACATAAAATCTTGAGCTTTTATTGCTTGTGTTCTTCAATGGTAAAAATATCTATATGCACCAATAGATAATATGATATACATGAATATTCGTAATTCCATAATTCGACTTTCACCGTGCAAATACAATTTAAAAATTTTTCAGGCTAAACCTTAAATGTAAAGTTTTACATAGCTTCGAATAGACTATCTGTAGACCACAACTGAGAGAGGATATGGTAGGCAAATATTTTTACACAATGATATATATATATATACGCATATATATATATATATATATATATATATATATATATATATATATATATATATAATATATATGTATATATATATATATATATACATATAGAAAGTGGGTTGCGTTTACTGAAATGATTTACGCGGATATTACCTACGTATAAGTCGTGTAGAATATCTGCATGGATATAATTACATGTAATAATTTACTAAAGATGATCATCCTTTTAGAAATACGAAAAAAAACTAATAGGCAATTAATTAAAATGAATGGTTAAAACAACATACAAATAAAGTAGATTTCCAGATGAATGCAATTCCACGACCTATATACAAGCAAGTTGTATAGTGCTTTGAAATCAATAGAAAACAGGAGTGTGAATATGAATATAAATACATGATAAAAAATAAATTCGTAGGAGCGTATATATACAGTGATGATCATATTTATTGGCACGGTAAAATAAAAGTTAAATTTCGTCTAATAAATTCTAAAAAAAGGATTAAATTAAAGAAAATAACAAAGTATATTCTGTATTTTTAACTGTCCTTTCCGATGCAGCAATCGGATTTTAGAAAAAATAAATAACAAAGGAACAACAAATATAATTGCAAAACACCCTTGTTCAAAATTATTGGCACGGCTTTGTTTTTCTTTTAGTATCAGTATAATATCAATCAATTTCCGGTTTACGTGCTTTCTGAACTTTTTTATAGCCATATTATGCTTGTTTAACGCTGATTCAGAGAATAATTTTTTTCAGATAATTTTTAGATAGCGATTTATTTAAACTATTATAAGTGACTAAATTATAATTTTCAATCGCCATGGTTAAAACTAAGGAACACAGCGAAGACATCAGGAAGCTTGTTGTAGCATTCCATACCAATGGGGAGGCTATGATAAGATTTCAAAGAAGCTAAACCTTCCCAAATCCACTGTTAGAGCCATAATAAACAAGTTCAAATCGCAAGGCCACGTTATGAGTTAAGAGGGTAGAGGGAGAAAAAGGATTCTTTCCCAAAGAGATGAACGGAAAATTGTTCGACAAGTAAAACAAAACCCAAGGATCTCTGTTGGGGAGATTGTTGATGAACAGAGCACCTCTGGAGTGAATGTATCTCGACATACAGTTGGTAGAGTTTTGAAGAGAGCTGGTTTAAAAGCATGTCGTCCGAGAAAGACTCCCTTATTGAAGCCTTTGCACCTGAAAGCAAGGCTAGCCTTTGCAAAACGTCATATTGATAAAGATGTTGCATTCTGGAAACGTGTTCTATGGACTGACGAAACGAAAATAGAGTTATTTGGCCATAATAAAGTGTCTTATATTCACAGAAAATCTGGCGAAGCTTTCCTGCCTAAGAACACCATACCCACAGTGAAGCGCGGTGGAGGCAGTTTGATGTTTTGGGGATCCTTTGCTGCCTCTGGACCAGGGCGACTTGTTAAGGTCACAGCTAGCATAAAAAAGGAAGATTATGTTAAAATATTGGATGAAAACCTGAAAGACTCTGCTAAAGAGCTATCACTTGGTCGTCGTTGGTGGTTCATGCAAGATAATGGCCCAAAGCATTCGGCTAAACTGACTAAGAAATGGCTTGAGGACAATCATTTTAATGTTTTGGAGTGGCCATCACAAAGGCCAGACCTTAATCCAATTGAAAATTTATGGAGAACATTAAAATTGAGGGTAATGCAAAGGAAGCCTAAGAATCTTATTCAATTGGAGGATTATTGTCAGGAAGAGTGGGCTAAAATTACTACTGAAGAGTGCAACAACTTGGTTGTAAACTATGAAAAGCGACTGAGGAAGGTAATCAAGGCCAAAGGCTATACAATTGATTATTAAATAAATCGTGCCAATAATTTTGAACAAGGGTTTTTTGCAATTATGTTTGTTGTTCCTTTGTTATTTATTTTTTCTAAAATCCGATTGCTGCATCGGAAAGGAAAGGCCAGTTAAAAATACATAATATACTTTGTTATTTTCTTTAATTTAATCCCTTTTTTAGAATTCATTAGACAAAATTTAACTTTTATTTTACCGTGCCAATAAATATGATCATCACTGTATATATATATATATATATATATATATATATATATATATATATAGAGAGAGAGAGAGAGAGAGATATACCAATTGCTTGTCTCATCTAACAATTTCAGTAAACAAAAATAATATATATATATATATGTGTGTATATATATATGTATATATATATATATATATATATATATACATATATATAGTGCAAGACAACACAGGAATATTAGACATCGTAAGCTTCGATTAAATGGTCTTACATCAAATGATCGATATGATTAGCATATAAATAAGCAGTAGCTAAAGTATGCGACCACATCCTCTTGGTGTAATTTGTTCTAATATAGGAAACTCACGAAACGAAAATCAGTGCAGATGCATGTCCATTCTGTAGATTATTTGAAAACAGACTCATTTTTAAGGATTATCTGACAATGTGGTTTAACCTTTTTCACTGTTTAACGGTGTAAATATCTGTCTTTAATAACTTATTCTATAATTGAATCTAAGACATCGTTTAAGAAGTCCGGCATTGGTAGGTATCTGATAACGAAGGTATGTCTATCTATGTTTTTTTTTCAACGGGATAATCCTGCAATCCACACTGCAAGGCGGACTTTCAGCTGTCTACAAGAAAATCGAGTCCATCCCTTGGGACATCCGGCATGCTCACCGAACTTGAACGCAATTGGAAATGTTTGGGGATGGATGACAAGCGAGGTTTATCGCAATTGAAAAAATGAAGTTCCTGAAGCCATCTTCAGAAACTGGAGCAGGATGCCCCGCATCCTTATCGGGACCCTTATTTCTAGCCAACGCCAAAGAATGTGTAACTCATCAAAAGCAAGGTAGGTAGAACTCATTATGAAGTTTGATTGTTGAATGTTTTCATACATATTTCATTTAAGTTTTGTACAATTTATTTGAATTAGTGTGGCTGATCTTATTATTTGGATCATGTGTAAATAACCTAAATGAATAAAAATGTAAATTTTATAAATAAATCTTACGAATGTAGCTTTAGTGTTTCTATAATCTTTTGAAGTGTAGTATTAGTAACCTAAAGTCGGAAGAGTTTAAAATCTTTACTTAAAATTGTTTTTTTTAGGATTTTTAATTGGTCTAAAATTTTAGATCAGCAGTGTATATATATATATATATATATATATATATATATATATATATATTTAGAATTAGTACATGCAATATATTTTCATCATTACAATCATCATAATTGTGAATGTTTCATATTCATCAATATATAGTATTCATCATCATCACTTACAAAAAACCGGTATATAATGTAAAGTTTGCTGTAGGATTTATATTGAGGTTTCCCATTATTAACGGAATATTTTAAATAACTGGTGGTTTGCTTTTCTGGATAATATATCCATCGACATTGTATTTCAGAATAGGATTGTCCGTCTTGTTAGTATGTTGCACATCGCTCAAAAGAGCAGATATACAAATTATATTATTAGGATCCAAGTGTAAGACCTATTAAATATTTCCACGTTGTCATAAGGTTGAGACTAGATTGCAGAACCAGGACACATCTCAGTCGCATTGAAAACGGTGTTCGGTCACCATGCAATTTATGGATAATATATCTACTCAACTGAACATAATTCCCTAACTGGAATACATTTATGACTAAAAAGATTGATCCGAGATAGCATGCTCTTCCCTCATCAATGCAATCATAGTATATTCATAGCAATGATAACAAAAAAATGTTTTTTCGATGTAATACGATTGAGGGAATGTTGCGCAGCCGCCTAGTGATGAAATTGTGTTTATAATATACATCCCTCTCAACGTTGAATAAGGAAATATAAGTGTTTGTTTGTCTCCAGTTTGACGTTTGCAATCTTACTAGACATTCAAAAATAGAAACGCACAGACAGCTGGATTTATAGATAATGCATTACATCTACTTTATTTATTTTAACTCTGAAAATATTTTATTTCCGTCTGAGTTTTCTTTGTGTAGCCTCGATTTCACGTTGTTTGATCAATCCTAATAAATAAAATATATATTTAAAAGTGTTATCTAAATTAGAATTGATATGAAATCCATATCTAGACCAAAACTAAAGATAATATTAAATTTGAAATTAAGAATTAGTTACGGTTCATCGACGATTCGCCAAATATTTAATATTGTAGTGAGTAAATAATCAAATTTTGTCTTGCAGTGACTTTCATAGGGGTCGTTATGTTAGTCATTTTAACTAGAATTTTTTTTTCACATATTATAAATTGGGGCGTTCGATTTTACTACTAGAAATTATCATGGGGAATTCCAATTAGACTATGTAAATTTTTCAGTATCAAATATTTTGTCGAATACTTCACATAATACAGAACTTCCCGCCTGTGGAAATCTGGTGGAATGGTTTGCCTCCCGGCGATTATAATGTGGTACTCTCCAAATCCAAGTTCATGTTGTAATGTATCTTAATTAATCCAAATTCTATAGACTCTACACCGTTAATGCGTATTATACTACCACATTGCATTTATAATCCCTTCTTGTAGTGTAGTGTACGGACGTTGAAAAATGGTTACTCTATTGCACAAAACAAAAATTAAGCGAATTCAACTTTCCCTTCCAAAAAGATTCCAACAGAGGAATAAAAACTTTTAGACATCTTCTCTTGTTTGCATATTGCTCGCTAGAATATATTAATATCTTATATTGGAGATTCCATTTAAATTTAACCGATGATTTGATTAGTAAGAACACTTCCTCTTCCATAGCGTATATATTTTAAAGTAAGGAATGCTTCTATATTTATTTGACTTCTTGTATAAATTTACACGTTAACTGATTAACATGTAACTCTTAATTTGAATAAGAACTGCCATACTTCTAGTGACTAATATTACAAAAAAAGTACATTTAAGATAAAAAAGTACAAAAAATTAGAATTTTTAACATATATTTAAATAGCAATCCAGACACAATAGGGAAAGCTAGTGTAAGAACAATTTTCCACAGAATATATAACGGCTTCCTTAAAAAAAACAATGCATAAAGTTTGTTAATGGAGGTGGACATAACAATAAAAGTGTCTGCATAATTGAATTCTCTAGTCGTACACTTAGATATTATTATCAGAAAACGTACTACAAAAATACAAATAAAACAATACTATGCAAAGAAAAATGCATCCATGGAAACAATCGAGTGGGCTATAATATAACCATGCCAATGTAGAAAGTCAGTCAACACATTTAGGTTATGTTTTAAATAGAAACTCCTGAAGTAAAATAGCAAGAAAGTATGCATGCCCTAAAAGATTACAAGTTGGCGAAAAATGCACGAGAAAAATGAAACACGTTTTATTAACTATCAAGATAATAACAAAAATGGAACACGTTTTATTAACTATCAAGATAATAACAAAAAAGGAACACGAAATAAGGTCATCATTTGTTACAACAATGCCAACTAAAAATCTGAGACAATTATTAAAAGAATATACAACCTTATGAAAACAAAATAGGAGAAAGTAAACAAAACATTTGTATGAAGTATGCAGTGCCATGAGCTGATAGATACATAACCCTTTAACCTGAATACTACTGTATCGTTTTGACTATACATCGATATTATAACTAAGTATATTTAAAAAGAATTCAGTTACCACGAATTATACTGACAAAAAGATTGCGTGATTCACGTCTGTAATCTGTAAATATATTTTCATAAATCAATATATAACATGACTCATGCAATTAGCACTGTTGGAGTGAGCATAGAAAACGTACAATGATAGAGATTATTTTTATTATAGTTTTGAGAACTTATAAACTAAACATACGTGCATGCATGTGTAGAAGATAGGATATATAAGTAGATATATAGATTGAGCGATTATTTGATAACAATCGTCAGTTTTAATAACAGCTAAAAAAAATCAACTACGATATGTATTTCGTCAGTTTAACTAGCAGATACAAAAGTCTTTTATAACTGCAATGTGTATATTTTTCGGATGAAAATAGTTTCTTCGAATTGCGCCTTTCCAAGCACTAGTTTATATAAAACTAGCAGGCTTGGCGGCTTTGTGAAGTCCAAAAAAAATAGGTGTAAACATTATATCCTTATTAAAACGTAACTCTTATTTATTATAAACAGAAAAACCGTAGGTATTAAAATGAACGTTACATTTCATTACAATAAACTTAAGTAAAAAAATTAGAAGAAACTGAAACATGTTCATTTGAGTATTTTTTTCTTAAGCGTTCACTTCTTGAACGTAAAAAAGTACTCGAACAGAGATCCAAACCAAAACCTAAGAACATATGATAACAATTACATCAGCTTTACGTGACATCCAGATAGTGTTTTCTGATCAAATTATAGTAACCATGAAGATGATTTACGACTCTGTATGCGTAGTCGTGAAATAATGTAAAACAGATACAAATTATGTGGCCTCATTTTTAGTATTTTTGTTAAGTTCTGAAGTACTTTTTACGGATGAAAACAGATTAAAAAGTATCTCGCATGTCTAATCACCTATATACCAATTTTTAACTCTTTCGATTAAAAAATTAG
The DNA here is from genome assembly GCF_053919585.1 of Euprymna scolopes. Taxonomy (NCBI): domain Eukaryota; kingdom Metazoa; phylum Mollusca; class Cephalopoda; order Sepiida; family Sepiolidae; genus Euprymna; species Euprymna scolopes. Next base: position 115,438,976 of record NC_136485.1, on the reverse strand, counting down.
TCAAGTACTTTCGTGGGATGCCCTCTTACCCATTTTCATTTACATACAACACAAGATGTCACATAACATAAAATATGTAATTGTTTTTTGCTAATAATATTATGCTATTATATAAACTACAGTAATAGAAAACACGCCATGATTTCGAATGAATTCCTATATCTGGCTAAACAATGCAATTTCAATTGGGAGTGTACTTGAATGAACTATTTTTTTTTAATTATCCCTCTGGATAATGAATGATACCTGAATTTGTATATACTTTATAATTCCAATTTATATCATTTTCATAGAAATTATTTAGATACAAATATGCGAAAAATATCTCCGTATATATATGTATATTTCATTTTCATTGAGAATAATAAAACCTTAATATTAATTAATTAATGACTAATTCTAAATCTTATAATACGTCGGATACTGTTATTTCATCGTGAGTTTTATCCTAGTATTTTTCTACATTTTCCTTGTCTTATGTTAATTATGTAAAATGTGTTTATTCATTTTCTGTTGCATTGAGTAAACCCATCTGTTGATGAGAAAGAAAAGATAACCATGAATGAAGATAAATATTAATGGTGGTGGTGGTGGTGGTTTAATATTAAGATGTGACTGATATTCTTCAGCGTGTTACATTAAAGATGGAGGAATTTTGTAAATCTGTTTTCACATTACTTATAAAATCCACTCAGTTACAATCAGGGCAATGTAAAATCTTTTTTCTAAAACGACATGTTAATAATTAACAACACGGGCGAGAGCAACTTTTCTCAATGTTATATAGCATGATTTTATTCGCAAATGTGAAGAAGTATATATTTTCTTCGCCGTAATTTTGTGCGCACTATTTTCTCAGGTTTTTGTTCAACTTTATCCCTGTTAAACTCTCCAATTCCCCCACATAACCTCTAATAGTACTCATACATTTATAATGATAAATGATTAGTAAAATAAACATTACTGTGTTAACATCACACTTTTCATGTCAGCTAACAATGTAAAATAAAATCATATTTTGCAATGAAATAAAATCAATATATTCATATGAAGAGTTCTTGATACAATTATTTATAAAAGATAGATGAATTGTGCTATCAGCTATAATCGAAGCGGACACCCAAACCCGAACTTATGAAGATTTTTGGTAAGATAATTTGCTATATGAAATGTAAATGCATAATAATTAATCGACCCTGGTGTGAGCGTGACACAGAAAATTACACACACACTCTGGGATTAATATATGGATTATTATTATTATTATTATTATTATTATTATTATTATTATTATTATTATTATTATTACTACTACTATATATAATAATAATAATTATAATAATAATAATAATTATAATAATAATAATAATAATAATACTTAGGAAGAAAATGGTGTTGTCTCTTCGACTACTGTACTCTTTTTAACACTTATCCTAGTATTACCTGTGGGCCTTGATACGTGGTGATTTAATTGTGAAAAATATTATTGTCCATGTAATTCTTATACTTTAATACTCTCATACATGTACAGGATTCAAATGTATTATGCGAATGACACGTGTTCCTATATTTGCACGTCTTAACAAGGTATGGGCTCTTCAAGACTTGGTATTACATGATGCTTAGATGATTAAGCACTCATCATTAAAATGCCCGAATAATTAACGCAAAGCTTATTTGTAAGGGAAACCATGTTCGAAAATTAATGAGACCCTACCAGTTTTCATTTACTCACTTGAATTTGTGAATCACATCAGCTTTTCATGTTAACCGTTGTACTTTAATAGAGAAAACTTCATACCTCGATAACTGTTGTTTTACGTGGAACACACGTGTTTGAGACGCCCCACGATGGGATAAATGGACTATCTCATTACGTCACTTCTTCTGGTGACGTCACTTCTGGTATGGAGCACCGGTTCCCGCCACTCAGGTATTGGCACGCGACGAAGACACTCGGGTGCAAACACCCAATCGTTGAGGAACGGTGTTGCGCCACCTGTTTTTTCCTGTAATATATGTGAATGAATATTTCGTTCCTAAAAAAATTCTGTGTTGCTTTCGATTATTACCGTTTAACCACATAACAACTGGTTACGACGGAGTTGACTTTCCAAAAAATATTCTAATTGTCTTAAAAAGAACTTCGGATTTCAAAGCTAAGGAGTCGTCTTGCAATTACGTTCTAAAAAAACGCTAAAAACAAAAAAAAAGACACAGAAAACGAACACAAGACAAAGTTATCGACGCAATTGTAAGTAATCAATTTGTCTCTATATTTAAAGTGAAAAGAACTGTGGTTAACGAATTTGGTTATGGCCGTAAACATTAATTTGCTGGCTTTTTGAAAGAAGAAAGAAAGAAAGAGAAAATGTTCACCCAATTCACCGCGAGAACTATTCTAGTTCATCTCATCGACTGCTTATCTGTATGAACATTTGATCATTTTCAAATCAAGTGAACAGTTGTTGTGTTTTCCTTTATATTTGCGGCTAACTTTATGCAATATTGTAACGGGCGAGACATGTATTTTTTCTCCTTTCATTTTATTTGGACATGAGGAAATACTTTTAATTGAGTGGAATATTTTGAAATATTAAATTTTTACTGTCGGTTCCAAAGTGAACATTTTTCTTCCGCGCGAAGACAACACCCCCCCACACAATAAAATATACATTTTGGTTAACTGCCAGACAATTCCACAATTATTTTAATTCTTTTGCAACTGTAGTGTTTCACGGTATATATAATTTTGTCTTTGTTTTTAAAGTAAATTTTGTTCCGCCCTCATATTGGATTATCTCTAAGGTTTTACCAGTGAGCAAGCAATACACATCTCCCTCTTCATACGCACACATTCAAGGAAAGGGCATTTTCTTTTTATATATTTTTAAATTATTTGATCTCTCTTCTCCAGTCAAAGACGGGTTTTTCGCCTGCGTTTGCAAAAGCCATTAAAAGATGGATGACGTTAAAGCAGTATAAATACAGCGAATTAAAGCTCTGATGGATCAGAAGCAGAACGCTGAGGAAAATTTAAACGAACGGGATAAGCAGCTCCAGTTACAATTTCAAGAGAGACAAAAAGCGTTAGAGGAGAAGATGCTTCTTCAACAACAGAGACACGAAGAGCTATTGTTAAAAATATTCGATAGAACGGAACACAGGGACGATAGTTTTGCATTTCCAAAAGTACGTTATGAAACGCTATAGAAACGTTAAACTACTGATAGGAGTTGGATGAAGCGCTTGACGCTTTCTATAGGAGATATGAGGGCTTATTAACCGGGGGTCATCAAGCGTGGAGCAACGCTAAGAAAGTTCGCCGACTTTTGAGGAAATTAAGTTCCATAGAACATAGAAGTGTGTGGGTTATATTCTCCCCATGAACACGAGTGAATTGGAATTCTCTGAAACGGTCAAACTTTTAACCGAACGGTTCAGCCCGAATTCTATGCTCTTTCATAGGAGTTGGAAGATTTTAAACCTGAAAAATGGACGACGACGATTTCTTGACCTTTGCGACCGTAGTAAATAAACACTGCGATGATTTTCCTATATCTGACATATCGGCAGATGACTTCAAGTGTTTAATTTTTGGGCAGGGTCTAGTCTTATCCAAAAACGCTAAGATTAGACAAAGTGTTCTCCCTAGACTTGATAGGGTACAGGACCTCACCCCACAGAAGATGGCTGAGGATTGTCAACCAGTAGTCTGCGTAAGGAACAACTCGAGACACGTCGATGAATCATGCGCAATATGCATAAGAAGGACGACATTCATACCGGAAAAATACTCACCCCAAAAAAGCAAAGCTGGAAGTAAGAAAACTCAGGCTACACCTAATAATTACCAAGCAGTCAAAAGACCAGGACCCCCTACAAGCAAGTGCTATCCCTGTGGCGGGAAACATTGTTCAAATCAATGTTTTTACAAATATAAGTACTGCAACAAATGTTGCAGGAAGGGCCACAATGCGACCTAGTGCAGGAAAAACAAGGTCAATATCAGTGTCCGACAGGAATAGATTCAACTTGAATTCGGATAAGAACCGGCGTTTATATGTAAAATATAACATCGCAAATAAAACTGTGCATCTACAATTTGATTCCGGATCAGACCTGCCCATCTTTAACCTTAAGACTTGGAAAAAGCTAATGAAACCAACCATGCGGAAGACGAATAAATCTGCTTGAGCTGTAACAGGCGATAAAGTTGAATTTGAGGGAGAGCTCACACTCCCGGTAACCTTAAATGCTGTTACTAAAAAAGTGAAAGTGTACGTACATAAGTCATCCGAAAACCTCTTCGGTACTGACTGGATGGAGCGATTCGAATTGTAGAACCAACCTATGAATAAAATCTGTCATAGCGTAGGAGACTCGTCTACGGAAGCGCAACAACTGAAGGGCAAGTTAAAAGAGGAACTGTCAGAAGTATTCTCACTAGGACTAGGAAAATATTCTAAGTCAAAGAAAACACTCTGCCTGCATTTAAGAAGAAGCGAAACGTCCCATTAGCAGCAATAGGGAAAATCGAAAAGGAATTGGATCGGCTAAAGAGGCCAGAATACTATCGAAAGTAAACAACAGTGATCGGGCAGACTTTTTCGTATATATGACCAAGAAAACAAATCAGATTAATGTATGTGCGGATTCCTCCACGGGTCTGAACGCAGTCCTTAAAAATTACCACGATCGATTCACAACACCAGAGGATATATTCAACAAATTAAACGGTGGTAAAGTATTTTCTAAGGTTGATATGAGCGACGCATATTGGCAGACCCACGTGGAGATTGAATATTCAAAACTCTTTTGTATATATGCACCCAGGGGCCTCTACAAATTTGAAAGGTAAGCTTTCGGAATCAAGGTCGCAACTGCGATTTTTAAGCAGGGCATTGATACCATTCTGGGTGGCCTCAATTTCGATTGCGCCTACTTGGATGATATTGTCATAGCTATTAAATCCTCAGATGAGCACTGGAAACACACACATGAAGTTTTTGAAAGAATTCAAAGTTTCGGCTTCAAAGTAAAAGAAGTTAAATGTGACTTCCTGATGAGGAAAATACGTTACTTAGTTTATATTATTGATTAAAATGGTAGAACCCCCGATCATGAGAGGGCGGAAGACATAAATAACATGCCTCCTCCCAATAATGTGCAAAACTACAAAGCTTTCTAGGCCTGACTAATTTCTACCAAGTCAACAATAATGTGCATGATTTGTGAGTTCCACTAAATGAACTGCTGAAGAAAAAGAAAGCCTCGGACTGGATGCCAGAATGCCAGAAGGCATTTGAGAAGATCACAGAGACGTTAATCTCATATATTTTTGATACACTATGATCCAAGGTTGAGAATAATAGTAGCGTGTGACGCAAGCTTATTTGGTGTGGGATCTTGCACACTTATTATAATGCCTGACGGTGCCAGGAAATCGATTGCACATGCATCTAGAACGCAACTAAAGGCCGAAAGAAAGCAATATCAAATTAAAAAAGAAGTATTGAGTATTATATTTGCTGTGACAAAGTTTCATAGATATTTACACGGCAGAAAATTTACATTGCAGACAGATCATAACCGGTAATTACGATGTTTGTTCCAAAAAAAGCTTACCGATATCTACGGCTAATAGACTGTTGAGCTGTGGTACATTATTACTTAATTATGATTCCACCCTGGAGTACTTGTCTTCGAAACAAATGTGCCATGCGGATAGCCTATTTAGGCTGATACCTTTGAAAAGGGTTCCGTTTAAATAGGCCATCATTGCCACTCTTAGGACGAAGAAATAAAAACGACGATAGACAACAAAATCAGAGAACTCCTAGTGTCTCTACAGGAGATTAAAAGCGAACACACACAAGGCTGACTTCATTTGTGACATAAAAATAAGATCGCAACAAAGGGTGATGTTCGGGAAGTATGTTCGCTTGTCGATGAGGTGTTACTATATGGCGGAAGAGGGGCGATTCCAAAATGTCTCTAAAAAGGAATTCTACCGGATTTTTAGACAGGACATCCTGGAAAAACCGTATGAAGAGTTTGTATGAGGAGCTATGTCTATTGGTCTACTATGGACAAGGGCACCAATGAGAGAATAGACTGGTGCATTGGCTGTGCCCTTGCGTCTAAATTACCACCGTTTACTTTTAAACTTTGGCCAACGACTGCACAGCGATGGTCTAGGTTGCACATTGATTTTAAGGGTCTGTTCGAGGACAATTAGTACTTAATCGTAGTCGATAGTTTCACGAAGTTGCCTGAGGTATTGCGGTGCAGAAGAGTGGCAACTGGAACGACTATACATTTCTTACATGAACGGTTCGCACGTTTCGATGTAGTCCATTGTATCGTAAGTAATAATGACACTCTGTAGAGTTCAAAATGTGTTTCTGATACGTTCCACATTAATCATGTCACCACTCCCTAATACCGTTCTAGTCAAATGGGAAAACGGGACGCTTCGTGGACACTCTTTAAAGAGCACTGAAGAAAGCTCAAGCGACGCAACAGATGAAGCACTTTTACAATTTCTACACGAGTATAGGATTTCACCGAACCCGAACACATCAACAGCTGTCTCACATGCAGAAACGATGTTTGCGCGTACAGTAGGATCCGTTTTTGACAAGCTCTTACCCAAACAGTCAACGCCACTAGTGATCATTTATGTACTCAGTAAACTTTCATACCAGATGAAAGTCATAAAAACAGCATATTATTCTGGGAGGTGGGGCAATTACTAAGAGAGTCGGTGGCATGGTCTATATAATCCAGGGACCAACATATACCCACAAACGTTATCAGAACCAACTAAGAAGATGTCGATCAGCTGAAACCAGCCACAGTCCACCATTGGAAGATGAGCCGATAGACACTTTCTTCGAAACATTCAATCTTGAATGTTCTCAACCAACACTTGAACTACGGCGGTCGTTCCGTAAGAGAATGTTTACCGAGCCATTGATGGTAAAGCCTAAAAGGAAGCGGTACTGACAGCTTTTACGAACAAAAAGCTTGGGAGGGTGTGTTGGAGACGCCCATTGATGGGATTAATGAACTATTTCACGACGTTACTTCCTCTGTTGCCTGGCGGTCTGAGTTTGGCACGAGACCAAGGTGATAGGGTGCAAACACCTAACCATTGAGGAAGGGTATTGCTCCACCTGTTTTTGCCTGTAATATATGTGAATACATGTTGGTTCATTTAAGTCCTGTGTGTCTTCGTTCTTGTTACCATTTAATCCCATAACAATAATATATTACTAAGTTTGTACGTTATACATTATTTCTTAGTTTGTCTGGCGTTTCTTTATCCGCGGGCCCATTTTGATTACTTTTTATGAGATAATATGTTTATTTAAGACCTGATTTGTATTAGTTCTAGTATTTACATATGGCACGTGTTTTTGGCTGTTCATATTTGTCCTTGTTTAGTTTTGAATAAGCTCGTTTAGTGTCAGGCATGAACCAGACTTTTTATATTGTTAAGTTATCCTGGCAATCAGGTTGAATATCATATGTTGATTAATAAAACCACCACTACATCTAATTTACGGAATTAGAAAAAATATGTATACACAATATTAGATCCCTATGAAAAATTTACTCATGACTGGAAAGCAGTAAGGGTTAATATTTTCGAACGAGCAAAATGTAGCTAGAACACCCACGAATTAAAAGAGGCTATTCAACATCAATATACTTCTAAAAGTTTGAAACAGTAACTTCTCATACTACTATCTCCATCAGGGGCTTATCTACTGATTGAATTGTTACCGATGTTCATTTTATTCCCCATTTTCTTTATGTGTATCTCCCTTAGAATGAATTTCAATTTGATGGAAGCATTTTCTCATTATAAACGTCCGGTCCTGTCTTTGGAGGCCATTATTCGTCTATCCAAAATTCTGCGTTTTGCAACTCGATGACACACACAATTGACTGGAAAACATTGTTATCCCTCTTATTACAGCTACAATAAGTGATTTTAGTGTCTAGTTTGAGGAATACATTTTTTACCACAGGAGAACCTCTCATTGTGCTCTCTTACTGATCTACTAAATATGGAAAAAAAAATTGTGACGAAACACCACTCTTAAAAATAATGAAATATTTAACCGCGTACGTAAATTTAGCATCGTACTTTGCCTCCTAAAATTATAATCTCATATGCTGCATGAATTGACTGTCTAACTGTATTTATTTATATACTTTAATCAGCGTTCCAAAACACAAATGCAAACATATATATTTTCATTAGACATACATATTAAATTTTCATAAATATCACATAATGATCGCACAATAAACATCGTTAGGGCTTTCCTGTACTTTGAATTTAAAAAAAAACGGAAATAGTTTTATTAAAAAAAATGAAACATAATATTTTTACGTCATCACAGGACATCACATATAACCCAACGTTCAATATCGCTCAATTTTCTCTAAACACAATATACGAAAACTTCAACAATGAACAATTGCAATTGCAAAACAAAATTTAAAATATATTTTAGTTTTAGTTTAGTACATACTTAAGCAAAAAGTATTCAAGTTTTGCTCTTGAATGCAAAAATACTTTGCTTAACATATTACCTTGACAAGCATTGGGATAATTTGGAAACGTTTCCCATGATAACCATACATTTTGGCTGCATAATGATCACTATTATTTTTTCTTTCTTTTATGTTATGAGTGTGCGCGTTTCTCTTGTTATTTCTGTTTCACATGGTCTGTGTTTGTAGAAAATACATTTATTTTATTCTTTTCTTTCAAAAAATGTGACAAATTACGGCACATTACATTGTACTTAATTACTTGTGTAAGCACGTTATTTTTCGTGTTCACAGTTTTTTTTTTATTTCATTTTGCAATTAGTTAAAATTTTGGCATTTCGTCTTTTACATTTTGTTAGTGTTCGGGTGTATGTTTTTTTATTACGTCCTATTTCAATATTCATTTAAACTCATTTACCAATATTTTGGAACCTTATTTATATTGTTTTTTCTATTATTCTTCTTGACGTTTCTTGTGTTAAATAATCTGTGTCACTTACGCTACTAAGTTGTCAGTTAATATATATTGTTGAGAGTATGTTGCCATCGTCCACCAAATCCAATGATATGTTCGGTATAACTTATGTGTATCGTAGGTGTATATAAAATACCGGCTTATACACGAGGAGATCAAACATCGTATTAATTAAATAGTCGGCTATGTAATGTGCGATGTGCGTGCGTGTACATTTATAATACATAAAATAAACAGCTATATCGACTATCAACAACAGTTCAAGAGACGAAACACATAACATTTTATAAACCCAGATTTTCCGTTCTTAAAATATGACGAACCATCTTCTGGAGGATTATATCTTGTCAAGCATGAAAATATTAACTGTATTTATGTGGGGATCTGGGTGGATGAACATGCCAAATGCTTAAAGAAGATTCTTTCCAAGTAATGGTCAGAATTCACGAGTTATGTTTCAGACAACTATTGTGTAGACTGTTTTCTTGTTGGACGCAGATATATCGTTCTTGCTAGTTCCCGATAGCTTCCATGGCTGACCGAATCACAACCACCTAAAGACTGTCCTCTATCTTTCTCTCTCTTACTCTCCCTCTTTCTTTGCCTCTCTGTTTGCATATAATTAATCTAATCTTAGCAGTGACGTAATTCAACTCACATTTTATAGCAAGTTACTTTTTTATCAAGTTTTTCTGTGTTAAGATATATTTTGTTTGTCCACAACATTTTTTCAAGATTGATCATTATTAACTTAAATCTTATATAATTATAAAACTCAAATGACCTTGTAACAGCTGTTGTAACCCAACATCCGGTTTACGGCTACCGGTAGACATATAATGAACGCGAAAATTTTTTCTTTGTTACATCGTTGATTTCCGTATTACGTTTAAGTTATTTTAACGCAAATTTCTTACAAAAAATGTACTTAACACGTTGCCAACCATAAGAGAATTTTACAACGTCGATTTTATTTTAATTTATTCTCAATTTTAAGACACCTTTTCTGAAAATAAAAACATTCATACATTTTCTTCTACACAATCAACATTAACAAATACCCTCGAAACTATATTTTTTTTAAATTTGCGTTACAAATAAATAATCAACGCGACAGTAAAAAGGTATTGTTTTACTGCGTACGTTTTCAACGTCCCAATTGTTGTTTTTTTTTCGCGTTTGAATAAAATGATATATAAAAGATTGAATTTAACTTTAAGTATCATGGTATCTTTTCAGTACAAATTTTCTTATAAGTATGGCAAACAACTTATAATTCAATGGCTGTAATTTAAAAAAAACAATTATAAACAGGAGGACTCATAGAAATCATCTATATTATTTTTTTCATTTTTAATATACTTTCATAGAAATGTTTCTGTTATGTTATAGACAACTATTTTCTTTACGATAAAAGTGGCACGCTCATACATAAATTCCATAGCTAATATAACATACTGACCCAACGGGTCACAGGTAGTCTAGTATATTATAACCATTGATTCTGTAAAATATTCTTTTTGAATATGTTTTCTACATAAGAAAACAATAATATTCATTATCTAGCATGTTACTTTTTAATAAAAAATATCCTTTTTTGAAAAATAAGCAAACCCCCGGCATAATCAAACAAAACTAGATTATTACATTCATTATCGACATCAGTGTAATCATATAATTATTGACAAACAATGTGAAGAGAATGCCCTCGTTTCGAATGTGTTGTAGATCGAAATTCTGATAGTATCATCTTGTTATATGTAGCAAATATGAAGAATACTCTAGCAGATTCAAAAAAATGTTTATACTTTTTGGTTAAACGGGCAGTTATTTAATCTGAAGTATGATCAAACACATTTGAGCATAACCACTCATATAATATCTAATTAAATATTCGTGGATATCAATGATTAACCGGTACTTGGATTTTCAATACACAGTGATAAATAAATAAAGTTTACCAACGTTAAATTCGCATATAGTTAAGTATATAATAATTCTAATAAGACAATGTTCTGGACCGAAAGATATATTTTAAAAGAACTGAAACAAAATAGTTTAATTATAAAAGTAAATATTCACAAATAGACTTGTACCTATCAACACTTATAAGTTGATATAGGAGATCTATATGCAATTCCCGAGACTAATTGATTTGATATATACAAATGTTAATTTTCAAGAACATAGAGATTTACTTTAATAATTTTAAAATACCTAACGCCAAAATGTTTCATCTTTTCATAAATCATCAGAGGAGGAAGTTACGGTTATATATTTGTGTGTGTATGTGCTTGTGTGCTTCCATGATTAAATATTGTTTCATGGGAACCTCGAGTGGTCCTCCTTTGAACTCTTCTTGTGCTGGTACAAAGAAGTTTAGTTCACCGTGGGTATATCTCTAAAAATAGAACAATGTCTCAGAGATAAGTAAAATGTACAATATTATCGGATAATTAATTAATGCGATTTCACTATTATGGTTTCTATTTGCATATTAATAGTGCGTTGGAACGCTATTTGTTATTAAAGTCACGTTAATAATTTAATCTGGTCATCTCAGCCACATTTTGATAATTGGCCTAGATACCAAACACACACACATATGTATATATATATATATATATATATATATATATATATATATATATATATATATATATATATATATAGGTATATATATTTAAATATATTTGACTAAATAGATATATAGATAAATAAGTATATATATATATATATGCATAGATTGATATATAGGTATGTGTAACCTAGCACGCATATAAGATGACCAGCAACGTATGATAGTTGACTAGTGAGAATGTTAGCAATATCATCCTCTTGGGCCCATAAGCAATTAAGCAAGACTAAATGCGCTGACGTTTGGGAACGAGGAGAAAGAAGAAAAATAGTAGCGCACCTTATCGAGCAAATAGGGGGTGTAAGTAGTGGGACGGGTTACTGGGTTAAATCGAGGGCAGGAACGCGCAGGTAATGACCGCTATAAAATGGCGGGAAAGCTAATTTAGAAGCATATGTTAAATGTCAGAGTGTTTAAAACAAATATTTCTGCGAAAAAATAATAAAGTATTTGGGTATATTTGGAAGAACCACGGATTAATACATTCGATTTGCATTTAAAAATGCCGAGTTGTTTTCTTTGTTTCATTTCAACTGTGCGACGGTAGCAGATTATGTGCTAGGTCGAGTATTTCAAATGTATCGCCATGATTAACTTGCAACCGCCACGCTGGTGATAAGTGATCAGAGATTTTACCAAATAAACAAGAGTCGAATGTACAGAAAAAAAGTTACAACACAGAAGAGGGGCGTATAAATCATCCGTCCAAAGGTGAAAGATTAACATGTCCGTGAGTACAATTATTTGCTTCTTTCTTTTTCTCCAGTCGTATCAGCCATAATTTTATTACTCAATAATGTTTTGTAGGAATCGTAATTTACTGGCAATAGTGATTTTTATTGCTAATGTCAAATGATTTAGCTTTACTGTTCCGTTGGGCATTATTATGGATTATGTATAGTTGCATACTAAATTGTTCGTAGTAAATTACATGATTCCTTTTTGAGAGTAATTTAGAATAAACCATTTTTCCTTGAACATATTTTATAAGTTGTTGTTTACACTGTACGTTTTTTTAATGGATTACTAAATATTGTCAAATTTGCCCATCTTGACTGGAAGTTTAACATGACGTAAGTAAAGGGTTTACGCATTATTACGTGGGAAAACATAAAGATAATATATAATGGCTTTTGTAAGTAGTATTAAATATGACCTTAAACTATATCCGATGGTGAGACACCAGCGTGCATTTTTGGGGAGTCTGAAGCTACTCTTTAATAATCATTGCTCCGTGGTCCACTCTGACCTAGAGTGGTAGTACCAGTTAGCGTCTCAATTGTAGGTTAAATAGAAACGGGCCTGGAAAAACAATTATTTTTTCTTCAAAATCACTGCATTCGGAATTAAATAACCTGAAGAGTTGATGGGTCGAAAATCAAAAGAAAAACAACCAACTAACGTGTTGTAAGTCATAAAAACATATATCACATATGAGCTTATTTTAGTAAAGAGTAGCAAGCTTGCTGTAAGCTTTAGGTCCATCGTATAAAGGGAGTAATTAATACAACTACATTTTCATAAAATACGGAAAACACTAGTACTTTTAGCACGAACTATGCTCAGCAACTTATAAATAATATTGCTCGTTTGCGAGATGTTTTATGGTGGTATCTGTTTTCCTGTATCAGTATGTTGTTATGCCAATCTAAATAAATATCGAGCACGACAATATTGAAAAAAAAAATTATGTCGTATTAATTTGGAAATCACTGAAAAACTCTGCGTGGGAGCCAAGTAAACACACTTGAGAAGCAGGAAATAAATTTGTTAAAAATGACACTGTTTAAGAGAGAAGAGCTACAGCGGTTGCCTTTCTACTGTTGTAGTAACATGAATGCCAACAAGAATTCAAACATTTCAGCTCTTCTTACACCAGTGCCGTATGGCCACCTCTCTTGAACAGAAAATAGAGTGTATTTCGACAAAGTTTTCGTAGAAAGTCTGAAAAGTGTTGACAGATTTTGGACAAAGGCTCAAATTTCCCGAGCATTGCCTTGTAATCATAAATGTTGACTGCACATCTACTGTATTGGTTAACCTACAAAGTAGCTTAGAAAATAACGGGAATAGAATAAATATATTAATAAACATCGCTCGCCGTAGATAGAACTACCGAGTGTTTATGTAAACATGAAGGTCTATTGTGACACAATAATAACGGTATAATGTTGATGCCAAAATAAGTTGAAGGTTCGCATATTTTTTCTAGCCTCTTGGATCAGATGTCAACTATAATTTCCCTGAATAAGTTGGAAGACAATAACAGGCATGAATACCCTTTGGTGATGTCGCCAAAAAACGGTGGAGAAAAAAAAAGAGATTTGTTGACTAAACAAATAGTTAGATAAACTCGTGTTCTCTTAACTACGCTCGTTAAAAGTTTCTGAGCAATACATGTGCAAATGTTTTATAAAAATAGCGATAAGCTATGACAACTAGTGTAGGCATTTTTTTCCAAAATAATTTTTAATCAAATTAAAACTATTAGCGCAGTTAGCGTAAGAATCTATCAAACGATCAAGGAGTTATATTAATGTTATCGCTGATATGATACTAAGAATGAATCGGGTTGATGTAAGACAATTTGAAACAATAGCCTTGGCGAACAATCCACACGAAAAATAAACGTATAAATGTATCACAAAATCCAAGAGTATAGCATATGCGTTAGGGATACAGCCAACAAGCAACAAAACAAAAATATCCTATTTCACATTGGTGAATTTACAAACTCAGGTCCAATAAACATTAACACAATTCAAAGTATTTTTGTGATATACAACGTTATAACTTATTTTGTAAACTATTGTTAATGATAAATGTTTTTTTTTACTAATTATGCTGAAATATTAAACCATTGATTTTGAAAAATCTCCGAGGAAATGTTTAAAAACCTACAATGTTGCTATTTAAAGAGTTAACTGAGATTACCCCTGTATAACGTATTACAGCGTTACATTTTAACAGAATAATATGTTCTAACGTCTTAAAATGTTGACATTTAATTGAATAATACGTTGGAATTAATTTATTTAAAAAAATAGAAATAGGATGTGAAGGAAAAATTCCGTACCTGAAAACGAAATAGGTATATAATTTAAAGGTTCGGCAGACTATACACTAAGATATTTGTATTTAGATTAAAATATTAATTTGAAATTCTCGTTTTTTTTTGTTTGTTTCCTTTTATTCCATGATCTAGTTTTATTAAATTATTTGTAAACAAATTTGCAGGGAATGGAAAATAGCGCGTATGATGCTCGTGCGAAAATTCATCAGTCGCCGTAGAATAGCTGTCTAGCGGAAATATTAGCAAAACAATAGCCGTCTACGCTCAAATATAAATCACCACATGTGCATAGAGAAGGATGAGAAAAAGGATAACATAACAACAACACATGTTCGAGCAATGAGTAGAAGTTAATTGCGGCCGAACAAGATGGACGTGCGAAATGGAAGCGAGAAAGCTCTGGATATCGCCGGAGAGATGTTTCGAGGTGAGAGAGTTTAAAAAGCACACCTTATTTGACGAAGCGTTGTAAAACACAGTTGTATTCGAAAATACATTTAGAAGATAATGGCGTACGTTATGATCGGAAAACAGTTAAAATACATTTCATTTTCACTTTTTAAGATGTCGATTCAAATGTTTTATTATAAATATCATGTTTGTGTTTTGCTTTGCATCGGTAATAAATAACGTACGGGTCTGAATGTGCTTCAATGAAACGGCCATATATTTTTGCGTAACCGGGAGCCAGTTTTTCTTTTACCAGAAAAAAGTATCAAACTGTATTTAAAAAAAAAGAAAATGCAAGAACCTTCTAATATAGATGCATATATATATATATATATATATATATATATATATATATATATATATATATACAGTAACAGATAAATTGGCAAATACAGACACACCGACGGATAAAAATATATATATATATACATATATATATATATAGATAAATAGATAGATAGATAGAAAAATAGATAGATAGATTCATAGATAGATAGATAGATAGATAGATAGATATATAGATAGATAGATAGATCAAGTGAGTTACATATATCGGAGTCAATTAGTGTCGGTTTTACCTTAGAATTTTTATAAATTTAAAGAAAAATATTTTCCGAAATGTCTTCACTATAAAATAGATCATTGATTACAAAAAACTTTGATTGAACAAGTACCTGATCAAATAAAAGCAATTTAATCCCCAATAATTCCGGTATCAGTTCATAAAAATTCCGACAGGCACTTCTATTTGAAAGGGTTACTGTATTTTATGTGTTATATAGTTCCGTTACGACTACATTCATCAATGTCATATTGAATCAGACACGCTATAAAGACGCACAGGTTTGAGTTAGTTGCAAATTGATGTTGAAAAAATAAAACATAAAATCATTCTGAAACATAGTTTTATAGATGAAATAATGGAACTCAAGATTTAATCATTGCATATTCTTGGTGGATTATAGTCGGAATTGTCTTCCTAATTCGTATGGGACAGTGTCTGCCTGGTTTTTAGGTTTCTCCTCTTTAAGAGACATCACGCCTATATAGAACATGATTAATATATGAAGCCGATAGTTATTGTCTGTATTTTTGAGATGAGGTGTTTTCATTGATTGAGATTGTCGGACTGACTTCCTCACCTTGGTGGTTATAGTGACAACGTTTCGGCCGTTTTGCCCCCCCGGCCTTCATCAGGTGTTTTGTAACGAACTGGGGAACCGTTTGATAGGAGTCTGGAACCCAACCATTTATTATTATTACGGCCAGTGAAAAAGTAACATTCAAAACAGAGAATCAGCAACTATGTCCCAGAGCCTAGCTTGAGTCCGAACACCGTACCGCCGTAATGATAATAATAAAGGGTGGGGTTTGAAGCTCCTAACAAACAGTTCCCCAGTTCGTTACAAAACATACAGTTATTGTCAAACCAAACATCCATTCATACTTTTTTTTACAGTAAATACTTGAAGGAGTTCGAGATTGTTTTCTGACCTGGCAACCTTGAAGTTATAATTTTAATGGATGTTTATTGGTTGTAATCAGTAGTTTCTGATATAATAATATTAATAAATACAATATAATAATATATTGCTAAATAATTTACCACGTAAATATGCATAACACTGAGGAGTCTGAAAACCATTCAATAATGTCCTTGAAGCCTACAACTAATGCAATCCAAAGTTTTATTAACACACCATACATACATTTCTGCAAGAACTTAAAGAAACGAGATGGTACTGTTGTCATTGCTTATTAAATCAATGTATACATATATTACAACACTCCACTGCATTCTTTAAGAATAATGCTTTTACGCACAGCGACTACGATATCTGCAGTAACCATTGATGGTCAGACTCAAATAAATACAGTACCTTCGGATTCAAATAAAGATATTACGGTCGGATTAAAAAAAAAAGAAAAAGAATTTAAAATAGTAAATATTTACTGTTACAATTCCAAAATTTTGGATCTCATTAATACCGATATGAATATAAAGCCAGTTTTAATATCTTCATTAAATATTACACAATTACACTAATACGTTTATCTGCTATATCATATTTTGACTAGAGAAATTCCACCCTGTACCAAAGTATTGTAGGTTTGCAGTAACAATACCCCACATTAATTCACACTTTCTAGACTATGTGTCGCTATCTTATGTAATTTTTGAAGATAAATATAGACACATCAAATCTTTATGATAAAATGGTATTGAATCCTAGGAGAAATACTATCATCAGAGGGGGTTGTTTTTTATAATAGTTTTTTTTTTATTTACAATGACTGTGAACGAGATTACTAACTTTATTTACTTATATTTTTTCTTTGCTTATATAATCTACGCTGATCTTGGTTTCAATCATGTTATTCATCGTGTCAACCGCTTACAATCCGTGCATAATGCTATAATCTGTTTTGTTTTCGTTGGTGGATAATCAAATCATAAAAGCTTATTTTTATACACTGCGTATAAAATTATTAACGAGTTTACAATTTTTAAAAATTTTTTTAGGAACGAGTGAATAAGAATCCATGAAACTTTGAGAAAGCACTTACAATACTATTCAGCGACTCGATTGCGAAAATAAATGTACCTAAAGCAGCATTATGGCAAAAGAGACGAATATTTTTATTTCAGTGTGTCAAGTTATTTACGAGGTTGAGAAAGAAAAAAACAATATACCAATAACGTGTTTATTGAAATAATATTCAAACATTACAAAACTATGAATAATCCTTAGAACACAATAACTACATAGCGATTTCTACGTTGATATAATTAGTAAGACATATGCGATCCTTTTTTTATCAATGACTTGTAAAAAAGTTAGGTCCACAGAATTAGTCAAGTTTGTGAATTCCTCAACAGTTATTCTTCGCGATACCCCTTGGAGAGCATCCCACAACTCATCTTTGCTCTTAAATTAGCGTCCACTTGTATAGAGGTGTCGCTTAATGCTACTCCAAAGGTTCTCAATCGGGTTAAAATCTGGTGAATTTGCAGACCACTCCATCTTCCCTCCCCCAGAGAAAACCAGTTTTGCAAATACTCTTTGTTTTTGTTTGATGTATGCGAGGGAACATTATCCTGCATACAAATAATGGTCCTTCTATACGCCAACCTTTGCTTCTTCAGCTATGGTTAAAAGTGATTCTTCAAAAAAGCTATGTAAGCATTTGACGTCATTTTTACGCCTTCTGGGATTCTCCATAGGGCAGCTAATGTATCTCCAATAATCCCAGCCTAAATCATTGTCCCACTACCAGCTTGTTGGCGCCTTAAACGCTGATGATGATGTCTTCCATCTAGGACCAATCCCTTGCTCCAGCCATCTGTGCCATTAAGAGTGACACGCACTTCATCCGTGAACAAAACTTTGGAAAAATCCGTGTTTATGTTGTCCTCTACCCATTTCTTACGGTTTGCTATGTGATGTTGCTTTAATGGAGGATTTGTCAAAGGCTTAACAGACTTAACCACTTCATTCAGACGGCGACATCGAGAACTTTTTCAGACATTCTTTAATCCGGCTTGGTCAAAGACTTCTCGACTTGTCTGCCCAGTGTTCTTAACAACTTCACGTTTAATTTTCAGTAGAGAATGGCGTGAAACAACTCTAGATTTCCTTTATCAGCTCTCTTACGTACCTTTGTAGCGTATTTGACAAATTTCCTCACAGTTTGATTGTGCTTTCCTATCATTTTGGATATTTCCAGGGTACTTTTACCTTTTGCCAACTGTTCTGTATTATACTATTTTCAGAACTACTCAAACCACCTTTACGACCCATTTTATTGACGAAACAAACTGCCTTGTTTATAAGGTCACATACCTCAATTTCCGTTGATTCAGCAAATACGATGGCTAGCAGTTTACATTGCGCTGAACAGTACAGAAGATTTAACAGTACGCACAGCTCAGCATTTCCATGTTTTCGAGGCTTTTGATACGAAACTACCGATAAGTTCCTTAACCTATTACAAAATGTTACCTCGTTTATAATTTGACACGCAGTGTATGTAATACATCATCAGAATCAAAGGCTTTAATAAAACGAGACGATTTTTCTTTTTATTACTTTTTCGAAATTTTTTGTCTACGCCCGTTGAGACCGCCATATGGCTTTTATAATAGGGCTTTTCTAAAGTTTGACAGATTGTCATTTTCTGGCCAAATTTTTCAATTTTTCTGTTCTTAAAATATGGTTGCACGGGATAGCATAAAAATGACTAAATTAACCCTTATCTCTCAATCCTTATAAAGGCCAAATTTTGTAAGCACTACGGCGGCTCCGAATGTCTTATATTTAGTATCATAAAAATGATGAAAAATAGTTACAATGAAACTTTTTTCTAATTTCCTTACCTCGCTTTGGTTTACTAATGTATGTGTTGTATATAAATATAAGTAGTCATTATAAGTTTTGTGTCTCTTGAATAATTTACGCCGCTAAACTACAGATTTACCTTAAATTGCATTGCCTACTGTAACACCTTTTTGTTATATACTTGGTTTTTGTTTACTTCTCGTTTCCTGACTCATTATCGATACTGCTCAAACATTTTTTCAGGTAAATTATTACCTTAGCTCCACATCCACACTTTCCTTTGAAATGACGGATTTTATAGGTTTTCGAATATAGTGGGCAGGCAATCTCTTACAAATGTGTCGGATACAAATAGTTTCCGAAATACAAAGACATGCATTATGCACTGTAATTATGGGGTCGCTTGATATGTACCACCCCAAATTTATTATTATTGTTTATAGTCTTAGAAGATGTATAGGCTTAAAAAGAATATAAACATTAAATTTGGGGAACTAGTTTCACAAAGCCCCTCAAAAATGAGGTGTTTATTCCGAAAGCCCTTCTAAGTATGGCGAGATTGAAGGTGTCTATTACATAAGCCATTCTACACAGGAGAGGGTTGGGGGTGTCTACTCCGAAAGCCATCCTTTAGATTAAGACGTTAGGGATTGGTCAAGAACCAAAACCGTAGTATAATGTTTTACGAAGAGAGCATGCTTCCACTTCGCAATGCTGGTTAACGGGTCCTGCTAGTAAGGAAATGGGATAACAAAACATAGCCATACATGATGTAATATGCTTGTTGTGTAAAGGTTTGTCAAATAAAATAATCTACAACAAAACAGCGTACAAGAGAATAATTATACAGTTAAAAACCAATACTAGAATACACAGTGAATAAAAATATAATCCCATCTTTAACACTTGTCCGATTGTAAGAAAATATCAGAGGAAAGCTCAGAGCAAGTCACAAAATATTTTTAATGATGGATACGGCCGAAATTGTCAACGCTAAAATCAAACAAGAAAACAAAATATGGTTAGGTAATTAAACAAGTAAACATATTATGAACAGCACAATCCAGAAATCTTGAAATCAATTTATTTTCAGTAAAATAATTAAAACGTTGATTTGCTAGAAACATATCCGGTTTGTAAAGTGTATCCCTTATATAAACGACAATATCCTCACAGTTTAATTTCGACATGTCGACAAGGAAAAATATTAAAGATAGGATACCGTCTACCTAGCAAGTAATTGACTATATTTTAATTTTAACTAGAATAAAAAAAATATATTTACATTTGGTAAATAATGTAATTCGAAACATAATTTATGCATCAGAAAGTCTTCAGAAAATATATTAAGATATATTCACTGGCAAACCTCGATCAAAAAACGGAGATATTACACACTAAAGTACAGCACTAATTTTGACATTTTCCATCATCATGTTATTTAATATAATCAACATTGTTCTAGATATATTGTATAGAAATCATTTATTTCTTCACATCGCATTAGACAAAACACAAATATTTTTCATATTAGTTCCTCTCTCAGTCGAGAGCAAAAGCATATGAACAGATAATAATTCAAACTAGATTTATTAAGAACAGACATGCCATGTACAAAACATCATGATCCTTTAATGAAATTGCAAACACAACATCTGATAACGTATGCACGAGTTATTCATTGAACCATATGTTTATAGATATATACATTCACACTAACAATACCTAATATAAATGAACACATATATACACAATAGCTTATATATACATTAATCATATAGTAGATTAAAATAAGCTAATACACACGTATATACATAATCATATAGTTAAGTATTTAAGTATTTATGACTTTGGAACGTTCCTTCATGTGTATTTTACATGCATGTGTATGTGTACGAGTGTATATGCATATGTATCTATATGCGTATATGTGTGTCTCTATGTGTGCATGTTTGCATGTGTGTGCATGTATATGCATGTGTGTGTTCATCTGTATTTATGCACGGATGCATCCATGCATATGCTTATTTGCATGTGGGTATGTGGGGTGGAGAGTGCTCCCATAAGTCGTGGTGAAGGCAACTCCTCGATTTAAAAAAAACATACACCTGGAGACCAAGATTAAGCTGGTCTGCAGTTTGACTTGTTCCTGGCTATCTTGCTCTTGCGTGGTGCTGGATGTTAACATTTTGAACCGAGAGAGATTTAGTTGCCGTACAAAGCTAAGGCTCTGTAAGATCATCTTTGTACAGTTACTCTCTCAGGCATTTGTTTATAAAAATAGTCCTGTAGATGTGTAAGTTGTGACGCGTTTTTGCCTGAAACGCTTTAAATATGTAATGATTTATCTGCTATCAGTATTTGTGTATATGTATATATGAATGTATACGTGCATATATGTTTATATATGTACAAAGGAATGTATATGCATGTATATCTATGTGGTTATGTATGTATAGATGTGTTTATATATGTTTATGTGAGTGTTTGTATATACGTTTAGATATGTATATACGAATATATATATATATATATATGTATGTATGTATGCATGTGTGTATATTCATATATGTGTTCTCGTGTATATATGAATATATGTGTGTATGTGTATATATGCATTTGTATGTGTGTATATGCCTGCATATACATGTGTATGTGTGTATGCACGTGTATGTGCATATAGGCACATATGTGTGCATTCGTGTATGTGTGTATGTGTATATATGTATATATATGTATGTGTAAATGTGCATACATATATATATATATATATATATATATGTTTATATATGCATATACATATATGTGTGTATATATATACATATATATGCATGTATATGTAGGTAAGTGTATTCGAATGTATATATGCACATATATGGGTGCATGTATTTGTATATGTGTGTGTTATATATGCCTATGGATGTGTATGCATAGGTACGCATGTGTGTATTTATATGTATGTATAATGTGTATTGTATGCATATATGTAAATATGTGTGTATGTTTATAGATAGTCATCTGTATGTGAATATATATATATATATATGCATGCACGCGTGTATATATTATATGTATGTATGCCAATGACCGCCTTCAGTGTCAGATCTGATTGTGCGTGTGAATTCGCTGGCAAGACTATAAGAAAGTCGTCTTCGGGTTTATGGACTTACAGCGAATGTGGGAGTGGCACTCGTCTGACAAAACGTTACAATCATCATATACGTATATATATACGTATATATATATATATATATATTTATATATATTTATATACATATATATGTTACGTAAACACACGAAAAAAAAAATATATATATACATAAGTATATATATATTTATATTTATATATATATATATATATATATATATATATATTATTCTTATACATGTAAGTATACACGATTATAATCGAATAGACATATTCGCAGCTACCCTTTACTCCAAGGTTATTATTATTTCCCATCCGAAAATTGCTTGGATTATTTAAACCGTGTCTGCCAGACAAAGTATATTTACGCCCTCTAAGATGTGCTTATTTAATATATTTTGATCGATTCCAATTTAGGCGACATCATAACTGACAATTTCCAGATGGGTTACTATTTAAGAATTCGAGATGTAAATCATCTTCCAATAAACGATGTATCATGCAGTTTATAAACGCTTATGAATACACTCTCTCCTTTATAAATATATATATATATATATATATATATATATATATATATATATATATATATATACATACATATATATATATAGACAGAGAGAGAGAGAGAGAGAGAGAGAGAGAAACAAAAAGCTAGAGAGAAAGCGAAAGGGGTAAATTATGAATAAACAAAATTATCTTCTAATCAAGGTTTCGTCTTTATTGCGAAGCTTCCTCTGGATGAATGAACAAAACACAAGTAAAAATATTTGAAAATATATTTTTGATGTAATGAAATGTATGACACTGTTAGATTTACGAAACAGAAAATGAAATTGGAAATTTTAAAAAAGTGGGAATATATTGTTAATGTGATGGGACATTTTAATGGAGTAAATTACGGTAGGTTTACAAAAAGAGATCGCACACACAATGTCATAAAGTTTTCTCTATTATCCGCCATCTCATGTGACTTTTTTATGTCGTTTGATCAACATTTTGACGTTAAAATAAAACCCTATATTAAAAGTCATCGCATCTTCAGTTGTATAGGGGCCCGACAATATTTTTGGCCACTTTGACAAAAGTACGTCAAGGTGGTGTCTTGTGCCATATCTTTTAAGAATGGAAGTACGTAGTGGAGGAGGGAAAATCCACAACTTGTGTAATCATATTTCTTTTATGTTGGCTTTGATAATTTTATTTTTTTTAGATTTTTGCGAAAACTTGTACGACACTATTTTTCAAACATGACAAAAACATTCAACATCTAGAGAAAAAGAAAAAGAAAAGTGAAGGAGATATGTGAATTGGATATAAACGTGCAGCCAGATTTACATCTAGGAAACCAATCAATACAACCATTATATATATATATATATATATATATATATATATATATATATATATATATATATATATATATATATATGTTGTTTTGTATTGGTTTTAGCGATATGTTTTGAATGAATTCAATTATTTACGAAAGTGCATTTTTACCTAAATGCGATTTGGGAATAATTTTCCCTTTAAACCAATTTGGTGCCCCCACATGGGGAGCGGTATATATATATATATATATATATATATATATATATATATATATATATATATATATATATATGTATATATATATATATATATAATTTTTAAAATGTAAGTATCCACTATATATATATATATATATATACATATTTATATGTGTGTGTGCGTGTGTTCGTTTGTGTGTATATATATATATATATATATATATATATATATATATATATATATATATATATATATATATATATATATACATACATATATATATGGGGGTTGTGTCTGTGATTATTTAATCTTGAAATAATTCTGTCTGATCGTTTAGGGGTTGCGTGCACTTCGGTGACATTTTAATCCATCTTTAGTCCAACATGAAAGTACCCATATGTGACATAAAATCTCTTCTGCGTATATATGTGTATATATTGGCGAGTCAGGCCCTTTTTGGAGTTGCAGATTAGACTCAAAATATGACAACTTATCTTTGTCATATATGCTGTAATAGCTCCATAGGACATCTGAATTCCCCAAGCATCTTTCAAAGTGCATTTTGATTGATGGCATCAAAAGCTTTGGTCAGATTGATAAATACTTACGACAAAGGCACTTTATGCGTCATATAGTTTTCCATTAGCTGTCGTCAAGATATAAACCACATCGATTCTCTGGGATGAAAGAGGGAACCTCATTTCATCACACGATTTAACAACATCTTTTTCCAAAACCTTTCTAACTGTTTCAGGGTAGATAATTTCTTCTATATCACAGCCTTTCCCCCAAATGTTGGACACCATTATTTGTGAATTGCGGTCATTATTGCCTCAATCCAAACTTGATGAGCAACATTACGATGCCGATCAGCAATGGTCAGTGAATGGATTGTGTCGATAACCTTATTTCCTTTCAAACACCACGTATTCTATGAAGCCGTGCTGCTTTTTCTGTAGTAGTTCTGTTATTACATTTTGGATATTAAAGATGTTGGGATCAATCATTATCTTACTGATGAACTCCTTTGTAAGTAAACTGTAAAGAACTATATTATTTACTTCAGATAGGTTATCCAATAGATTTCGAAAATATTCTGCCCATTGTTACATGATTATCTAACATAGTGAAAATCGGTAAAAGTATCTTCGGATTTTACAGATACCAATATTTATAGCTGTAGCTCAAACTTGTCTGATTTTGTTATAAATATTTTTTAACGTTTTACAGTCATAATCAATTTTGAGTTCAGCTTAACTATTTTAGCTGACCAATTTAAACACAAACACATCTTGTGAGCCTTTTTTTCTTAATTTTCCAATGATCATTGCAGAATAATTCTCATAAAACCAATTTTTTCTCACAGCCGGTAATTTAACATCATTTGCGAGTAACTTTTGACGTGAACTATTTTCAAGCTCCGTCAAATAAAATATTAATAAAGGAGGTCTTAAAAGTTTAACATATTTCCTTGTTTTTTTTTTAAGTTTAAGACCGATTCCTTTAGGCAATTTTACTTCATTTTCTCTAATCCTTCATGTGATACAAAAGTTTTACACGAACACGTTGGTGAACAGTGACACAGTCTGCACCATGGAAAACTCTTACAGTACGCCTATCCTTAAAATCAAGCTTAAACATTATAACATAATAAAGAATACGAAAATTATTTGACCAAGAGTCTATCCAGTTTTCCCCGTAAATGAGGATTTGTTGGTAGGTAGTGTATACTACAAGATTATGATCAATGTATCACTGCAATTTGACTTACAAAGCCATATGTTGGTAAGACACTGCACATGTTGAGATCACTTCAAACCTACGCTTTAAAGTATCTCAGGTAATATATCTTATCTACTGTTGGTGTATCCTTTATTCTGTTTCCTAGATCTTCATAAAACTCAAGATTGACGCGTAATGAGTACTTTAAGGAATCTTGATCCTGATTAAATCACTAATTCCACAAACGACTCCTTCAATCAATTGTCGAATATATATATATATATATATATATATATATATATATATATATATGTGTGTGTGTGTGTGTGTATTACTATATACATGTGTGTGTGTCTGTGTGGGTATATATATATATATATATATATATATATATACACATATGTACTGTTTGTTGGAGCGCATATCAAAATGGTATGCTTTCTATCTAATATAAAGTGAGGAATTTATTGATAGCTTGTGTAAGCTTGTGGAGGAAAGATGAATTAGAGGGAACGGATATATGTTTAAGCAGAGAGAGGTATATATTCCTTGTCAATCATTTTTGGTAAGGATAGAAAAGCTCAACCAGGGAAAGGGAGCTTCTAGATAAGCGCGATAAGACACTGGTAGAATTCAGATAAAAACTCCTTTTAGATATCACTTAAAGTGATACTTTCAAGGTGATCCTAGCCAAACAGGAAGGGCTCAATATTTTAGAATAGAGCAATATATAAATTTCGTGGTTAAATTTAAAATTCTGAAAAGACAACATATAGAGACATATATTCGATTTAAGAATGTATTGCTTGACAAAACGAATATATAGAACGAGTTATTTTAATTTCCTTAATCCATGGATATGCAACAATGGCTATATCATCAGAGGAAATGAAATACGGTTAGCAAAATGTTCAGCTGCGAATGGAGGTTAATTTTCCTTTTCACCACGATTATTGAAAATATTTTTAGAGTGGTTGTGGATAATTATTACGAAAAAATTAAAAGAGAAGTTGGTACAACCAAGGTATGCGTGGCAGCCTTATTCGTTGTTGAGTTGAGTGGGTGTTAGTTGATGTAGTCCAAATGCTTTCTCGGTGTTGACAAAGTGTATCTGATAGTGGGTGGATATACCATTCCATTGTAATTATCCTCATGAGTAATATAATTTGAGCATTGAGTTAAGTATGCAATGGACCTCGAAATCAATAGCATGGGTAGGAAAATAGCAAAATAATCCTGGAGATGATATTCAGAACGGTGCGTTAGACGGCTTGCTTCTGGTGTGAGTCCCAGTAGAAAGATATTTCGCTTTCTTGTTGATAGTGGCTAAAGGAAGTCTTTTAAATGAGGGAAAGAGGGGTGTGGGGTAAAGTAGAGAGGGTGAAGAGGGAAGGGGAGGGTTAAAATCTTGCGGACATAGAGGTTCTTAATGGAATTTTGGGGCGGGGGGAGGAATTGTATTTTAGTATTCTTTAAAAAGGTTGACCTCTTGATTGTAAGTTCAAATCGAAATGGATATTCTTGTGAGTTTCAACGGGGGTGTGCGTGATAGGGGTTGATGTGCTCTTTTGCTGTGCGGATGGGTGAGCAGATACAGTGGAGATAGAGACGAGTCATGGTCTTAAAATATGGAGTGTTTGGGGGTTGCTTTTTTATGTGAGTTTAAAGTTGGGTTCTTTTAGTTTTGAGTGTATATTTAAAGGTGACTTGATCAGTTCAGATTAGTCAATTCATTAAAATTGTTGCCGTAGTGTGTCTGATTAAATTACGTTTGTTTAAATATTTAAATAACACATATATTTATGTTTGAATGACATCTATGGATGAGTTTGTTTTGTTGTTCGTTGAGTTGGTATTGATGTTTGAGTTAGTGCTTTCTATACTGTGGTTAATTAGCTATTTTCATAATGGCGAGAATTGATTTAAATCTTGGGCTGGGTATGGTGCTCTAAGCGTGGTTGATTTTAACTATTTATATAATGATTACTTGTATATCCATCCGTCAAACCTAAACATAGGGACAGATATAAGCACATATATACTCACAGACACACATACATACGTACATATACATATATAGAAATACACATATACATATGCATAGTATACACTTAAACACAAACACTGATCCATACCATGTATACATAAATACAGACTTATATACACACGAATCATTGTACTAATGCACATGTGCACTCAATTACATATATACATATCATAACGCAAACACGCATATATAAGAAGGGAACTACTCATACAGCTGGGCACATATGAATTTGCGCGTACTCGAGTGTACAACTGCGCCCATATGCACGGCCGAACATCACTATAATTAAGTGAAAGCATGCAAGTCATACCCCCTTTTGCATACGATTTATACGTACAGCAAATAAACCACTACATAATTGCTATGTCTAGAAAGAGATAAAGGTGCGCACACTGATATATCTAACATACAAATACAGAGAGCGTGCACTTACCGTTAAAGATATACATACATCAACAAATTATTAGATTTATCTAAGGATTGTAATTTAGAGAGGGGGATAGTCACCAAATGCCAACGCATTTATATCGTCCAGGGATATATAGATAGTTGGAGCGTACTAATATACGGCTAAGATGTGTAACTCCGTTAAATGTCCATGCTCACACAAACACATGCATGCATATATATATATATACATATATATATATATATATATATATATATATATATATATCCAAACCGCACATAAACATACATACATACACACGCGTATACACGCACACACGCGTGCATACATATATATATACACTAAAGCTCATAATCATACGTATATACACTCAACACAAAGCGTACACCTAAAAGCTCACATGTATATATACATCCACATATTTAAGGAAATGAAATTAATGGAGACAGGATCGTGAATATACATATATATATATATATATATATATATATATATATATATATATATATATATATACATAAACACACCTATACACACATATGTACAGCCATACATATATAGGCATGTACAAACTTATACTTGCTCAAACATGCACATGCATAAGCACACATATGGACATGCGTAAATATTAACATACCTACAGCGCATGCAACATCCACCCCTTCATGATTCATACATACACACTCATACAAGCGTGAATCCATGCTTATACTTTTAGGGGCAACATGCAAAAACAAGTTCAGGTATGGTGACTTAAGTGGTTTTTAGCTACTTATACTTGAATTTTTTCCTGGCATTGCATAACTAAATAAGCTCATTTTTGGTTTTCATCGTGACTTTATTATTGCAAGTGCTTCTGACGTGCAAAGGTTTCAGAATGTATTTTTAGGGGTGTATGAATTGAATTTTTTCAATAAATCCCATTTTATCGAGTACGAATATTCCTATATTAGAGGTCATTAATAAGAGTTGTTAGAGAGGTGCCTCTGTGGCTATTTGAATTTCAATTATTAAAGGATCTAATATGGTTGGAATTTCTCAGTTTAATTAGATTTGCCGCTGCGCCGATATACACGTGGGATTTTACATTTGAGTTAATGGTGTTTTAGCTGTCAAGTTTCTACTATGGGTGTGCAAAAAACTTGTAGAGGGGGCCAGGATGATTAGCTTCGAATCGTTTTCAGGATGGGGTTCATGAGTAACTTGGGTGTTATCAGGTGTCGTATTTATGGGGGTGATTTAGTGGGAGTCAATGGCGCTCTCTAATGTTGTTGGTTCGGTAGTTAATGTATTTTGAGTACGATTTTTGGGTGTTCTATCAGTTGCACTTATTGTTGTGGCTGGGAGTTCAGTCACTGTACATGAATAGATTACGTCATTGTGCATGCAATCGTTTCTTAATGGGAATATGTTTGTTTCGGCAATTACAATTTTGTGTGGTGGAATCTGCGGGGGATGGGCCTGGGCTTTTCTTATTTTAGAGTTGTTTAATGTTATTATTGTTTATGTTATGTTAGGCATAGTGGAGTAAGAGATTTATATTTACTTTTTATTTAATATAGCGCTGTATCTATGGGGTTGTTGAAAGTGTTGTTCAATTATTTTTAAAAAATCCTTTGGTATGTTAGTTTTTACGTTGCAGTTGTATGGTGGGTTGAATACTTAAATATTGAGCTTTTCCTTTTTGGCTAGGTTACTTCAAGTAATATCTATCTGGATTTTTTATCTGAATTCTATCAGTGCCTAATCTCGCTTATATATATATATATATATATGTATATAATTATATATGTATATATATGCATATAATTATATATATATGCATATAATTATATACATATATATATAATTATATATATATATATATATATATATATATATATATATATATATATATATATATATATATATATATATATACAACTTTTAACTGTCAAGCCAATTATCTTAAATAGTAAATGCGCGGCAACAAAAGAAAATACATTTTTTTTGTTTGTTTATAGTCTCAATACTTGTGGCAACACATTGTTTTTAGTGGGGTTATGCAGAAAGAAACATTTTATGATATAATTCTTATTGCAAACGCCAATAAAATTGTAAAGTGATATAAATTAAATTAAAACGAAATATCCATTGAAACCATTCTATGCACGTTCGCAAATGGCGTCTTTCCTGAGGTTCAACGGAGAGAATATAAGGCTTAATTGTACTATGAGTATATATGTAAGCTCACATAAGAAAATGCAAATTAAAAAAATAGTTGGGGTTTACCATGAAAGTATAGTGTTTTATCAATTATAAATCAATGGAAAATCAAAAGAAAAAAATAAAACACAAAAGCAAATGTAAAAATGTTGGAAAAATATTTGGATAACACGTTGTTTGTTATTCAAATAAAAATGTTTTTTTCAAATATATTGTATGTATAACGTCTGTAAATAGGTACATTTGTAAGCATTTTGATGCTTCTTCATTATCGTGGCAAAATTCGAAAATTTAAATATTAGTTTTCAAGAGAAAAATGTGTGTCTATTAAATTACAATGTGGCAATAATAAAATATACAAAGTTACGAATGAGAATGAGTTAGACATTTCATTATTAAAGAATATATATATATATATAGATATATATATATATATATATGTATATATATATTAAAAATACGTTGTACGTGTATAAAAGCAACACATGTGTTCTAGGGTGCATTCCTTTACATAGCCACCACAATTCTTTATGTCCTTTTCTCATAATCGTTGAATGGCTTGGTCATAAAGCGCGCTTTTTCACTAACATTTATCCTGAACCTCTAAACTCGACGCCAGAATCTCTATAATGTGTTGACATAGATTGCATCGACTACGGAATTTTTCAACAAGCGCCGATCACAATCGATCGGATAAATGCTTTTAGCAACGAAGTATACGTTAATGTATATCTCATTATAACACCTGTGTAATGTGGTTATTTTCTCTAAACTCTAACACCGTCAATATATTTACTAGAGTGAGAAAGCATCCACGCTATAAAGAAGTCAAGTTAATATTAAAAACAAATCAATCGTGAATAAACTTGGCGTAATTTGAATGGAACAAATAATGTATGCTTTACGTAAATAACGTCTTTCGGATACACACACACACATATATATATATATATATATATATATATATATATGCATATATATGTGTATATATATATATATATATATATATATATATATATATATATACCAACATCTTTTGCATCTAGGAAGAGGAGACTAGAGCATGCTGCCTCTGTTTCAAATGATATGAAATAACATCAATAGGAGACTGGGTTTCAAATACTTCTCATGTGTTGCATTACGTTCCTTTGGAAATATGGTATAATTATGAATATTCCCAGTACCAAATAATCCTTATGCGCTGGGGAGTTTACCATATATATATATATATATATATATATATATATATATATATATATATATATATATATATGATAAGCAAAAAGGAAGAATATAGCATATAAGAGGTTTTTGGTGGCAGTTGTCCCTTGATGTTATTTTAGGTCATTAGAAACCATAGAATCAAGTTCGAGTCTCCCCTCTATCCAAGCCAGAATTTTGATAAAATATCTGATATCTTTCCATGCAAAACAAAGAATAAAAATTACTAGTTATTAAACAAATGCGTACAATAGGCTCATAATGATGCATGATTCTGTTAATGCGCGACCTTAAGGTCTCCTACTATATGCCCAACTACAAAATTCATTTAATTAACTTTCCAAAACCTTATTCATTTTTTAAATCCTTATCAATAGTGTCTTAGATTTGGGCGTTCAAAAATTCCCAAAAAAGGAGGTAACAAACAGCCGATGCAGCCAAATTGATACTGAGTTGCACGGCACTCTATATAAAATGTAGGCGAATTTTGGCATATTTTATTGCTTTTAAAATATAGCCTCTTTTTTCCCAATTGTAACATGCCCCAAAAGATTAATTAATTTGACTTCAGTATCATTCAAACCCCTATTAAGGCAGAACTATACATTTTCGGAGAAAAATAAAAAAATTACCCAAAAAGGGGTGTTTTTTTACGCCTGAAACACCTCTGGGGCAACATCTCCACACTTTTCCCATGGTAAAATAATATGTTTCCAGGTGTATATTCATAGGATTTTGCATTGGCGTAATCTACAGACAAACTCTCAGGGTTGGAAAAAATGCTACCAATTCTACTCTGAGAACAACTACGAAGATGAGAACAGTAGTTCAAACAATCAAAATTAATATCAATCCTAATCTCAAAATGAAAGAAAATGAAAACAAACCAATTATCTAATGCATTCACTTTATAGACATGCTGTTCGCACTAAAAATAAACACATTTCAAAACTTAATTAATTTTGATAGTTGTTGTTATTAAATTAAACAAAAATAATTAGCATGATTGCTACATTAATCCCTATTCAAATGAATTATTAATGTGCAATGATTTTGGCATTTCTTAAAATATATATCTCTATTTTTATCATGTTTGTAATAATAATTAAAAGTATAACTTTAAAAGAGTAAGTTATAGCGGGTTTGACACTTCTGTGTTACACGGCCCGAGATATACAATTGCCAGACTATGATTATTTTTCAATGTCAAAATGTGATTTTCCAAAATAATAATAATAATAATAATAATAATAATAATAATAATAATAATAATAATAATAATAATAATAATAATAATATTAAACATAATAATAATAATAATAATAATAATAATAATAATAATAATAATAATAATAATAATAATAATAATAACAACAACAACAGTTTTGGGATAAACAAGCAACTGACGTTTCTTTATTATTCAAGCGAAAAGAAATGGACTACGTGTGTCCATGTTGGGCTAAAACTCGCCTTTTCTTCCGCATTTTGCCACCTTTAAGACAAAAGCAATATTTTCTTAGGATAAAATATGATTTTTCAGATTTATGGTCTTGGTTATGGGTTATTTTCAGTAAGACCTAATGGTTGGAAAATAATTTATTTACAGGTAAGTGCTATTATTCCCATTTTCACCCCATTTTGACCTCTGGAGAAAAACAGAATTTTCTAAGGTCAAATATTGCTTTTTAAGATGCATGTTTGTTGGCATTGTATTCAGGAAAAGTCACGGACAAATCTAGTGGTCGGAAAAGAGTTCTCTATCCAGAATTCTTTTAAATCTTTTTCCTATTCCGACCTCTTTTGGACTCCTGGTAAGGCAACCAGAAATTCTCAGAGTCAAAAAGTTCGGTTCCAGATGTACATCCACATGGTTTAGCTTTTGGGTAACGTTCTGCAAAATCTACGAGTCGAAAAATATTTCATATCCCGAAAATTGCTATTTCCTGCAATTTTGACCCTCTTAATCCTCTGAGTATCCAATCAAAATTTTTAGCAAAAACTGATAATGTTACATTTCCTATTCTACCTAGCATTAACGTCATGCAACATTATAGAAAAATATAAGGCGTAGTAATTGAGAATTCTGGAACAAACGGAGGAACGAACGAACGAACAGACAAGCGTCCAACGTAGTTGGTGGGCCAATAAAATGTAAACCATGGAACAGTATTATCATGTTTAAAAAAAACTCTGCACATTCTAATGTAGTATCTGTCATAGAAGTTAAAATATGAACATTATAATATTCAATTTTGCAAGCAAGATCATGCTCTATATATATATATATATATATATATATATATATATATATATATATATATGTGTGTGTGTGTGTGTGTGTGTGTGTGTGTGTGTCCATTTAATTTAAGATGGAATATACTAGGATCTTATAAAGCGTATACAACTGTTGACAAATTCTGCCCGTTTTGTGGACTTCAAGCTCTGGCTGTAGTAAAACTCAATGATAATAAATCAATATTTTGAATCCGAAAAGACAAAATATTTAAATGATGCATTTCGATTTACATAGGCATCTAGACCAGCTTCAGTTTTGCTTCTTCGGTTGTGTTTCCTGTGGCTTTGTTTTGGGAAGGTGGGCATGCAAACACACAAAACAGGAACGTAAATTCTGTAGTCAGTAAAGTTATTCCTATTAACCTGAAATTATTAAACAGACAAGTGTCAATTATTCTTAAATAGTATTACTCTCTCTTCTTGTATCTTTCTGTCTCTCTGATGTTGTTTATATATATATATATATATATATATATATATATATATATATATATATATATATATATATATTTATATATATATATATATATGGGGGGTCGGTGTGTAAGTGGTATATACATGTAAATACATATATATGCACATATGTGCATATATATGTATATATATATATTTATATATATATATATATACATATACGAGCAAATAGTAAATAAAACATGTTAAAAACACATTGAAATGAGGTAAACACATATTTAATCTGAAAAGGAAACACTAGATAAGTTGATGGCCCTTCATCCGCGGAGTTTCAAATAAATACTTTCCTTCTTATCAGAGGGTAGGAATTAGCACAATATGGGATCGGATTTTACATGCAAAAGTATTTTATGAAACAACAAGTAAGTCAAAGATCTTACTTGAAAACAAAAAAAAGTGAAGCAGAGGGAATATGGATAAGAAAAAGGTGATTAAACATGAATGGATAGTCTAGTGGAAGATAAATAATCCAGTGACGGTAAAATCCAAATATATAACTTCAAGAAGTGTATTGAATGTCCATTTGCACAAGTAAAGTAAAAACATCCGGAAATTGGAAGAAGATGGTCCATAATAATCCTAAGGAAGAAATCCATGGAAAAATTCACAAAAAAAAGGAAAAAATTCCAATAATATTAACAAAAGAAAAATAAGATATGATTTTCATTCTGCTGCCGAGATATAAATATAAATAAAAAAAGATCAAGGAAGAAAAAGAGGTGAAAAAAGAAAAAAATGGTGACAGAGTTAAATATAAAATAAAGAAACACATTGCAAAATATCTCAGACGGGAAATGTTAAAGGCGCGAAAAAATAGATAGCGCAAAAAAATATAGGTCAACTGAAATGTACAGGTCATCACTTAAAAAAGGTCAGCAAGAGTTATTAAAAGGCACTAAATGGAAAATAAAAAAAAATAAATTAATGAATAAATAGAAAATGAATAACAAATTAACAATAAATAAATAAATAAAAAATAAAAATACAATATAAAATATAAAATATAAAATAAAAAATTATTTAAGTGAAGAGGATGGCTGGTATATGCAAATTCAGGAAAAAGCAAGAAAAATTAAGTAAAAGCGTATAGTAAAATATAAGTAGATATACATACAAGATATGGAAGTGTGGGTAGATTGATGTATTAGATAGATGGGAAAGTTTAAACAATAAAGCAGAAAGTGCAGATAAAAAACCGGCGATGCAAAGAATAGATAAAGAATTAAAATAAAGGGTTATTTAATTATAAAGTAATAAGAAGTATGTAGAAAAACGATAAAGTTAAAGAAAAAAATGTTATATCCATATAAAACGTTAAAGTAATAACTATGTAATTCCAAAATTGTCATAATTAAATTTGGACTTATGTTTACAGAAAGAGGTCAGTTCAGTTTCATAATTTATTATATTGTTACTTTGAGGGGAAGTAATTATAGGTATAGCATCGGTTGTGCAGAGCCTGGAGTAGTATACTTAAATTCTATGATAGTCCAATTGATTGAGAAGTGGGTATTGTTAGAGTTAAGTTTTTTAATTAAAGTAGTTAGAGAAGTTCCTTGGTTATTATTAGAATTATGGTTGTTAAAAGAAGAAATGTGGTTTGATATTCTTTTCTTAATAAATGTTGAAATAGCTCCGATATATGTATGCACTTTATTAAAAGCTCGACGTCTTGTATTAATATTAATTTGCTGAGTTGTATAATTTAAATGGCTTGAATTTTGTTCATAGTGTTCAACAAATGGTGGGACAATGTCTGTATAAGGAATATTTTGGAGGGGATAATGAGTGTTGTTAGTGTTAGTATGGCTGTTAGGAGAAATAATATTCTCATTATTATTATTATCATTATCATTATTATTATTATTATTATTATTACTTGTTGTATAATGGTAGATGGAGCGGCTACTCGAGTGGTGTATCTGATTAGTAACTATATCAGATGGAGGATGGGAAGAAGAATAACTTGAAGACGAAATATTAGTTCTGTTATTGGGGGATTACGTGGGAGCTCAGTAATAGTGCAAGAATATATCATATTTTTCTGGATGCAATCCTTGTTTTGTGGGCAATTTTATTTGTTATTACAATTACAGTTAGTTTTGTGTTTAATTGGGAAACGGATCTTTTGGGTGTATTATAAGCTCTATCTCCTATTTGGTGTTATCGAGCTTTTACATCTGGCTGAGATAACTTTATAAATATAAATTCTTTAATATTTATAATATACTTTAATGTTATCATCTAGGATCATTTTGGTAATTTTACTTGTAAGTTTTATTATATATATATATATATATATATATAAATATATATATATATATATAAAGTAAAAGATGGTAACATACTTTTTGAAGACACTTTGTTAAAGTAAAATTAAATTGAGAAATTTTTGAAAACTTTGCAGTGTCGAATATAATGATAAAATCATTTTTGTTTATTGTGTTGTTTTTTTGTAAGTCCTATATTTCGCTAG
The DNA here is from genome assembly GCF_053919585.1 of Euprymna scolopes. Taxonomy (NCBI): domain Eukaryota; kingdom Metazoa; phylum Mollusca; class Cephalopoda; order Sepiida; family Sepiolidae; genus Euprymna; species Euprymna scolopes. The sequence goes on along the minus strand of NC_136485.1, from coordinate 115,401,899 downwards.
TAGATAGCCTCATCAGGGTCGAAAATCCGGTTCGTTAATTTCTTTTCCTTTTTCTTCATTTAATTGTTTAGGCGAAGTGATGAGAATTTGCGTGTTGGTCAGGTGGTTTCAAGTGTGTAGTGCTCCAGTTTCGAGCGGGATTTAAAGTAAAAGACGGTCACCAACTTTTTGAAGACACGTTTTTAAAGTAAAATTTAATTGAGAAAATTTTGAAAACTTTGAAGTGTCGAATATAATGGTAACACCATTTTTGTTTATTGTGTGTGTGTTTTTTGTAATATATACACACACGTGCACATGCAGGGATGTATACAAATTCGCAAGCTCGATTTGTATTCAACTATATTAACCTGCCACATGACCGAACATGTTGCAAGCCTATGTGATTTAAGCAAACGAGCCGGCACAGCAGGGCCGATGCTGCTGACAAAATGCAGCTTTATTTAACGATATACTGCCTGTTTAATTTTGTCGAGGTACCCAGAAAAGATACATAAATCAAATGCACGCTAACAAGATGTTTTGTTTTCTGCTGGTAAGACACGTTTGGGGGCATCTATAATAATGGTTTGAAATAAAGGACAAAATCACTGATTTCATCCTGAATTCATTAAATGATATCACCATTTTCTATTAAGAAATTAAATACGTCTTGACAGAAAAGGAGTTCCCATAGCACATAGATTGGAACATTAGAATAGTTGATATTGCAACATTTTATGATACCGCCTTACCAACGAGTGACAACTTAAAGAAAACCCATATACGTTCGATTAGTGTAGAAAACCATTTGCTGAGTTTAGAATAAGAACCTGCTTCTAAATTAGCTTGGTTATGAATATGATTCATTTCTATGCATATCGAATAACCGGCTGATTTCATTTAGAATTAGAATTAAAAAAGAAGATTCCTGAAAAAGGTAGCCTATGCAAAAAAAAACAAAACAATGATGAAGTCTAAATAAGTTGTCAATTCGCTCATTAGACAACATGGACTTAGAAACTTCAGGTACTGGCAAACTCACTCATCTAATAACACTTCAATGCAATGGTGAAAAAAGAACACGAAGCATGGCCTAAAATATTAGAACAGGTTTTAAGAGGAAAAATTTAGTCAAGCGGTGAAATGCTATAAGGAGATTGCTTCACATCATAAATATATTCTTTAACAGTTCAGATAAATTGTACAAAGCTTGAAAACCTCAAAGGTATGCGCGGAATATCACTTGAACTACATCATTACTACGAAGTCTTACATGACAACCTTTCGTAGAATCAGAGCTTCAGAAGGGGCTATATATTACAGTGATCAGTTTATGATCAGTATTAAATGAAACATCCAATATAATAAATACCAATTAGCATAGAAATTAAACTACATAAATTGATAAATCAGTTTATGATCAGTACTAAATGAAACATCTAATGTTGGAAATACAAACTATCCTAAAAATTAAGCGTACAGAAATGAATTAATCCAAAGTTAGAATGACACCCTTATAACCGTAACCAATGAAATTATATCAATATCAAATGGCACTAAATAAGAACAGTGGAGAAAATTAAACTATACCGTCTATAACAGTGCATTAGTTGTCCATAGCAACTCTACTAAGAAATAAGTAGCTTAGTTTGATGAATGCAGTAAAATTGTTTTTATAATTATAAATCTTATCAGCGAAAATTAAACTGCTGTTTTACAATACACAAATAAGTATATACTCTAGAACAACCAGAAACAAATACATAAACGTAAGATCTACATTGCTATAGATACTTCTTCGTATGACAGGAAATTCAATTAATTAGGATATGCCACACTACAAAACGTTATTTGAATCTTAGAAATCAGTATATTATACTCATGGTCTGGAAACTTGACGATCCAACGTGGGGAAATAAATTACGTGTCTATACTGCAACATATGTTCAGCAAGAGCAGACGTCACCTAGAATTTTTACGATGCCACAATCGTGAAGATTGTCAAAGAAAATGACCATACGGAACATTGGCATCCTAGTGGGGTATCACATTATGCAGGGAAAATTTTGTCAAACATTTCGCAATGTCGACTACAACTACTGACTTAAAACATTCTTCCTAAGATCCAGTATGAATTCAGCGCTAATATGTCTACTCAAGATCTGATATCACATTGGGGCATCTATAAGATATATTGTTAACCTACGCCACTATAGTTATATGTGTAAGCGTCAGCGGGGTGTTTGACCCTGTTAAGAAAGAAACGCTTTCGAACATAATGCGTCAATACAGTTACTAACCCAGCTTCGTAAGAGTGCTTCGAAGCTTGCAGGATAGCATAATTGGCAACATCTGCTGTAATGATGGATTTCTGAATTGTTTAGCATCAGACACGGCGTTTAATAATGATGCGCCATTACACCTACTTTACTCACAATTGTTTTTACTACACGTGGTTTATATTTCAGAAGAACTTTACAAAGAAAAAACACATGACATGACAAAGTAAAAAAAACATTTTAACATCAGACGCCGGATTGCAACGAATATGACGTAGGTAAAATAGATAAAAGAGCGTCTAAAACTGAGGGCGTATAAGAACGTCTGAAAATTAGTAAATTAGCATGTGGTCAGGAGGAAAAAAAGTGTGATCTTGTTGGAATAGACTTGTGGCCCTGTGGTTGTGCCGAAAGTTCTTTCAAGCTGATATCAGGACGGCATGGTTTGCTAATCTCATGACAGATGAAACGAACAGTTAAATTAAAAAAAGCAGCCATTATTGGAGAGTAGCTGTGATAAACACCTTTCGATAAAACATAAAGAAAAGTAGAATCGAATTTATGCATTTTGGTTGTTTGTTTGCACCTGCCCCTATAATCACAAGGCGGTACACTTCTATTTGTGGACGCTTACGCTCTATTGAATTGCAATATTCAGGTTATGAAAATATTATAACAGTCTTTGCTGAAACGTCAACTCTAACATGGAATTACAAATTTGGATTACAAATTCTAACTCACCACACTGATAACATTAAATTGAATTGTCGAAAAGTTTTCTTAGATGTCAATCTGTCTGGAAGAATATAAAGTTTGACAATAAAGATCTTGCGGTGTTTAACTTGTCATATTACGGCTTAAAGAAAATATTATTAATCGGAATAAGCAGCATCAAAATAAACAAACGTTTGCCAACGCTAATCATGTCTAACCATGCCAGTAATGTAAGAATCTTTCGTTGTGGTGAGGATGAAGTCGCTGAAGGCGTTTGTAATATCCCTTAGGATTTTATAGGATTTCTTACGAAGAGAGATGTCAAGATATTTGAAAAAGTGTTTATTGTGTGGCTGGGAGGTTTAGAGAGGGTGGCGGATGAGCTAAAGATCCGTTGCTTAATTCATTCAATAACTGCAAGGTCAATTCCACAGCGTGCCCTCTGGCATTGTCGTTGAATAGAATTGGGCCTTTTCTATCGATTAGAAAATTACAACCCTATCTGAAACCGAGTTTTTCTTGTTGCCTAAAAGAAGAGAACATGATACTTAATAACGGCGTTTCTTTTGGTTGTCGTTCAATACATAAGGCACCCATTTATCAAATGTTTTAGTCTGTCAGATCTCCCTCATAAATAGTACAAAAACATCGTATACATTGCCCCTAATGAAGAAGCGAGTTTTCGAATTGTTGTGCGTGAATGGCTTCGAGTAAGGTACTTTATTACTCGTTGTGAACATCTGATGGCCGCCCATTATGCTCATCGGCTTTAAGATTCTCGTCGCGGCCGCGAATTTTCTTAAACCACAATTGTTCTGTTCGTTTAGTAGTGGTGCCTGGGGTAAATGTTTCGTGCAGATTGCGAGCTGTTCCAGCAGCTTCCCGGTCTACTTTGAATTGGAAATTAAAAGTGTGCGAATTTGCTTTTTCCAACTTGTGATTTACATTCTGAAAAGGAAACAACAATGTTCTGTATCTATTGTTTATTAAATTAATAGAGTGTATAGCGCTCTTTAATATTATATGTAAAGCAAAATCATTATAACGAAAACTTATTTTAAATCAAAATTTTTATTTCTGATTGAATTTTACTATCAGCCTAATATTTATTGCCAGATTTTATATTCGCTTCGCAATCTGTTGAATCTAAATTAAATACTTTGGATTTATTGTGGCATAAATGCCATCACGTACTTTACTAATTTCTTTTCCAAATATCCCGACACGCTTACACACACACTTACACACACACAATATATATATATATATATATATATATATATATATATATATATATATATATATATATATATATATATAAAGTAAGATGTGTATATGTAAGATAGAAGCCTTACCATTGCGGTCTGAATTCGAACAATAATTTCAGGTCCAGCACTGCTATTGCTCATCAACAACACCCGGAATCCCAAAATCACTCACTCCCTATAAATCCCTAAAGGGAACAGGAAAAGATTCAAAGACAAACAGCTAAAGTCTACGGACTTAAAACAAGTATACACCCCGCACAAAGCCTTACCTTGACGAATGTGAAAACTTTATGATAGCTCTCGTAAGGAGGATTCAATAAAAACACCCTACTAATAATATTTCTAGAAAAGTTAATAACTTTGAACAAAAAATAAAAACCATACTCCATATTTTCTCTCTTCTGACAAAACAAAAAATTACTACAAACTTTAATGTTGAATATAAAAGCTCCTATATAAAGAGCTTAACAAGGCTTACCAAGTTGCACCTCCTATCATATTAGATAAGATCAATGCTGATGCAAAACCTTCTACAAAAGATCAACATTCATAACTATACGGAAATATTAACTCCAAGCACACCGATATCCACCCCCAAGGGCACAACACATACTTGTAAGATAACCCTACTCTTAGGTTTATCTGCCCTTCTAGCTCTGATATTGGCGCTGTTCACTTTTTTAGTTGGAAATTCATAACTACAATAAATTGTGGTTTCACTTTATGCCTTATCTAGTAATTTCTAGCATTGCTACAAATATAACTTGCTGATTTCTTGGTCCTCTGATGAGAAGGATAACAAGATTAGAATTCTTTGAATCTGCGCGGAATAAGGACTATGTAAAAAATTTTTTTAAGTATTCAGTCGAAGAATAAATTTTGATTATAATGTTTAACGTACAGTATTGTTTCTCTCTCTTATAATACGCTCTAATCTCTATTGCGTATTGAACTTTTTTTAATTCGGTTGGGATTAAATTTTCTATATATGAATAATGTTATTCATATTAGTTTGAAGTTTACCATTGCGTATTTCAGTTAAACATTACATATCTTTGTTTTCATTAATATTAAAATTACATATGTTCTATCTTTTTCCGTTGCATACTGTTGCCATTGATACTATCTTAGCGAAGCGTTAGTATCTTTTCGATACGCAAATGAAGCAAAGCAATATTTGTAAAATAGCACGGTACAGATTAGCAGTCTAGACTATTAGCAGATATCGATTATGTGTTTCGTCTCGGGATTCACAGAGATGTTGGTTAAGTCACACTTAGCAGCTAACTCTGAACTTATACAAAGAGACACGAGAAATGTCGTCTCATTTTACACAATTTCTATTTTTCTAAAAAAACTTATTTTACGATTTTTTTGTTAAGATTGCTATCTTGAAAACACATGTATTTAAAGAAATCATGAAATATTATCGAGCAGTTAGGAAATTAACTCTTGATTAGCATAATGCGTTTTCGATCACATACGTATTATCACATTCCGGAACACCATTACAATATACTTAATTATACTACCGACTATTCATTTCTGAACAAAGCTGTCAGATTTCTATGTAATGCAATTTTTTCAGGTTTCTATGTAATTTAAGAAAGGAAATAAACCACCAGATTTGTAAGTTTTCTTCTTCCGTTTTCATGGACAAATTTGAATCAAGAATCGTTTCCTTAATCTCCTATGGCTGATAATCATTTCCTTAATCTCCTATGAGTGATAATAACAAAATAAAAACAGCAAAAAAGTAATTCCAGAGGAAGTGAATTGATTCAAAAATTCATTTTTAAGCGAATGCACATTCTCGGAAACGTTAATCGGCGTTATTGCATGATAATATCTTGAAATAATACGAATATAAATCATGTAACGCTTTAATTTACGTCGGACACTCAGATATACTTTTACACATTAACCCACGAGTGATTAATTTAAGTCTTTTATGTGAGCGGGTACGTGTCGTGTTAATGCATTACAATATTTTACATGCATAAAGATAATAAATATATTCCGGGAGTCCTTTGAATTTTTACTCGTAAACACCTCAAAATATAATCGTTTTTATTCACGTGATTTGCTGTAATGATTTATATTTTCGCGTTTAATAGTTTACTTGACGTTTTAGATGAGAATAACATAATCTTTATAATACCCCCTTACATGTAATTAAAAATATTTTGCAGCCACTCACACACACACACACTTATATATATATATATATATATATATATATATATATATATATATATATATATATATATAACTATTTAAATATTGTTTCACATTAGAGCACGCGTCAACAAAAAGGTATGTATTATTAATTGTTCAACAAATAATCAGCGTAATATAAAAAACGAGAAAACAAAACAAAAGTGTAGTTCTTAATCTACGCTACTAGACAAATTTTACGCCTGTTATATAGACACTGTTATATCCACACATGTATTATAGCAAGCGGAAAACTATTCGAATTAGTTTCCGCAGCTAATAATTGTATAACAATAGCAATATTTCTGTAAAATTTGAGTGTGACACTTGTATATATTCAATAATTCTATATCCTCTCGAATTATATTCACTCGCCATTTGGTCTAGAAACAAGTATCTTTCCATTTCTTCCCGCTTCATAAGCTACACTATTACGTCGGAATAACTGAAGGATGCGGGCAACTGACGGCGGTTTATATATTACATGCGCTGTAATTATCAGTATGAAATTATTTTACACTCTCTTTAGATCGAATATGCACAACTTTTGATGGTAATTATGAGTAGTGGAGAGGAGAACCTAAGTAAAGTATACATGTATACAAACTAAGTAAAGTAGCGGCATTATGATAAGCGGGAGGCCGGCTGCATGTCTTGAGTCGTCCTCGTTTTGCCTCAAGCGTTGAGCGGTTTTACCTCTGTGTTATATATGAAAATAATGCGTGTATAACACCCAGCTGTTATCCTAATGGGCATATGCTCTGACGCTGAGATGCGAGTTGAGATGAAAAGGTTGAAGGACGAGATTAAACGAAGGGCAAGTTTATTTCAATCCGGCTTCAGGTGCTTCGTTTAAATATATTAATGACGATAATCCTATACATATTCATTGACATAACGATATATCTAGATCTTAATGAGCAAAATTACTTACATACATACATTCCAGTTCCATTTATTTCAATAGATTTCAGCAAGATTCAAAGCTGATAAACTTCGAGATATGGTTTGATAAGTTCAAATCTACAGTTTACTCACATAATTTTTTCGAAGAAACTTGACTTCTTTATTTCCCCCTTACCTTGCCTGTATTTAAATTACTGCAGTTTTTTTCTATAAAAAAAAGTGCTATTAGTATTAACCATTTGGTTAAAGACATTAATTAGGATTAAAAGCAGAAAATGTTGAATAATAATTTTATTGAAAGCGTAATTATGACTTTGTTGATATATCTCTTACAAAAAATGGAGAAAGATAATTTCGGAATTTGCGTATGTTCATGACGTTTATGGAAAAATAATAAGGTTTTCTTTATTTATTAATGTTTATGATATGGTTTCCTGTAGGTAATCATTGTAGAATTGAACGTGCAGTGCCCGCTTACTTATCACGGGAAAATATTTCCAGGCAATATCTCCTAAAGTTTTTAATAGTAATGATAATGCATTACACGATATGTTGTCATCAGAAATATACCCGCAAGGATTAGCACCACCTAAGTTCTGAGTCGTCAGTTCTGCAGTCTCTGTTTTGTTGTATTGAGAGCATCATCCCATCTTCATTTTTTGCTATTATTGGTAATGCAATTTCTTTTCTGTGGTTGCGAGATCATCATCTCAGTAGGGAGTACTAGTTGATTACTTTTTGTTTCCGTAGGGAGGTGCCAGATTTATTGTATTGAGTTCTAGCAACCAGCCATTATCTCCTGTTGTTGGTACTACTGCAGTGCCCCTTTTATGCTGCCAGATATAAAAATCATTCCTGTTTCAGAAGAAGTAATAACGTATTATTTTTATTCTGTAGTCATGAAACTATTGTACTTTTAGCATAATGGAACGACATGCCCTTTTTTTACCAGACTCAATATATTCGTAGGAGTCATAGTGTACTGTCTTATCTATTATTATTATTATTATTATTATTATTATTATTATTATTATTATTATTATTATTATTATTATTATTATTATCGTTATTATTATTATTGTTATTGTTATCATTATTATTATCATTATTATTATTATTATTACTATTACTATTACTATTATTATTACTATTATTATTATTATTATTACTATTATTACAATTATTATTATTATTATTATTATCATTATCATTATCATTATCATTATCATTATCATTATTATTATTATTGTTATTAATGTTATTATTATAATAATCATAATATTAATAATAATAATAATAATAATAATAATAATAATAATAATAATAAAAGAAAAAAAGAAAAATAATAATAAGAAGAAGAAGAAGATGAAGAAGAAGAATATGCTCTACTGAAGAAACACTTGTTTTCAGCATAGGGATATCCGTGCATTATTTCCTCATTTATATATTCATTTTATTTATTTAGGTATATTGCAGGGCGTGTACTGTGGTTATGAAACCATGCGCCCACGAATTATCAGCAGGTTCATTTTTTGAGAGGTGATTTGTCTAGTTTCCGCTTACTTATAATAATATTATCTTTCCAGGAATAAATATTAATATTCTTCAATATAAGTAATAATGTATTGTATGTTCTCAATTAATGAAATACTAGTGATAATATACTGGATGTTCTTTGGTAATAAGATATCAGTAATAATATAGTGCATGCTACCTGATAATAAGATATGATGATTAATAATAACTCGTGAAAAATATTAGTAATTATATGGTGCATGTTCTCTGGTAATCAGATATTAGTAATACTATAGTGTATGATGTCTGGTAATCAGATATTAGTAATACTATAGTGTATGTTCTCCGGTAATCAGATATCAGTAATAATATAAGCCATGTTCTCTGGTAATGAGATATTAGTAATACGACAGCGTATGTTCTCTGGTAATCAGATATTAGTAATAATATAAGGTATATTCTCTGGTAATGAGATAATGCCAACCAGCTTTTTATCATCTACTTTTCTCTAGAGGCGATGTCGTATTTCTCAGAGTTTTGTAATAAACTTTCCTCCCACCCGCATTTTCCGCCATTTTTATAAATAAATATGAAGTAGTATATGTCGGTTGACATGTGATTATCTTCCTATAAAGTAGTATTGAGTTTCTTTTTCTTTCGTACGTAGAAGTTTAGTGGTATATTTTCCAACACATTATCACTTTTTTAGTATTACTTAAGATGCTATTACATAATGATTTTCGCAGAGAGTAATCTAGTCTTTATTTTAATTTTAACATTAACATTTTATATATATATATATATATATATATATATATATATATATATATATATATATATGGGGGTGTATGTTTGGGGGTATATAGTATTACATGTAAGTGACTTTGTTTGCGTGTAAGCTCCTTCCTAATGAATTGAGCCTATATTTTCCAAATTTCGCACAAATTTATCTATATGTCTAACAGTATTCTTAGATATGTTTTGTACAGACATTTATCTGAAAGTATCGAACATCGAAAAGAAATCGGTCTTAAAATTTACTCTTCTCTTTTATAGATAAAGAGATAAATATTTACTTTACACAATTAATTACACTTTCGCAAGTAATTTTTTCTTAAAAAAACACAGTGTAATCTTGAGACATAGTTTAATGGTGAAGAATTTGACTGCAGACAAAATGATACCCTGTTAAACATCGGGTGAAATCCACCATTGCATTTTTATTTTTTTCTTATTAATTGGGTTAATTTACGATAAAAGAAAAGCGTCATTTAAAATGGCCGCAAATGATTTCTTCGGTGGTATATTTGACAATTAAACATTGATCAGAATTCCCAAGCGATGTATCGTCAAGTTCAAATTACAGCTGACATGGTATTGCAAAGAAACACGGACGACATTTGATGAACGACATTATTCTTATTATTTAATTATTAATTTATTTCCGAGTTAGTCAACCGGGAAAATTAGAGTTTATTCTATTCTAATACATATGCCATCTGCATACATTAAAATATCACGTTTAAACGATTGTACGAACGAGCAACGTAAGGCTCTCAGGTATATATATATATATATATATATATATATATATATATATATATATATATATATATGTGTGTGTGTGCGTATATGGGTGTGTGCTTGTGTGTGTGAGTGTTTGTGTGTGCGTTAGGCTTAAAAGACATTCCTTATGGAATTTTTAATAATTAATATTGCATTATGTATTTTCAAATACGTTTTCCTTAGCTAATATTTACTTCAGACGGCATGCTTAGGAGCGTTTTTCTCTGTTGTAAATTGTTTTAATTACAATCCTTTTAAAGCACTTATGTCTTTTATTCAAAACGTTGAATACGAGATGAAAAAATATGAAATTTCCATAACTTTCTAATTTCACTTATACTAGGTCGAAAAGCTGCTGACACAGCTCGCGATGAAACAGAATCTTTGGCCCAGGTACATTATTTACGAACGGAACAATAGTGGTTTAAGAAATTTGGTGGTGGTGACGAGAGTTTTGAGGATGACGAACATAGTGGTCGACCATAGGATGTTTACAACGGTTATTTAAGAGCCTTAGTGGAATCCAATCCACGTACAACTTATATAGAACTTTCTTCTTAGTTAGTCGTAAGGTATTCAACAACTTGAGGCAGAAGGGAAGACAACAACTTTTATAAAGAGCATCCTCAGGAATAAACAGGAACCAAGAGAAACGGTGTTATGAAATGTGTCCTCTGTCCTTCTTTATCGCAACAAGAGCAACCCTTTTCTATCCGAGCGTCAATGTGCGATGGAGTGTGGCTTATTAAAGACCACCAGCGAGTTTTCGTCAAGTGGTTTGACGCTGACGAAGTTTCAAGATACATCCCGAAGCCAGATTTGCAGTAAAATAAGTTCATGCAAACTTTTTGCTTCTCGGAGACTGGTGGTATTCATTAGAGTTAATAATGCTGGTGAATCTTTTACGGCGGAGAATTACTGTTGACAAATGGATGGAATGCATCAAAAACTTCAACAACACCACCCCGCATTAGACAACAAAAAGGATCCAATTTTCTTCAACGACAATGCCTGACCGCATGTAGCTAAATTTCTGCTGTAGATGTTTAACGATAAACACTACGAAACTTTAGCTCATATTCTATATTTTCCAGCGCTATCACTATCATTATTTCCAAGCATCCTTAAAACTTTCTGTGTGGGAAATGTTTCACAAATCTTAGCGATTTCAAAAACGTCTTCATCAACACCATCACAAGCAGAACGCAAGATTTTTTCGTTGGTGACATAAATTAACTGGGTTTGCGTAGAAAAAAGGTTGTTAATTCTGATGGTGCTTGTGTTGCTCACTAAAGTTTCATTTGGGCCATGACTGACTTCATAAGTAAGAAATTACACGAATTTTCTTTAACCTGATAAGTACATTTATACAGTGCCACACAAAAGTGTTGGATACATTACGCGTTTCTTTATACCTTTAATTAGGATTCAAGATTTTACCTAAAATTTGGTCAGTATATTCCTATTCTAAATTATGTTTGGAATAATAATTACAAAATCAAAGTTTAGAAAGTTTATATTTAAGGAAGAATATGAGTTTAAAAACGCGAAAGTATTGGATACACTTTTAAAAAAATATATATTTCTGACATAAATTTAAATGACTTTTGCTTAACGTGTTGCAATAACGCAAATAAGTCATCACTGAGCAATCAAAGAGATTTCTATAAAAATCAGTTTATAAAATTCTTCCAGTTTAGGCTCACTCCTTCAAAGTCAACCAGTTCATTTGTAAAAATGTCTAAAACTAAAATGCTGTCAATAGACATTCGTCAAAAATCATTAATAACACAAAGAAGGAAAATGGTATCGAATAATATCAAAGAAACTTAATCTAGCAATTACTACAGTTGGAAACGTTATTAGAAAGTTTAAAACCCCTGGTAAAGCTGTTGCAAATCTTCACAGATAAGGTCGACCAAGGAAATTAAACAAAAAAAAATCAAGGTGAGTAAGCAGAAAGGCAAAAGAAACCCATGTCAGCTCACGTTACAATAATGTTAAAAAATATGGGGAACACTCCCAAGAATTTTGGAATAACTTTATCTGTTCAGACGAAACGAAAATCTAAATTTTTGGAAGAAACACAGCAATAGATGAATGACGTAAAAGAGGCAACTCCTATAACCAAAAAATACCATGTCTACGGTAAAGTTTGCGGGGTTTCGATTATAGTATGCTTATGTGTTTTCATTCAAAAATACTGGTGAACTAGAAATAATCAATGGTAGAATGAATGGGCGTATGTACAGGGAGATTTTGGAGAAAAACCTCCAGAAATCTGCTGATTTGTTGGGACATAATAGCAATTCCGACTTTCAGCAGGGCAATGATCCCAAGCATACTGCCAAACTAACCAAAAAATTGCTTAGAAATAACGGAATTGGCGTTCTTATTTGGCCCAGTCAGTGCCTAAACATCAACCCAATTGAAAATTTGTGGAAAATATTGAAGATCAATGTTCACAAGAAGAAATACACAAAATATTACACAACTAGAACAGTTCTGCAAAGAAGAATGGCGCAAAATACCTGCATATTTTTGCTAAAAACATGTGTGCAACTATAGAAAGCGATTGGATGCAAAAATTACATTAGTCAGAAAGCATGTGTCTCTGACTGACATTAACACAGTAGATATTGATTTTTTTTTTATTATTCATTACAAAATAAAATTGAAATACACTTAAGATTACTTTTCCACAAATAAACCACACTTTATTTACAAATATTATTTTAATTGTTTCTTGAATTTTTCGAACGTTAGGCAATAGAATTGTTCTATTTCGAAGCGTTTTTTCATACTTTGATTGATCGAATTAAATTATATATTTTCGAAGTAAACATGATTTAGAAACAGAGACAAAAATTATTAGTTATAGTCTTTTAATCACCTCTTGCTTTATGCAAAAGGATGTTTAGTTGATGCGTGTGTGTTTCTCTTTATCTATTAAATAAGATGTTTTATAGAATAACTCATTAAAATTATGTTTGTTTTGTTTTGTAAGCACGCTATTAAACTCTAAATGTTCGTTTGTAGGTTTTTATTGCTGTGGTTATCTGGGAATAGGGCGAATATTGCCAAATAAAAAACAAGAATTGAAAGCAAGAGCAATGGTTTCCCAGACTGCAGGGTGTAGATTTCAAGTTTGATTTTGCTAAGAAGAGTAGGCGCCTGAATTCTTGTTTGCGTATAACTTCAGATAATTGCTGCAATTTTTCGTACGCTTTTGGATAACACTGGTCAACACAATATTTTTGGCAGGCAAAGTAAGACTGGTTTCTGGGGTTTTCAAGGGCGCTGAATCCGAATCTGACATTAGTATTTTCAAATTGGCTCTAGTTTTTGAGATATCACAGGGGGGTCGTTTGTCTGAAATCACCCATTCGCGACCATAGCTAAACGTACAAAAAAACGGCTAAATAGTGCATAAATGTCAGATATTGATTTTTATGATAATCTTAAACCACAAAGACAGTGTAAAATCTCAATCTAACAAGTTAAGTTAGATATAACATCATTTCATTTATCCTATAACTGAACACTTTTCATAGATTTCGAGGATATACAAAAAATTTGCTTAAAATTTGCTGAATTTTAATTCTCCAAGTGAAAAAAAACATTTATATAATCAGTTATATATCATAAATTAATGCAAAGCATTATACACTAGATTCTTAGTTACAATGAACACACAAAACAATATTTTCTTCACAAAACTAAAATTGACGTTTATACGACTTTTGGGCAGTCTCTCAAAAGGTTCCAGCAGTAGTCTGCCATCATGTGCTCATCCCATTTGCCTTGATACCTCTCTTCCATTGTTTTGATGTATTGATGGAATCTCTCTCCCTGCTCCTCACTGTAATCACCAAGATTACCAGGAAATCTGTCGAGGTGGCTAAACAAGAAATGAACTTTAATGCTCATATTTGCCCCTAGTTTTCCGTATGCAGTAAGCATCTTACGGACCAATTGCTTGTAATTGTCAGCTTTGTGATTTCCCAAAAAGTTTGTCACTACATCTGTGAAGGACACCGAAGCATTTAACTCAACCGTGTTCATATGATTAGTGAAGCCAGAATCCCTCATGAGCGTTCGAATCTGAGGTCCATCGAAGATGCCACCTTTAGCTTTTTCGATGGAAAGACCTGGAAATTGCCTGCATATGTACTTGAAGCAATCCCCATCCTTGTTCAACGCCTTAACAAACTGCTTCATGAGCTCTAGTTTTATGTGCAATGGAGGGAAGATGATTCTATCCCTGGGTACCAAAGGCTCATTGATGACGTTGGCTGTGCCGACTTCGTGACTTTCTCGTTCTGGCCAGTTCTCCCTTCTCCAGTGCTGGATTCTTGCTCTGCTATTCCACAAACAAAGAAAGAAGGGATACTTTGTGTACCCACTTTGCTGACCAAGCAGAAAATGCACCATTTTCAAGTCCACACAAATCAGCCATTTATGAGTGTTGTAATTCAGCTTTTCAAGAACAAATTTGATAGCATCATACTCTTCTTTCATCTTGGTAGAATGGCCAATTGGTACAGGAGCAAACTTATTGCCATTGTGCAAAAGTACAATTTTTAGACTTGCTTTCGAGCTATCTATGAAGAGACGCCAATCTGCTGGGTCATATGATGAGATCCCCATGCAGTTAAGAAGTGCAGAAACGTCATTACAAATGACCAGGTCGTCTTCTTTAGAAAAGAAACGAAGCAAGCTGCCTTCCCTTGTCCTATAGTATGTTACTTTTGTGCCAGAATCAAGAATGTTTTTCTCTTGGAGTCGTGATACAAGAACTTCAGACTGCTCCTTCGACAAACAAAGGTTTCGCACTAGGTCATTAAGTTCAGATTGATTGAAAAGCTGAGGGCCATTTGAGGGTTCTTCATAGTCACTACAGCTATCATCACTTGATATTGAAAGATCAGGTGGAATCTCTTCGGTTTCATCGATTTCAGGCAAACTGGTGAAAACAGGCACAGGTAGATCCTCAGAGTGCGCAACAGGACGGATAGCAGAATCCAGGCTCGGATACTGCCAATTTGCTTTCTTGTGCTTGTTAAACCCCGTCATGTCATTGAGACAGAAGTAGCAGTCATCAAGATGATTGTTGGGCTCTCTCCACACCATTGGTACAGCAAACTTCAACTTCAGCTTACCGTTGGTCCGACCGCGGAGACTTTCTACACAGGTTTTGCACACCATATGTGGGGCCCAAGACTTGTCTTGGTCACCAAGTATCATATCGAAGTATGCTTTGTACGCCCTCTTGACAAATTCTGTAATATTCCTCTTTTGTTGTGCCATCATATACTGTCCACAGATGTAACAAAAGACATCCGGTTCATATCTGCAACATCTTCTAGAAGAACTCATTTTCTCTCTGGAACTCATTTTCAACTGTGGAATTAAAAAGAAAATTCTTAATTACTGTTTAATTTATACTGCAACTATATTTATGGAACATGTTATTAAGTAATTACAGTATATAATTATATAAAAATTCTCCCTATATAAATAATTATATTAAAATTCGCCCTAAAATACTTCAATATATACATAATCATTATAATGATTCAATAATATCAGAAAATTATTATTTATTGCTTCTATATTGAAGTATTTCAGGGAGAATTTTAGCAGTTTAGGCTTATTTGGGGCTATCAGTATATTCTAAACTAGAGCCAATCTGGCAAAACCAATGTTATATTCGTAATCAGCGACCTTTAAAACCCCAGAAAACACTCCTAGATGGTCTGCCAAAGAAAAAAAATAAAAATTTGTTGACCAGTGTAATATTTTACCGTGTATTCCACCATAAGCGAACACCGCGATGCCTCACAGAGGTAAGTAATTTAATAGTTATTCTGCATAGAATTCACTCAGCGCATAAATGTTTGATTTTCTAGGTGTTTTTATTTTGAATTTGATTTTTTTTTAGTTTATTAATCTTTTATTAGTTAAAAGTGGCTATTTTAAATTATGTTTGCGCTGATAGAATGTTGTCTCTGAATATCTGACCGAATATATGTCTGTTAATATCTTACCAGACGTGTGGACAAAAGTTATATTAGTAATGTTGATAAACCAACATAATCACCAAATTTGACAACGCGAAGAACGGTAAAATAGTACATACCTCAACCCGTTTTTGCCCCCAAGCTTCATGTTAAATACTCACCTTCAATCTTTTCTATCTTAAATAAATTGAGTTTGGGAAATGTATTGGAGAACTTTTCTACATAAATTTTACGAAAGGTCAGTGCCCCCCTTCCGAAAAATAACTGACTGACTTAAAAGTGCGTGCATATTTAACATTAACTTAGAAAAGTTAGATAAGTAAACTTCCCTTTGCGAACACAAACACCATTAAAAATACAAATAACGCAGCTCGGAGTTTTGTTGTAATTTAAAGTAACGTTTATTTTTTCAAAAAATATTTATTTTAAGTCCCTTCTCATGTAAATAGCTCATCGGAACATCATTCATACCGCCGGCTTTCTTTAATGTGTTTTTAAGTCATCAGCTTCTTTTTTTAACAATCTTAAATCTTTCCATCAATTTTGATTATCAACACTTTAGGTCAAGCGGTTGGTTGACGCTCTTATTAAAAATAGCAATTATATTTCTATGAAATTTATTTCAATTATGTGATTGTTTTCTTATGAAAAAGAATCCAGCAACTATCCATTTATTCGATATTAAAAATATAAAATAACTAGATGTACTCTCGGCGTGGCTCGGTCGTACAAACGCTTAAACATGATGTTTGCATCCATGCAGATTGTGTAGGTGTTATTAATGAATCAATACTCTACTAATACCGTATATTACAAAAAATACTTTGCCCGGTGGACTAATACAAACAAAGGAAATTTATTAAAATAATTATAATGACAATATAATTTATCAAATTCCGTCAGCTGATATTTGAGCTTGAATAAATGTATCAGTGGAGGCACTTATCATTAATGTTTAGTTTAAAAATATGCAAACGGATAACTGACTTGTGGCATTTTTTTTATCGCGATTCGAACTCATAAGAAAATAAAAAAGAATAAAAATGATGAGATGCACAACGGTTTCTGTTGTGTGGTGGAACAACAGTGAAAATAAGAACAATCAAGTCGAGGTTCGGTTAATGAACAAGTGTATTAACAATAATGCACAAAGATAGGAAAGCGTGTATATCTGCTGGACAGTTGAACTGCAGTCGCTTCTCTCTCACCGTTTTTGGAATTACTAGCGCTATTTATAGTGCTAACCGGTGTAAATTCCTCTGTTCAAGGAAGGCCGGTGTAACCCCCCCCTTGAAAATATCCCGTCTGTTATTAATAATGTTTTTTTTTTGGGGGGGGGTTCTTCCTAATCAATTCTGTTAATTTCCATAGACAGAGACAGCTCCGGAGAACAGAAAATCAAACAGAGAACAGAAGATCAAACAGAGAACAGAAGATCAAACATATCTTCTGTTCTCCGGAGCTGTCTCTGGTATGGACACCTGAAAAGTATCAAACATTGTTTCCATGATGCCCTCCTCGGGCGATCTGATCACCACACTGTCCGAGTATCTTTTCCGAGTTTGGTTAGTGGGACGTTTGTGCACGGAGTGTGATACCTTAATCATGCAGACAATGTTGCCTATTTGTTTCTCAACAATGCCGGATTCCCAGAAAGTCTTATTTTTGTGAATCTTGTAGAATACTTTTTCGCCAATTTTCGCCAATTGATACCGATTTTTATAACCTTTTTTTTTTAGGTTTGGCCAATCCTGCTTTGGTAACAACTTGTAAGAAATCGATCTAATCTTGCGTCCGAACATAACCTCAGCAGGTGTCTTCGACATTTCGATGTTTGCATTCGAAGTGACGCTGTAGACTTGTAAAAACTCTTTTATTGACTTATCCGTCGGCGACCCACTAGCTTTTTTCAGAGCTCTCTTGAATGTGTCAAACCATTTCTCTGCTTGCCCATTACTTCCTGGGTGGTATGGCGGAATGGTTATATGCTCGATTAGATGATCCTCGAAATTTTTTTTAAATTCGGTAGACATTGCGTTCCATTGTCTGTAACAATGCGGTCTCCTACTTCAAGCCTAGCGAATAGTCAATACAGGAAGTTGATAGTTACCTCGGATGTGGGGTTCGTACATTTTAATACTTCCGGCCACTTAGATTAATTTAGATTTTTTTAATGAGATAGTAGAACCCATCTAGCGATGCTGCAAAATCTAAATGAATCATTGACCAAGGTCGGTCCGGTTTTGCCCACGATCCGAATTGAGTCGGAGGAGATTTAATAGCTAATGCGCATCCTCCACACTCCCTGATTTTTCCTTCTATATCCTCATCCATGTTTGACGAATAAAAGAAAGAGCACATAAGGCTTCCCATTCTGTATATACCTGGATATCATACATGGAATTCCTTTAGCATTCTTTTCTGAAATGTTGCAGGAATTGAGAGCCTGTCGCTATATAACAGGACGTTATCACAAATTGAATAAATTTCTTCATCCAGTTCGTTATTGTTGATCATTTCGAAGTGCGCATAATAAATTGGTCAACCTCAGCCTTACTTTTAATCTTATCAAGCGTTACTGGAAGCTCTCTTATTATGTCACATAACGTACTTTTTACGCTAACTTCCGCTTGAATGGCTGCTATTACCATATCTTCCAAGGGGTCTTGCTGTTTAGATATTAACCTCAATAACCCGTCTGCGTGACCAAATTTTTTAGATGACACACACTCCATTTGAAAATTGTAATTCAGAAGTATGGTATCACATCTTTGAAGTCTATTCGCCGTATGTTGGGTAGTCCCTTTTTCGATCCGAAAATCGTAAAATTGGTTTGTGGTCTGTTTGTAATATAAATTGCCTACCGTGCAGGAAAAGATGAAATTTATTTACCGCGAATATAATGCGTATCGCCAGGTACTAAACCAGGTACTAAAATCCGATACAAAAATATCCTCATATCGTATATTGTACTCGACGAAATTGGCATCATCTTCTGGATTATAATTAGAATTCTCAATAGCGGTCCCTACAGCTGTTTGAGAAAATGCCTTATGATTATCGTCCGCTTTTTTTACTGTGTCGCCTCGAGAATTTTTCTTTGTTCCCCTTCTGTTTTCATCAATATTTCCGCAAAGCGTTTCTTTGTTGAAGCTTTTTTTCTAATGCTTGTTTACATCTCTCGTATGTTTCTACTTGTTGTTGAATTTGCTGTTTTTGCCACGTGAGATTTTTCTTTGGCTGGAATTGGCACAATTCCAACGGCGACTCTTTGAATTTCGCATCCATCATACGCATTCAGTTTACAATTTACGCTTGTATTGAAATAATATTCATTAGTAAACCAAATAAACCAATTTTTATTTCCTAATTCTTTTGTTTAAAGAACTACAGTTTAGCAGTCCTTTTGTAACTTAATTTGTAGAACGCTATGTTTCTAAGTCTTACTAGAAATAATCCAGCGAAATAATATTTGTTTAACATGTGTTTTATTTGCACGCATTTTTATTTAGCAAAAATAAAATCCGTCGCTTTAAATATCCGACGAATTCGTATGGGAAACTTTTAGTTTCTTTTTGTTTTTTATTTGTTTTTTTTGTTTTTTTTACGCTCTTGGCCTTTTGAAAAAAAAATTACTTGATTTTTTACGTGTTTGCTAAGCACAACTGACGCACGCGAATAATTATATTTCAGGGTCTGCCTCTTTTTCATTTGACAAAGTCAATCGTATTTTCCTTTCAAATCCCAGTTAACGTTAATTACTTTCTACAAAAATGAGGGCATATTTACATGGGTATTTTCTGTCCGGATTGATACACTTTGGAAACTTGGAAAATGATGTCTGATTAGGACTCAGAAAGGTGAAATGAATGCCACAGCAATCTCTGCTTGTGTTACTTACGTTGAAGAATTAATTGATTTTTTTAATCTTAAATTTGAAATCTTACAAATCATGATATTGCAGCGAATACTTATAATAGTAGACTTGTAGAAATGCTGACCTGAGCATAATTATACATCATTAGACCTTGCTGTATAAGATTCTAGAATAGTTACTGATGCACTTGAACTTCTAAATCCCCTAGTGCATCTAAGTGCTCCTTCTGATTGTCCCCGATTGACACTAGATACCCGACCCTGCTTCTGCGCAACCTCTTACAACTAAAGATATGCGATGGCGAAGTATTCGTATTCAAGAATTTATGAGTATGTTTTAGAGTCTACAATACTTTCTTGCTGTGAAAAAGGCGAACACTTTGTCTACCTCGAATTCCTTTTATACCTTCAAAAATGCCTTTTCAGTTTAAACGCCATCAGTTTCCCATATGTTTGTCTACTGCAATGTATATTAAAAAATCACAAGTTCAACAATGCCAGTTTCTGGTTTGCATTCCAAGAGGACAGTTTTTTTACACGGACACCTATATGTAGGTGCCTCTAGAATAGAGAGTAAGCACACGGTTTTATTAATCGGGTAAATGGTAAATATAGAAAAATCGTCAATACGGAAGCTTTTTTTAATATATTGAAAACACTAAGATTTACATTTTTCGCAAGTCCTTAATGACACAGCTTTTGTATCAAGATAAAACAATTTGAGAATTAATTTTCTCAACATTGTAATAGAATGTCAAAACTATATTCACTATCTTAGTAGAAAATACCCAAATTGATTTAATGTCCGGAGATAAATGTTTTTCCCCCGTTATGATTATTATCGTTTTGTAACAATACAAAGGCTAGGTATATATTCCCGTTGAACTAAGTATATATATATATATATATATATATATATATATATATATATATATACATACATATATATATATATATATTATGTGAATCTTATATATGTGAAAAGTCTATGTTAATAATTTAGGTGTATCTTATACATCCGTTGTTGTGAATGCGTAGTAGTCCTATATACAATTCTATAGTTTCATATATTTACAGCTTGATACTTTCGTATTCAAAGAAGTTTAAACATTTACTATAAGTTTTAATTTGGATTATTGAAAATGTCACTAACATTGATATTTCTAAGAAACTTCCCAAAGTTCTAACTAAGTGCGTGTGCTTAAATTTTCAATTCTACCTTTGATTTCTGTATGTATATTTTATATGTAAAATTTCATTAATCCAAGTATCATGTGTATAATGTTGTTTTATTATTAATTTATGCCATATTCTTCGTGTCCTGATTAAAATAAAAGTATGGTGTTGTCAGTGTCGCAAAGACGGTGCTGATTGCAAATAGGCAGCGTTAAACCATATTGCATAATAAAATAAATAACAATAAAAATGAGAAAAAAAGATTACTTGAGGAATTTGGAACGCAATTGGTTAAGATTAGTGTGACAGGATCCTTTGATTGAGTATCTCACTTTACAATTGTAAATAAATATTTATTTGCACGATGAAATACACGCCATCATGATTTGAAATTATAAGTTCGTTAAAGAGAAACTTATTACGGGGGAAATAGTTATCTGTAATCATAGTACATTATTTGTATGGTTACTTGTTTTTACGACTTATATTTTCTAGGATTCAAATTTGCTAAAAGAAAAATATTTAAATCGTTATACAAGACCAAATATATGAATGTATTATAATTGAATAGAACCAAATACATTGATGGAAATATTTTATTAAATAACCGGAAATTGGGGTCGGGTCCAGACCATTTACCGTGTATAACTATGCAAGAGCAATATATTCCAAGTGTGTGAATTAATGATCTGACACGATTAATTGATACTTTTCTGAAAATATATGATACTTAATTATGACACAAGATCTAATTTAAATATAATGTGACCCTTATTAAGTTAAAAACTTTAAAGGGAAACATTCGTGGTGACAAATCAACATTCGTAAAGAAATAGCAAAACGCCAGCTGTCTTTTCACTTGAAAATACATCATGAGGCTGGGCGTCTTTGGAGAGAATATATGGCGCATTTAAATCAAGAACAATGTATTTATATAATTTAAACTAAAAATAATTGAAAATGTGTCTATGTAAGTTAAAAAGTTATTAAAATGCCCATTCATTCAAATCCAATAATTCTATAGTTAATTGAATGCAAACTTTTCATGAGAAGAAACATTCATATTTATTTCAATTTGATGGCCAACGGTAATACTCTTTTTAATAACAGATAAAATATGATATTAAAATTAGGTCTTCACATATAGTTGTGTATTTCAGTGTATATCTGCTCATAGAGTTGTGCGTTTTTGTCAAGGAATGTGCGCGGTCATGTGAGTAAGGATTTCGTATGCAAAAATTCTACTCCGAGAAACGTAAAGTAATACATTTCTAATCAAATGTACGTAGCCTTAGGACATAATCATATCCTTATTCGAGAAATCATTTTTATGATACTATTTCATATTAAAATCAATATCTCAACGCAAATCTCTAAAATTACTTTCATTTTAAATTCGCTACTTTATAGGAAAACTGTTTATGTTTTACTGGTTGAACACACACACACACACACATACACACGTAATTTAATAAACGAATTTTAGTATTATTATATTATTAATTTTGTACCCAGTAGAAATTACTAGTTTACGTATTTAAATTATAAAAAATGGTTTATTTTTTTAATATTGATTGCATTTTTCGGCTAAGCAATTGACTCGTAATATGATAGACGTTAAACCGAATTGTATTCATATATATATATATATATATATATATATATATATATTTTGTGTACAGAAAGTTGTTAGTTGAGACAGGTCATTGGTACCGTCGGTTTCAAGCCCGATAATAAGGCCTGTTTAAGGTATCCTTATCGAGCTCTCTTCAGCCAATATTCGTGACGAATATTGGCTGAAGAGAGCTCGATAAGGATACCTTAAACGGGCCTTATTATCGGGCTTGAAACCGACGGTACCAATGACCTGTCTCAACTAACAACTTTCTGTACACAAAATATAAGTACGCTCTTAAAATTTGGATTTTCCTTTTAATTGAGCACTCTGCTGGAATTCTTTTTCCAAAAAAACTAATCATATATATATATATATATATATATATATATATATATATATATATATGTATATATGTGTGTGTATACACATCAATATATATATACATATATATATATATATATATATATATATATATATATATATATTGTATCTTAAAATATAAACCGGATTGTTACGTTTTGAATGTTCTTACAATTGGAACATATAAATCAATATAAACAAATAAAATATATTCATTTAAATTGTTCATGTATAATTTAAGGTTGTTATGATATTCTATATAGGTAGTCCATATTTTATCATTATGTATTAATTTCTTGTAAGATTGTTAAAATTGTCAATTCCTTTATGTATTATTTCGGAGGTAGTTTTTTCATATGTGTGTTTATCTTGTAATAGTTGAAATATGTTATCTTTGTATTCCGTTGTTTCCATTATTACTTTGTCAGCAGGTGAGACGATAATATTATGGTCGTTAGTTTTGCGTGATAATGCATTCATGTATCGTTTTGGTAGGGTGATATCCCTGGTTTGGGCGGTGGTCGTGGATATTTTACCCTGGATGTAACCTTTCATAAAGTCGGTATCTTCGTGTTTATAATTTCGAGCGATTGTGTTTGTTGTTGTCTTTGGATAGATTCCCGTTGCAAATTTTAAACCAAAGCCGAGGGCTTCTGTCTCGGTGTTTGATAGTGGCCGGTTTGTAAGATTTTGTATGAGTTTTTGTCGTCCAATAGAATCCCATTTGCTGTTGGAGATTAGATTGGATAGTTTTCTGTTAAGTTTTCTGTCGTGGGTAGAGATGAAAGATATAATCCGTCGTTTAATTTTAGAAGTTGTATTCCTAGAAATAGAGTGGTTCATGTGTAGATCGTCTGCTAGTGATTTGGCAATAGTTCGTAAGTAAGTTGCTTTGTTTCTAAAGGTTTGTGCTGTTGCGCTTAGATACTGCCCAATGTGTTCAGGGAAAATATAGTGGGAGAATTGGAAGATCTCATTGGTACATTTGGGACCTTCTCGTCAATGTATCGTTGTAAGACAGAACTTCTGTTTGTGTTGGAGTGAGATGCGATCAGTGTGTTAGTATATTTACGCAGCTTTCTATTGTAAAGCTGTCCTTCCATTCCGACAGTATGATTGCTGAGCTGGATTAAATCCGACGATATGAAATATTATTAGAATTCATAGAAGCATGACCCATGAAATATAAATTGCCCAAGTGCACTTCCTACTATAGATATATTGATATTTTAATTTTTCTCCCTATATGTTCCAAAATAGAGAATATCACTGATAAATTAAACAAGATCGAACCCACTATTAACTATACGTATGAAAGGGAAAATAACAACTCCATACCTTTTCTGGACATCAATATCATAAATAACAATGATCATCTAAGTTAAAAAGTTCATCGGAAAGTCACGAATAAAAATGATTACATACACTTTTACTCTCATCACGGTGATAAAGTAAAAAGAGGTATTCTAATAGGATTTTTTTCTTAGGGCCCTGAGAATATGCAGTGAAGAATACATCGTGGATGAATTTGAGTATATCGAACGTACATTCATGAACTTGCAATACCCTCAACATTTTTTGGCAAATACTAAAAGAATAGCACTAAAATGTACCATTACCGAAACCGAGACCATTCCCTTACTAGCCAGACACACAACAGACAATTAATATTACCAACTAATAAAAACAACGGCACAATCTATAAGAACCTAAATAAGACAGGCATTCAAATAGCAAAACTAAACTCTTTAACAATTAGGGATCGTAAAATTATGACTAATACCAACATTAACACCAAAGCCGGAATATATTCCATACCCTGCCTTGATTATGGAAGATTATACGTAGGTGAAACCCACCGTAATCTAAATAAAAGAATATATGAACACAAAAGAGATGTAAAAAACAACAATACACTCAACGCCATATTTTTTCACATCATGGAGAACGACCACCATTTTAATTTTAACCAAGCAACTTTCCTTAAACACATACACAACAGATACACACGACGTTTAATTGAGTCGGCTATAATCTCCCATTCCAGCAATATAATTAAGCAAAGAAACGGTTTTTTCCACGGTGCTCATTTCTGTCGAAAATAATTATTAAAGAGAACAACTTAGACACCGTTTAAACGCGATATATATATATATATATATATATATATATATATATATTTATATATATATATATATATATATATATATATATATATATATATATATAAATTCGTAATTTCACTTAATTTTATTATTTTTATTTTACTTATTTACTGGATTTTATTTTATCATTATCTATTTTTAGACTGATTTTTATCACCTCCTATTCTAATTTTTAAACTCCATCTTTTAAGTTACTACGCTATTTTATCCCAATTCAATTATCTCTATTAAAAAAAAAAACTTCCTATGTAATCTCGTGTCATTTTATTTTCTAAATCTATCACCGCTATATTTCCAGACGCAATTTTGTGAATATCTACGATATTTAAACTTTTAGACGTAATCCACCACACTAGTTTACTCTAATTTATTTTCTCTCATAAAATGTATATATGTATGTATATATGCCATCTAATTTACATAAGGAACACACGCTGCTCTCACACATCATTATATATAGCCTCAATCCTCCGACTCTCTCGTAAAT
>NC_136485.1:115125747-115370747 GCF_053919585.1 Euprymna scolopes | reverse complement strand
CATACATCTGAGATGAGATCTGATCCACATTTTTGAAGTGTCTAATTTTATATAATATAATCTATTGTAGAATGGTTGATTATCAAACCATCTAATGTAGGTTATCTCCTCACAGGAGAATCTAGGAGAAAGTCGTGTACTGGTTCCGAAGTAGAGTAGGAAGCCAATAAATCTGGTTGCTGTGCGTTAAATATAAGAAAGGTCCAAAGAATACAGAATACATATCTATTCTAATTACCTGTATGTCCAATTGTATTATGACATACCGGGACGTACAACTTTATGTGTTTTTATACGGTTCCCTTATGACCCAATAATGTCGTCTTAGTTATTTCAAAATCCATCAAAATGCGATTTTATAATATATGAAAGTGTTCTTGATATATGATATATACACCCAAATATTAACGAGAAATAATTTGAAAAATACTTTACTTTTTTCTAAGTGCCTATGTTTATTTCATAATAAATTTCTTGGATATAGAATCTTGGATTAAAAAAAGCTAGATAGTAGGTCAATCCCAATGGTTACAAAAAGGTCGGTTTTCAATCAGATATAATTTAGAAATAAGATATCAAATTAATTTGTCACTTTGGGGGCATCCTTTTTTCTTGCTCTAATGTAGCTTTGTGATGTGCTTCAACCGGACAATACTGTTAGAAAGTTCTTGCTAGCCCGATATACTTCAGAAAGAAACTATAAAACATATAATTGCAAACAAATGGGTGTATCATATACGATGTTGCCACTTACGCAATAAACCTAAACGAATCAGCCGTAGGTAATAAAAATTATACACAATTACAAATATATTATCTTACAAGAATCGATCATGCCATGTAAAAACATAGCAACAATAAAATATATAAGAATAGATAATTCCAACTCAATTGTGATTTTAAAATATATCGAAATATAATGGAAAACGTTATGATTTTCTTAACTGGTTGTATAATGATTGTATTCATGTTATTGAATTATTTAATGTACATTCATTTAAAGCTGGTCAGATATATTGCCGAAAGCATTTAATTTGGACTGTAAATTTTGTTTGAATAACTACATAATAATCTCCTTGTTTTATAAAAATTATAGCGAAACGAGTATGGGCGAAATTATTTCATTGAAGTTTTATATATGAATATTTTCTAATACAACACCGTAACAGCCTTTACTTATGATATTCCTGCAGTACCGTATTTATTACTAAATAAATGGAAGTACTTTATACATATTTCTGTGTCGTTGCTTTTATGCAAGCAACAGTTTTTTTTAAATTTCATTCATGCTCTTTCTTTGATTGCTTTTTGTAATTGTTACGGACTAATATATATTTCTTAAAATTTCTTACAATGTAATAATGCATTCATATATTGGAAGAGATTTGCATTATCATTAATTGTAGCTCTGCTACTTTGGTTACACACATTTGAACCAACCTATTTTAAAAGTAAACTTAGCGCTTTTAGCTGCGTAATCTTTGGGGGATATGAATAATCCTGTCTAAATAAAAACACACGTAAAAGTTATCAGAACTTAGCTATTTACAGAATTCAAAATCTTTTAGATTCAGGGAACGAACGGTACGTGTATTTTAGCTAAAAATTGTTTATATTCTGTTTAACTTTAAGTTATGTTTTTGTAAATCGCGTACTTTGCCAACGTATTCTTAATTTGTGAAATAAATGTAGAAAAAATCTTGTGATATAGAATGCGCAAACTATTCATATAATATAAAATGTATGTTCTGCCGCTTTATACGTAATAGATTCCAAACGAGTATTAAAGATTTTAAGAATACATTTGTATTTAGAGAAGTATTCATTTCGCTTTAAACAATTTCATTAAATATTTTAACAACTGCATATCGCTTGGTACTATTTCAAAGTACCTTTTATTGTTTACTCTATGACATATGATGATGTTCTTATTAAAAACAAGAATTTTAGGTATGTCACATTGTTTTAACATAAAATACAATGGTGGAAACCTTTATAAACTTTTAAAATGTTTGCGGAACATGTTTTATTTGCAAATATCAGACTATTTCAGTACTTTATGAAGTATGAAATGTGATAGTAATAATAAAAGGCGAGTCTCATGACAGAAAAATGGAACCAAATATTTGAATAAGAAATTTATGATTATTTTGTTTGATGGAACCTCATATAAATGAGGCTCCATCAAACAAAATAATCATAAATTTCTTATTTTATATCATGATTTACGTAATGTTTAAGGAATTGAATCTAAATACAATTAGTTACATAAATAAAGTCATGTATAAAAATCCTTAAATAACATCGTAAATTTACTTGAGGAATTAAGAAAGCTTTGGCAAAATACGATATCGACAAGAATTAAATTCAAAATAGACTTCGTAGCATCGTAGAGGGATGGACTTTTCTCTTCCTTGCAAACTTTTTCCCAAAGAATAGATGTTGAGAGCCTGGCTCTGCTTTATCATTATGTTCATGGCAAGTACTCGTCTGGATCCAACATATGGTCCCCCGTCGCAAAATTTCACGAAAAATATTCGTCCACCTGAATCCACAATAATTTTCCCCAACATTTATCTGTGCTTACACATAAACGAGGATTCCACAGAAAAACTTATTTCTTCAAATTGTGGAACTTTCTTCCGTTTGCCAGCTTTCCAAGTGACTACAATTTTGTCATCTTTAAGCCAACACAAATAAATTATTGATGAGAAGTCCCCTTTTAGTAATCCAATTAATCCAATTTCTACTACGAACGATTACTATGATAGTGTCCCATTAACGAATGTGCACTCATTAACCTTCATGCTCGAGGGGTCTTCGTGCCTTTATAATGGAATCTCCTTTGTAAAAAAAATAGTTTAATAATTTAGCACTATATGTAACATTTCCGGGAACAAACACGTTTAGGCCTCTCTCTCTCTCTCAAAAATAAGCCACAGAAAAGCAATTCCCATTGCCTTTTTGTTGTACAACGATATTTATTTCCTCATTCTCCCGTAAGTGTTGTGATGTCCCTTACGTGATCCTCTTCTTTAATGTGATCTCGAACGTGATCTACGACTCTTATGTGATCGTTCCTCTGATGAAATCTTTAATTTTTTTAAGTCTCCACCAAGATCTCATTTTTAAAGTCTTTATATTTCTGTACTGGCGACGATTGTATATATATACAAGCATGGGTGCTCGGCGTTTCCCGGGTGTTTTTAGGTGTATGTACAGCAAAAAAATAAAAGAAAAAGTGAGGAAAAAACGGGGATAAAGCGTGATGCCTTTGCTGTTACGACCAACGCACTACCGGAAGTGACGTGAGATTAAATTAAGGTTATGCAATGGAAAAGACGGGATGACTTTCGAAAATATCGATGGAAAAAGCAACCCCTCTCTTAAAGTGCCCAGTTGAGGGTGAAGAAATTAATGCTTTTAAGCCAATTTTTCGGTATTTGTTGTTTTAACGGTCGCGCTTCAAAACGATACTGATCCTGTGAAAAACCAATCGCCTCTGTTGAAAGTTTTAGGCAGACATGCAAACATATATACATACATTTATATGTTGGTAGCTAAAATCTTCGACCCAAACCGATTAAAACGCTTGCCCTATCTCTGAATTCTTTAATTTAAAATTTAAAATGTTTACACCAGACATTTTCTGAGTAATTTGGAAGAGACCGCAGAGGTAATTTTTTTTTAAAGTTTGATCCCTATTATGACCCTTTAACATTTATTGTTTTGGGCTCAAATCAAATTATTAAGTTAGATCCATGTCCACGCAAACTATATCTCAAATTTCAGTTGTTTATATCCAAAATTGACGGAGGAGTTTGGTAGCGTCTTCAAAGGTCAAATCGTTTAACTTTGTCCCCTTAACAGCCAAATTTTTGCCCGAAAACGGATTGCAAAAATTTTCCCAAGTTGCCATACTCTGGATATCAAATTTGGAACCTGTTGACTCAAAATTGACAGTTATTGTGTAGGGAAATTTACACAGACGTACACTTTCATTTTTTAGATATATAGATAGATATACACAAACATATATGTGTGTGTTATTCTGTATATAAGTGATACATGTTTATATAGTGATTTCTTTCAGTTTTGAGAGATTATGGATACCCACTGTAAGGGCACCTGCGTGTGGGATTATTGTGACAAGTGTTGCGTAATCTCCAACCACACATCTTCTGTGTCGATAGTGTTAAAACAACTGGTAAGCGCAGGTTACGGACGACTTAAAACAATGTCGAGATGAGCGGAAATTTCATACAGCGCCTAGAATTCCCAAATGGTCACCCATCTGCTACTAGTGAGGATATACTTCTGTGATCTGAACCGGTATTTCAACGTGATTATACCGTACATATTTATATATGTCGTACATATTTATATATTCATATACTTAAAGACATATATTCATACATATATGATTGCGTGTATGTGAATGTGGGTGTTCATGTGAGTAGAAATATTATAATGAATCTTTTTTATTAATGCCCAATATCAACGTAAGTAATTTTCTTACTACGAGTCCAAAATTACTTTTCACTCTCGTATTCATATCGCAGTAAAATATCTTATATTAAAGCCAGATCTAACACATAATTGTTTACATTCTTTCTTAGACGACGCGTGTTTGAGCTAACGTTCTTAATTTAGAACAAAGCAAACTAAAAAAGGATAGACTGTTATTAGGCAACTTACATTTAAAATAACGGCTTCTAGAGATATAAAATAAAACACAAGGCTTTTGATAATGTAATCTAGCAGAAACAGGATGATCATTTTCTAAAACAAATATTTAATTAACATAAATGATCTAGAATTAAATGATTTTAGAGTTTACGTTAAAACAATTCATTTCGATTGATACGATATGTCATAGCATTCTAATTTATACCGTTGGAGACACGAATTATAGTAAACGTTAGAGTATAATTTAAACGTATAGAAACTATATCCTAATATAATCAAGAATAATGAATATATTTCATTATTCTCTATCAATTTAGCGCATAGACACACACAGACACATGCACACGCATACATATATATTATTCCTTTTGTATTATTATTATTATTATTATTATTATTATTATTATTATTATTATTATTATTATTATTATTATTATCATTATTATTATTATTGTATAAAAAATATCAGTCATCTGTTAGTGTGTTTAAGTATTTATCGGGGGTATCATGATACACACAACAGCACTAAGAATATTCGTTTGAAATTTGGAAAAAAGCGTCCCAGTAATTTAGAAAGTAAATAGGAAAGAAATGTACACTGATATAAGCATACATACATACATACACTATATATATATATATATATATATATATATATATATATAACTACTTCATTTACTCACATAAAATTAATATACGAAAGTATAGATTTATGAGTAAACTTTAAATATTTACTTCAAAAGTGCTCAATACGTAGGTAGAGCTAGTTAGTAATTTATAATACATATATATATTTGTTAGTAAGTATATAAATATACATATGTGTACATACATATATGCACATATATAGATATATACATATATATATATATATATGCATACATATATGGGTGATCGTTTATGTATATTCATGTTTATTTTATTTATTTATTAGTTTATTTCCTAATATTTTGTTAGTTTTAAATTAAATAAACATGAATATACTTAAACGATCATATATGTATATATATATATATGTATATATATATATGTGCATATATGTATGTACACATATGTATATTTATATATAAACTAACAAAAAAAGTCTGCCTTAAACCACTAACCTACTTTTAAAACAGATCCTGTATTCGTTAAATTTCATGCCCATTGGCTGATAGGAAGGGGCGCGGTGGATACTAGAAACTGATTGGCTTACTAAATCCTCAATTGAAGAGGACCATATAAAAACGATAAACAACGAGAGAATTTGCGCATAAGCCTGAGGAATCCTAGAGTGGATGAAACGCCGAATATCCAGTGTAGCTTAATCGCCATATATATTTTATAAATTACTATATATATATATATATATATATATATATATATATATATATATATATATATATATATATATATATAAGAAAGAGATAGAAAGAAGGTGTTTTTTGTTCGTACGCACTTTACATAATATTTATTCCAATGGTTTTTATTTTCGTAAAGTGGTCCGTGTTTTATTAAAGGAATCTATAGATGTATGTGAGATTTGTATCAAAATTCCATTCATAACATACAAGTAACATAGATTATTGTAGTTAATCGTTCTCTGTTATTTTATTGCTAAGTATGCAATGTGCACTCAATTATTTCCAGTTAATGTTATATTGTGTTCTCATTTCATTTTAGTATTGATCCATATAGCTTGAAATGCTCTCATGGGCATCTCATTTACGTTAACTAATCATGTAGATTACCCAATTCTCCAACATTTCTACATTTGATACTAAGAGGTATCCTGTAACCTCTCCGTATCGTTTTAACTTTGTTATATTTTTATTCATAAAATGATTAATTAAGATACCCTAATGAGGTATGAGAAACGGTGGTAGGCATTGTAATATGTTTCTCATAAATTAACTGATTGTTTGTTTTTACAACTGATTAAATACGTACAATTCAAAGTGTTCATATCTGATTCTGCTTAAACATTTAATTATTTTTCGCGA
This sequence comes from Euprymna scolopes, assembly GCF_053919585.1. Classification (NCBI taxonomy): domain Eukaryota; kingdom Metazoa; phylum Mollusca; class Cephalopoda; order Sepiida; family Sepiolidae; genus Euprymna; species Euprymna scolopes. Next base: position 115,364,076 of record NC_136485.1, on the reverse strand, counting down.
TCCTTGATTCTGATAAGTTCAATTAAATATAAATAACATGGTAGAATCTAATAAACTACAGGGTTTCACTTTTCAAATTATCTTCCATTCGACTAGAGGAGCTTTGCCCGTTTCGATTAAATGCCAGTAAGTCAGCGAGAGTGAGGTGTAAGTACGGTGTATTATTTATTAACAATCGGTGACCATATAATCTGCTTTTTAAATTCTATAAAGTACTACCTGTATAGAGTTTTCTATTTTCGTGTTTTACTCGGTGTATATTTTAGCTTGATGTACCTCCGAAGATTAGTGGCAGTTATTATTTAGGAGGCAATTACAGTTACTCTTGTTACTAATATTAATCATGCTAGTTGTTGGATTAGTCCTCCTGAATATTTTTGTTTGTTTTATGACTCTTTCCAGGTTTCAGTACAATGGTTGCTGGGGTTTAAGGTGATCTTGTTTAATATGTTATTTACTATCAACTCGTTATGTAATATCTTCCTCTTAATGCGATCAATAATTACTTCCAGCCTAAGCAATCAGCGTATTGATGTTATTTCCTATAATATTCGCCATTCCAGATTATATTGTTAAACCAGAGATAGAAAATTATTGCTACTAAATAACAGGAAAATTGCGATCGTGGGATAAAGTGCAGTTACTTCATTATTTCTTTCTGAAACGTCAGCATATTTTCTATTTATTATCAATTTATAAAATAAAATACATAATATAAACCAATTCTCTAACATTTTAGATAGACACCCATTTTATGATGAAGATTTTTATCAAATTCTCCTGTTTTAATCCGTGTATATTTTGGTAGAATTCATATATTTCTTTGTATGGAACTGATTGAAAAAATGTGTATAGAAATTTACATAGGGTTTCCTTAAATGTTGTTTAATGAATATCATTAGCCATAAAATTATGTAATAATTTAAGTAAATATAAGAAAACATGTTGCAAAAAGAAAGTAACCCATTCAAATGTAGAAAAATGAAAATTAGGGTAAATAGGAGGAGCCTTCAATAAGTGTCCACCTTTTAGTTGTATGCGTATATAAAATTGTTGTTGGCTCTTCAGATGTTAGTATGTTATTTCTATACATCTATTGGGATTACTGATACATCCTATAATTTCAGTTTCAAATGAGCAGCAAGAGCAGATAAGCTTGATAAGACAAAAGTTTCCAGGGGACTATACCTAGATATACTTAATGTATGTTGAAAGGCATGGCATAATTGTCTTCTATTTGAAAATTAGATCATATCGTATTACTAGACGAATACTTCATTTAATCCTTCCATGAGTGATAAATCCAGGTTGTACTCGATAGTTGTATGTCAAATCAAGACGATAGAAGTAGAAGCCGATCCTTGCAGCTTTGGAGCTTTATTATTATCTTTGTAACTTTATTATTAATGATATTCATAAATGTATTTTCTGATAAAATTGTCTCTGATATGTGTATATTTCCTGACAATACCTCGCTTATAACATACACAAAGGGAAAACGAATAAATGCATACCCAAGACAATGATGGAAAGCTTAGAGTTTGATCTCCAGTATGTACTTGAATGAAGACAAAAATTTATGGCTATATTCAACGCTACGAACATCACTATTTTATTTTAATAATTACATGGAACCTTCTAAACCACTAATAGCCATGCCTAATATTCTATTATCTTTACGTAGTTCGTTGAAACTCATCGACTTAACAGGTTTATGGAGATGAGTTGCAGCAGATACATTGAGGCATGCCAAGGATGTTGCAAAATAGGGATCTCTTTACCGTTCAAAGATGTCCCTTACGTCTAGAGCAACATATCTCTCCACAAGGATAACATTAGCTCATGTGTGATATATTTTGCCACATTTGGGCTGACGCATCTGCTACTAGTCTCTTACTCTTAGACATAGTTCAAAAGAGACTGGCTAACCTCATAGATCCCGCAACTATTATGTGGATTCTCTGACTGTTTTATAAGTTATTTAACGCAAAGTGTCCCAATGAACTACAGGCCTTTATACCCTCACGACGCAAATACTCCGTCCAAACCTTACAAGCAGCAATTACCCACATTTACACGAAAAACAATCCCTTATTCCTGTAGGTAATGGTGAGTGTGGAGCCACCCATTAATTTTCATTGCACCCAAGTTCGCTCTGACCCAAAGCGGTAGCACCTATTTGTGTCCCATTTATGGGTTAAATAGAAACTGAATTAAAAAAATATTTTATTTCAATAATGCTTTTTCAAAATCACTGGATTAGGCATTAAATAACCTAAAAAGATAAAATATTCCGTAAAACAAAAACAACCAACAAACAATCACTGGTTGCAGATACCTTCTACTGTAATATTTTCTTCTTGCTAGAATTCTAAATTCCCTTTCAAGTCCCTGCTTTCCTGATTGTACTGACATACAGAAGTCCAAGTGGAGTGTATACATATATTTTGCTGTCCCACTCATTACAGAGTATTCCTGTAAATAATTTCCCAGATAGTAGCCGCCTATATTAAAGTAACACAGTGCCTTGTTTGTAAGGAAAATGCAATATAATAAAAGCTTTCGTATTTATGTATTTAACCCAGATGTTAAAAATGTTCATTAAAAACGTGTATTAAGTTCTAATATGCCTTCATTGATAATATTGATTTTACTGTTAATCGCAAGTCTCTCTCTGTAATCGCTATATTAGATGCATATTAACATCTTCAATACATGTCTTCATTAAACCCACTCAAACTTTATCAAAGTTATATAAGACAGTTAATCCATTGACATGTCTACTCAGGTTGGAAAGAGAGCTCGGAGAGGTCAATCGTCTTGGTGATTCTCGATGGCACATGGCCAAATGTGATATCTGATCGCTTGTTGGATTTAAGATTAAAGTTCAACTTTTATTGAATTCGGTCTAGAGAATTAGGGCATTCATCATTCTGATCGATTAATTTGAGCTGGTGTGTCAGTAAATAAACGTTAATCAGATTCAACCAAGACTATATATATATATATATATATATATATATATATATATATATATATATATATATATATATATATGATAGTACTGCTGATGACCAGTGTGAGAACTGTTAGGGTGTATACATTAACAAGATGTAATGATAATAATAATAATAATAAAAACAATAATAATAATGATAATAATAATAATAATAATAATAACAACAACAACAATACTTCTACAGTCAGTCACTCTTCCAATTTAGAAGAGAATGATTTAAAATATATTAGATACCAAGCAGTATCCTCAACGTAATAGAAAATGCAATGACACCATGGCGATTGCAACTCACAGCTGATGGACAATACATGAAATATTAACAATCATAGATGACTCTTCTAAGGAGATTCAATATAACCACTACTGTTCATCATAACCATGATGGCTCTGATCAATTTACTGAGAAAGTGCCAAGCAAGTACAAGTCCTGAAACACGGAGGAAAAACAGAACAGCCTGATGTACATGCGCGATCTGAAACTTTTTTGCAAGGACCAAAGATGAAGTGCAGAAACGAATAAACACTACTACGATCTTAAGGTAGGATTTCCAAATGAATTTAGTATGAAAAATTGCGCACACTTGTTATATGAAAGGGAAAACCCGCGATGACAGAAGGAATGGAACTATCCAACTTAATGGAAATGAGGACACTAAGGGAACAAGACGCCCATAAATACCTAGGAATTCTGGAAGCAGACACTATCAAAGCAACAGGAATGAAAGAGAGAATTGGAAAGGAATACCTCAGAAAAGAAAACTTTTTGGAATTCAATTATATAGCAGAAACCTAAAAAATGCTATAAATACATTGGCAGTATCACTAATAAGATATTCTGGACCGATCATAGGTTGGACTAAAAAAGAACTAAGACAGCTTAAACAGAAGACTAGTAAACTCATGATCATTCACAACGCATTACAACCGAAGGACGATGTGGACCGATTCTATGTGAAAAGGAAAGATGTCGCAATGGGACTGGTTTGTATAGAAGACTAAGTAAATTACACCGAAAAGGAACTAGAAAAATGCAAACATTGAAAGTATATTTTTTGTCAGAAAGGGACACGGAAAAAAATCATCAAAACAGAAAACAGATAGACAAATAATAAAAGGAAAAACGAAAAATGGAAATAGAAACATCTACAAGGAAGATTAGTTAGGATGACAAAAGATGATAATAAAGAAAACACCTAGACATGGATACGAAAAACACGTAAACCGAGAAACTATATCCCTAATAACCGCAGCACAAGATAACTCAATTAGAACCAACCTCACAAAAGCAAAGAGTAACAAAACACAAGAAACAGCAAATGCAGTGTCTGTGGACAAATAGACGAAACGATAAACCATATAGTAGTTAAATGTAGCAAACTGGATCAAAGAAATACAAGAACAGGCACGTCAAATTGGCTGGGTCAGTACACTGGGAAGTGTGCAAACAACTGCATTTCGGACGCACAGACGCATACGCCAGAACAAGTAATTAACAACGAGCATCACAAAATCATATAACCTTATTCAAGCAAAAGACCGGATGTCGTAATAATTAACAAGAAAGAAAAGTCCTGCCATATCCTAGACTATGTTGTTCCGACTGACCACAGACTAAACCTCAAAGAAAAGGTGAGACGAAGCAAATATACAGAGCTAGTCAGAGAGTTGAAAAGGATAAGGATGATAAAAACATCAAGATAGTACCCATGATAGTAGGAGTACGAGGAACAAGTCCGAAAAAAACTTGTAAAACGACTGGGAACAATCGGAATCTGAGGAATGGCTACAAATATATAGCAATAATGAAAACAACTGAAATATTAAAGCAAACCATTTAATGCCGAGACTAATACACATGATGCACATGGACGGGTCACACAAGCTGCTGCGAAGCGAAAATATGAAGAAGCGTTACATGGAATCAAAAACATTGAAGATACCTATCTATAAGTTCTGTACGCCTTCCACGTCCTCTCCAATACCCCCAAAAGGTTTATGGCAAGCAGCATAGAAAAGTCAAGGAGAATAGAAAGACCCTGTCTAGAGCACTGTCCAGAACTCCACTTGAACTAGGATTTTGAGGGTGGTTATTGCCACTCAAATTCCAGTGGAGACCAATAACAGCTGATAGCCATAAATCACTGGTAAGCAAATTAATTTGCAAATGTTATCAGAATGTAAGAGTACTGTAACACGAGGAACACAATAGGCTGTGTTCAATAGGTGCATTTTATGGTCTGCGTGAAAACTCCTTCTGAGACAATAATAGTAAAAATAAAGTATTCAGATTATATACTAATATTTACTTAGTAATCTAATTGCATGGAAAAATAAATTTAATAATCGAGAACAAAATCTATGTCTTAATTTTACTTGTCCCCAGAAAGTTTCGGTCGGAAAATACGCTTAAGTGTGATATATTTATTTATATAGTTTTTTGTAATTATTTCTATAGATATAACTATTTTATTCGTTATTATGTTGTACCAAATGTATAGTAGTAACCTCTTCCGTTGCCCGACTATTTAATACGGTTAAATATCATATTTCATTTCATGCAAATTTCGTATGTCGTATATTAGATAGGATCCTTTAGTGATTATTGTATACTACCAAATATATAGAATGTATGGCAATAATAAAAGGAAGTCTGGATTTTAATCAGTAAGAATCGAAACCAAACACCTAGTTTCCCATGCTATCGTAGATACCATTTTTTCTATCGTCAGATAAATTAGAAAATATAAAAAAATCCAACCGAATTTTACGTGTAAATGTATATTCGTATTTGGGTACAAAGGGCCTTTATGTCGCCTAGTTTTAACCAAATTTCAAGTATTAAACATTTTGGCCAGTTAATCTTGCTAATATATAAATAAATTTGTTTCGGGTTCATATTCCCTAAATATTAAATGTCATTTCTGTATGCGAAAAAATCTAAGAATATTTGTTGCATTATAACTTATCAGTGTTCCTCAGATAAACGGTCGAACAAGATTGCTTTCACCCGCAAACCATGTAGCTAATTTGCGTCTTCTTTTAAGCATTCATTTTAATTAATTCTCTATTAGGTTTTTTTCGGTTTTCGTATAGAATTATCAACATTAGTTAACTATTATGCTTAAATATATTCATGCAGATATTTTTCATGATTTACACTGTAGTTATAATAAACACAAATTTAGTTCCATATATATACATATATATATATATATATACATATATGTATATATATATATATGCTTGCATATACTTGTTTAAAAATATCCCTATAAATCCCACCTGTCAGTTTTTTCTACAGAGATTAAACTTAATATATAGGGTATTCGAGGCCATGCGGAATATTGTATTTGGATTTCAACCTGGGAAACACAGTGCTAAAGTTTGAAACTTAAAAAAATGGAATTTGCCAGGTGTTGGTCGAACGACGGTATTGCGAATATGCATGCGTAATGTAATAGCTATTGGTCCATGTTAAAAGTTTTAGCCTCTCAGAAAACATACCATTATAGCTAAGGCATTTACGTCAAAGTCATAAGCTAATTTCTTAGGTTTCGATTCTCATAGTGGCGCACGTTCCATTTTTTTCTTACTGTTTAAACCATTAGTTTGTACTAGGTACAATATAATATAATAATAAATACGAAATCTGCATTAATGAAAGTATCATATTTAAGCGTATTTTACGACTGGGCAATGTACGATGGTCTGATAGTATATATATATATATATATATATATATATATATATATATATATATATATATATATATATATATATATATCTTACATTCCACTAAGTATTAATCGGATTAATGCCTAACACCTTAACAAATTGTATTATTTGTAATACACATTATCTGACAACGTGTCTGCCGATGTAACATGTAACCTCCGACTTTCATCAATTTGTCTTCTCGAGCTCAGTAATTAGTACTCGATGAAGGTCGGACGTTATATCAACTAAGTGTGCGATAAACTTTCAAGATAAGAACAGTAATCGGAATTTGTCTAATAATTTTATTTTGGCCACGCAAATTAATTCAACTAAAGTGTGATACCACACACACAAACTAAACAAGCAATGGATATAAATATATTCTTACAGAACTACTGAAGTTAACAGAATTACACTCGACCAAATGTTCTCAACCACAACACGTGATTTATTTACGCTTTAGATTAATAATATAATTTAACATATTTTGCTACGTAAACACTATCACCTTTAAGTCCATGTATCTAGATAGATAATTGTGATTTGCCTTTTGAAAATGATAATATGTTCAGTTTTCGTCGATTTTATAATTTCCAGGGTATTATTTTTAACAAAGTAACGATAAAACATTTATAAAATATCAATATAATATGTGTACTCTAGTATACGATTATCGCCGTCTCTCTTGCCTATTTACTGCTTCCTATATGTGACATCATCAAGACTTGTTAGGCTTCCTTACTTAGACCACCGTGGTTTGGGCCAATTGCAGTCTAATGTATATATATATATATATATATATATATATATATATATATATATATATATATATATATATATATATATATATATATATACATATATATATATATAGTCATCCACATACAGTACTATTTATTGTTGGAACTCTGAATTTCTCTCTTCTCCCCATCCCTCTCTCTCTCTCTCTCTCTCTCTCTCTATCTCACTCTCTTAGTCTCATTGCTTGTTCTAGATTGCCATGTATTTTCTGAATACATTAATTATTACTTTTTTTCTTTGTAAGTCACATAACCGTCTCAGTAATTACTGTTTTAGTAAAGTCTATTTATACACATATTTTTCTGTTATCAAAGCCGATAATTTTAATAACATTTTCTTTATTGTATACATAGCAGAGGAGAGATCACCCTGCGAGATCGAGCGAGAGTTGAGCTAAAATGTACATATAAATTGACAAAGAGCAAAAAGCATAAAACCAGTTGATTTGTAAAAAGGCAAACAACACATGCTATCTGAATATCCACCACGCTGTAAAACTAATGGTGTGACTCCTTCTCTGACGAAAAAATTATCCGTGTACAAAAAATAAAAAAATAAAAAAACACACAATTCACCCTAACATCGGTGTAAACATCCTACTGAACTTACAAAAGAGCAACTGGCGAAAAAAATTGATTCGGGCAAACAGATTATTCGTTGTTTTAAGTCTTGAATTAAACTACATTGAATATTTCTCTTTCGTTTTGAAAACATTTTTTCCTTCAATGAAAATTATACTACAAAATAGAACTACAGACGAACAGAAGAATTTTAGTCGTTGTGCTAGGCTGTTGAAACTTTATTACTTTTTCAAAGAAAGTTTTGAAAACCGTCATTTATTTCTATACACTCACACATATAAAAAAAACGATTTTTCATGTTAGTATTATTTATTATTTGTGACATTTAATATTTTGAAAAAAGAAATACGTTTTGTTTTGGTGTGCTCATTTCTCTTGGAGAGCTAGTCCATATTGTTTTTATTCATTTGGACCGTTCGTTTTTGTTTTGTTTTGTTCACTGCGTATAGAAAATGAGGTTTATATCTCTACCGGCATTCGGAGATGATGCGAAATTATGGTTTGCACAAGTGGGCGTTTTTGTTTTAGTTAACAATGTCCCCCCACATAATCAGCTACACATTGTGTGTTGTGGCATGCCGGCACCATTAGCTAAAACAGTTCAGGATATAATAACTAACCAATGAATGACATACGAAGACTTAAAGACATAGGTGCTAAAACAAAACACCCCTTCAGTAGACAGAAAGTTCCGAACATTAATGCAAGTTGAACAACTGGGTGACAACTTTTAACTGACTTTCTAAGGAACTTACAAAACTCTCGGGCTCCTCGGCCGGGACTCAGTAATTATAAAAAAGTATTATTTTCGCTTGCCCCGCGAACTCCATGTAACATTGGCCCCGAAGTTAGAAATAGAAACTGCCGAACAACTAGCAGTCATGGCAGGGAAAATATTTGAATTCTCACCACTACCCAATCAGCAACCCTCATACGAATTTGAATTCTCACCAATACCCAATCAGCAACCCTCACACAAATTTGAATTCTCACCAACACCCAATCAACAACCCTCATACGGTAGCAGCTGCTGGGGTAAGCAGCAACTAAATTACAACGAAGTGCTCGTGAAAGTCGACGCTTCATCAAATAAGCTAGATGTATTGGGGGGTTAGTAGAGTCCCTAGCGTAAAAAATCAAATTTTTGCTCAACCTCGAAACAACCAAAACATAGGAATTTGCTGGTATCACTTAGAAAAGGTGAGAGGGGACGTCAGCCAGGGAAACGAACTAAAGAGGAACTGAGGACGTCAGGTGTATCCGGTGAGAGTTTCTAAAATCCTGCAATGTTTGTAAAGGATTACGAGTCGGATATGTAATTACTTGTCGTGAATTCTTCAATAATCGACACATATAGGCAAATTTCCTTGACCCGCGATTTCAAATTTGGCTAAGTGCTTAAATGGGAGTTCATAATAGCTGACCTACCTTATCCGATCTAAGGGGATGACGTATGGAGAGAGTTTGACTTGATAGTCGACATAAAAAGGCGGAGATTCGTAGAGAACGCAACGCCTCTGTGTGTTCAGGCACGTACCCCAGCCACTGTATATGGTCCCAAAAATTTGACTGCCTCAACCAGCGAGGAGTTTCACAATCTCCTGGCCTCCTACCCAGAAGCAGTGCAGCCTATGTTTAAATCCAGTAGTGTATTCGACGGCGCATTATATCACCACATAAACCCCCCCTTATTTTTTCTCCTCCGAGACGACTCAAACCCGACCGCCTAAAGGAGTCAACGGCCGAATAAGGCCACATGCTTAAACTTGGAAGAAGTAATCTTACAAAAAGCCCATGGGCATCTCCTCTTCATCTAGTACGGAAGGTCGGAATGGATTTTCGTCCCGTTATGGGAAGATCGCAGAATAAATTCGACCATGGTTCCTACAGATATTCAGTTCCATACCTACAAGACTTTTCAGCTAATCTGCACGGGTTCAGTCAGATCGATCTCATCCGAGCATACCACCAAATTTCCACTAAAATGAAGGGAATCGCGAGGACAGCGATAAACACCGCATTTGAGAACTTTTCATGCCATTTGGCCTCCGAAACGCGACAAGCATCTTCCAGAAATGTATTGTTGAGGTTGTCCGTAACACGAAAGAGAACCATTTATTTATGAGGTCGCAAGTGGCACGAAAGAGAACCATGTAAAACACCTTATCCAAATTTTTGAACGACTCCGTACATATAATGTACGTACAAATGCAGAAAACTGTATTTGAACAAGATTCTCTTGAATATCTAGGTCATTCAATCGACGAAAAGGGTATTCGACCGTTACCAAAGAAAGTTGACGCGATTCGGCGAATATCACCACGCTACATTACAACAATTACGCATAGTAAACTTTTATAAAAGGTGTATACCTTACTATGCTCACAAACCTTTCCCCTTAACTAGTTTGTTGACCCCCCCCCATTTAACAAATGTTCACATACAGTTAACTGAAGAGGTTTTAAATTCAATTGAGTTAGTAAAAAATGAATTATCTCTCGATCATTTTGTTGGCACACCTTGTACCAGACGCTCTTTTGTCAATGAATGTAGATGCCCTCGACCCTGCTGTTGTTCTCCATCATTCCGTAGATGGAGTTACCGACTACTGGCTTTTTTCTCTTGCCAGCTAAAACCCGTTTAACTTCGCTCCAGCACATTTGACAGCATATTTGACCGAGGATTTCTGGCAATAAATCTGTCTGTCCGACACTTGCAACATCATCTCAAAGGACGTAGTTTGTAATCTTCACCGATCATAAGCCACTCACGCTCGCCTTATCAGCCAAAATCGGATAAGCATTCCGACATATTGATTATATATCGGAATTTACTAGTTATATTAGGCATATTCCTGAAACGAAAAACGTACCAAACGATGTACTGTCCTGACTACCGGTGAATACCCTCACAATTTCTGCCTCTATTAATCTAAAAGATATAGCACGGGGCCAACTAGCTTTGAGAAATTTAGACTTAACATCCAAAAATTTTCCATACCATCCACTCCACGAATCTGAGGGCACTATACTCTGCGACACTGCCACGGGGATCCCATGCCATCTGGTATCCAAGGAACACCAAAACAATGTTTTTGAGGCACTGCACACACTTTCCCACCAGGGCATTGCGGCATTAGTACAGCTGTACCCGGCCACGCGTTGCTGTGGCTCAGTTTGTAAAAATGGAACACATTCCTCAAGAAAATTGCATTTTTTCGTTTATTTACTTTTATTATTTTTTGCATTTTTTTATCAATAAAAGTTATTTTTTTCCCAAAAAAAAAGATTAAATTTTTACCATAAATTGTTAGGTAAATGTGTTTATTTCTGGAAAACTTGCACTTTTTTTAAAAGAAATGTGGCAGTAAACGTTTCCCCTTTAAAACGGATTTTTTTATTATAGAAAGAACAGATGAATGTTTTACATGAACACTGTAAATAGTTAGGTGAATGTAAAGAAAAGTTTGATTCTTTTTTTTTCATGAGAATGTACAAATTATTTCTTAACAGATGTTAAGAAAATAAATAGAAAAATACTTCCATCATAAATTATGCAGAAAAGTATGATAAAATTTGCTGAGTATGCGCTGTTTTACGGTTGTTGTAAAAATGGAACGGAAACTTACATTTCGCTCCGTTTTAATCTTTCTTAATTTTTTAATTGTGCCCCCCGAACGAATATAATCAAAACAGTAAAATTCAACAATTGTACTTTATGTATATAAAACACAAAATATTAAAAAAAAAATAATAACGAAAGGGAAATAATTCAATTTTTAAACGAAAAAGTCAGTTTGGTATATCTGTTTGTTATTTTTTTATATAAGTCCAGCTTTCACATTGGAAATAACGACATTTATAGGTTGTCGGGTACGTTTACAACGAATGAACACTCCAATCTAGTAGATGTATCTGAATTTTTGTAGGAATTTTTGACACCTCTATCACGAAACTGCGAATAAATTATTTAAAAAAAAGACTCGTAATATCTCTTTTAAAAGTGGGTTTTTATTTTCTTTTATGGATTATACTTCCAAAATAAACTATTAAAGTTGTTTTAAAAGTAATAGAAATAATTTTTATTTAAAAAAAACAGTAATGAATTATACGAACTCAACATTTTTCAATTTTTAAACTTAAAAAATCTATCAAATTTTTTCTATTGATTCTATTTTTACGATATTTACAGGATCAATGTAAAATTTTATGCTCTTTCCAATAAATCGAATATAATATTTTAGACAAACGTTTTTTTTAATTCACGCCCCCATTTTAAAGTGTCTATTAAAATCTAAATAATTAATTTACACACCAAAGTTTTATATATCACAAATTGAGTAGAAAAGGTCAATAAATAATATATTCAAATTTAAAACAAAAAAGTAGTGTTTTTTAGAAATTTACCTGTAAAGTTACACGTTTTTTTTAAACCACGTGGTTTGTTTTTTTATTTTGTTTTTTTTAATGAAACCTTGTTCCTTGCTCCTTTAATTGAAAAAAAATTGGGCTTGAATTACATTTTTCGAGTAGTTATAAGCTTGGAAAGACATAGGGTCGAATAATTCGCACCTCCCATTTTGAAATGTCTATTAAAAAGTAAAAACATAATTTACTCATCGAAGTGTTATATATCACGAATTGAAGAGAAAAGGTCAATAAATAATATATTCAAATTTAAAACAAAAAAGTAGTGTTTTTAGAAATTTACCTGTAAAGTCCGAAGTTTTAAACATTTTTATTAAAAGACGTTGTTTGTTTTTTTTATTTTTTTTTAATGAAACCTTGGTCCTTGCTCCTTAAATTGAAAGATAATTAGGGCTTGAGTTACATTTTTCGAGGAGTTATTAACTTGGAAAAACGGGGTGGAATTATTCACTATATTTCACTAAATTTCTGACACACCTACCAATCTACCCATGTTAGAACGGCTTTCGGAATAGACACCCCTAAACTTTCCAGCATACCTGAAAAGCTATAAAAGTTGACGTGTCGAATGTGAACGATGACTTTGACGTAATGTAAAAATGTACCGAATTTAAAAGTGAACGAAATTCAAATTTCCGTTCCATTATTATAACAACCGTAAATCAGAGCATTCTATGCAAAGTTTACATAACTTACTGTATTAATGCTATTTTTTTAAGCAAACAAAATATATTTAAGTTCGGCTATAAATTCCTAAATTCATTTCACACCAAATAATTTAAGTGACTGAAATAGGAATCTAATTGAATCTTTAGTTTCCTGATAGTATGTGACAAACTTATTTTTCTTCGAGTTATATCGAATTCATTAATACGGACTTTAGGGGCTTTTTTACGCAATGTTCCTGTAAAAATTATTTTTCATTGTTTCAAAGTACGATACTATTTTCATGTAAAAAAAGCAAAAATAACTTCTTGCGTTTTTTATTTACTACTGAAAACCATAACTTTCGTAAAGGTATTTTTGTTTAAACAAAATAAAACATTTTCACTAAGAGTTCAGTAAAAATAATTAGTTTATTATATTCTGCGATCATTATTAGATACATCCTAAAATTTTCATTAAATCGGTTAAATTCCTGATTTTTGGTGAATGATTATGCAATTTGAGCGACAGCATTCATTGTGTGTTCTTTCCATTTTTCGTTGAATATTTGATAGCAAAGCAACCACGTGTGGTTAATTTAAATCACATTTCAATCACTTCGTTACATGATCAATAATCATGTGATAAAACCCATTGAAAATTTACCGATATTGTAAACACATTATGTTTACATTAAGCCTGTGAGACGAAATTATCCTTTCTGAGATTTACAAAAAAACGCCAGATCAGGAGAAAGAGATGTCCAGAAAATCGCTAGATTGTTACCTTCTATCATCTGAAATTTTCAAAAATCGCTAATTCCCCCCCCGCAAAAATATTCCATATTTTAATTTCCTACAATAAAAAAATTATAAATATAGTATATTCAATATATAAAATGTTCCGTGTTTTCTCAGTATATGTTTCTGGAATTATATTGAAGCGGCTACCTCCCCAGAAGGCTTACAAATTTTATCAGCTAGTTTTACCTTTTTTTTTCAGAGAGCGTATTTTTTTTGCAAGAAACAAATCATAAACTCAAACTTTTTATAATAAAAGTTAAATTGAAAAATACTGCAAATTAAATATCACAATAATGGCGCAACATATTTTGAAATTAGAAAAAAAAAACTAAAAAAAAAACTGACATTTAGCGGACATTTTCGTCGGCTACTATGAAGCCGTTATGTTTAATTCTACAACTAAACCCATTGCATATTTCAGATATGTTGACGACACTTTTGCTATTTTTCCTTCGCAAAGTGAAGCTTCAATATTTTTTAATAAGTTGAATTCTTTACATGGGGCTCTTAAGTTCACTATGGAAAGTGAGAAGGACAATTCGCTTCCTTTTTTAGATGTTCAGGTAGAACGCCAAAGGGGGGGGGCTTTCTCACTACAATTTATAGAAAGGCGACATTTACTGGCCTATATGTGAACTGGTTGTCTTTTGTACCTAAATCACGTAAGGTCGGCTTAATTAATACTTTGGTACATAGAGCCCTCATTATTTGTTCGCCTAACAGATTAGATGTTGAACTCGATAAGATCAGGGAAATATTCATCAATAATGGTTATCCTGTTGACGTTATTGATGACTGTATTTTCAAAAAGGTTGCGGATTTTAAATCCCCTAAAAAGTGTGGACCCTTGAAATGCCCGGTTTATTTGAAATTACCGTGGATTGGGGAGAGGAGTAATAGAATTTCCAAACAGATTCGAAGAAGTATTTACGAATGCTTGAATTCGGTGACCTTGCGTTTGGTATATACTACGAGACCTGCTTTTCCGTCTTTCCGCAAGGATAGTTTGCCTTACATCCAAAATAGTAATATTGTATATCAGTTTAGATACCAGTGCGATGCTGGTTATGTTGGGCGACCATCCTTGCACCTTTTGACTCGTATAAACTAGCATGTTCCATCGAAGATCAGACAAGGGAGGATGGGGTCTGGTGGTCTCCCTAGTTCTGCAGCCTTGGACTCTGCTATTGGCGAGCATTTGGTTGACAACCCGTGCTGTGCCGATGGATATAAAATAAATTGGTTCGAGGTGCTACATAGAGCGGACTCCAAAAAACATTTAAAGATTTTGGAGGCCGTCTCTATCGCGGTGCGTCAACCTTCTTTGTGCCGGCAAAAAGAAACATCAAACGCATTGTTTCTCTTTGGGGAACTTTGAATTTTCTCTCCCGCTTTTTTTTTCTGCCTCGTTGTGCCAATATTTTTGATCGTTTTTAAACGTAAATAAATTTAATTAATGTCCCCTACGTAGGCACATTTAATAAGTTCCCCAATAGAACTCTTTGTTTTCGTTACAATATTATTTAGATTGCTATCGATTTACTCCTGACGAGATGATAGCCGAAAGAGCTCTCGAGAAACTTCCGCCTAGTACTTTATTTAAAACTATATACAAATTCTGTACCTCTAAACATTTATATATATATATATAAATATATATATATATATATATATATATATATAGCAATTATATATATAAAAAAAATCAATTAAGCTCAAAGTACGATATATATATATATATATATATATCGTACTTTGAGCTTAATTGATTTTTTATATATATATATATATATATATATATATATATATATATATATATATATAGAGAGAGAGAGAGAGAGAGAGAGATACCGCAATATGAGCTTAATTGCTTTAAGTCTGTTGGTTTTAATACATAACTGGGTGAAAGTGTTCTTCTGACTGCCACGCATATAAAAACACTTTTATTTAGTTGCGGCTATTAGGCTGGATTTGGCGCAATTACCCCAAAATAGGGGTTATATAAACGTGTCTGGGTGCTAGAACGTTTTTATCATACATTATTAGAAATCATGCACATTCTAAAAAGTATGCATTGAAACAATTAAACGTAATACTTAAATGAATCCCATAATCTATTAAAAATTCATGAAAATTTAATAAATAATTAATGGGCAGTTGTAATTTTTAGAATATACTATATTTCCTACTCTCTCGTTTATCCATGACTGATTATATTAGGAAGTTTCTTATGAATTAAAAAAAAGAAATGCTATATATCTTAAAGAAGATTGTGTGCGTGATAATATGAGCATTTTGCATATTTCTCTTATCACGTAACACTTGAAGCAACTTAGTTAATTTAGTAAAACTGGGATTAAGCAGGGTGCCGGCAGAAAACTTTATCACCACACGTTAAATTTGCTACATGATTGCCCGTTAACAGATAAAGGGACGAATTCCATTTATATCTGAACACATTTCCATGTTTATTCGAAAACTGTAGCCATTTTCTATGAATAAAAAATCAAAGATTAGTCCAAGATATTTAGTAAATATGCAATTAAATCCTGCATTGTCAGTTGCAATGAAATATCATATCTGTGTGTGTTCCAAATATTTTCGCAATATTCTGATATAATTGTTTTTAATTCATATAAAAAGAAAATGGCAAATGTCATAATAGCACCAGTGAATCGAATTATAATTCATAAACTGTCGTACTCAGAAATAACGGGGAAAAATTGCAGACGTTCATCGATACGATCATTGTCGTATGAATGAAATTATCATTTCTTCTGATAGATTTAGCCCCACATAGCATTAATAAACGCCACTAATAAACTGCTTATCTGTTGCCAAAAGAAACAAAAATGCACCTTATCAATGAGAAAATATTTGCTGCCCTATGAGATTCATTCATCTTAAAATCAGGAGGCCTGAACAAATTTTCAACGACATCATTGCCATCGGTAAATCACCGGGAATTAGTATAATAAATGAATAATCTATTAATATATAAATGAATAAGCGACTATATCATAATATACCACACTATTATAATTAAATGGTTTCGGAAATCGCAATCTACTTTCCAATCTCTAATTGTTGTAAGTCAATACTATACTAAATTATGTTCGTATCAAATGCGTGAAATGTACTAAACGATTGCTACAATAGACACTGCTTGTGTGTACGCTTAGTTAAAATGAAAGGGTAACGACTCAGAAATCATAAATTAATGGAAACAAAAAGATAAACATAAAGTGGTGAATAAAATAATGAAAAGATCATCCCATCTATAAAATTATCTATCTGATCAACCAAAAAAAATTCGTGTAGGTAAGTACAGTGGCTATTGTGATCGAACCCGTGATATAAATAGATATTTGCTATTACTTTTAAAGGGTATAGTCTGTAAATATGATGCTTTCTAACACACATTTAAATAGAATTTAAAATGCAATTCAAACAGCTACATTAAGTCAGGCTAGGTATGTATTGTTCTTCTTAATCTTGTGCTGATTGACATGTTACTATACGAGATATGCCCACATCAATTATCTTATTCTAAATACAATAATATACATTATGCCTTACATACAATAATAGTTCCATAAATTTACTGATATTAAGTGCTATTTAAGTATGATAATATGTGAACTCCTTACTTGAATTTTAGGAACATCACATAATATTTAAGATAGGATACAAAATATTGATTTGCTAATTTAACATTCTCTATCTATAAAATAGTTATGCTTGCTTACTATTGTTGTTGTTATTTTATCATAATTTAACAGTATTCGCGATCAATAAAATTACCGGAGCACAGTCATAAATACTTCATAAATGTGAACTGTAAATTTAATTATAATATTTATAATGACAGGGGGCTGATTGTGATAATGAAATGTTGCGGTTAACTAATAATTAATATTGATTTTTTTTCTGAAGTGGCATTCATAAGTTAAGAGTAGTGGTGGAAGCAAACGTGAACAGGAAATACTTGCTTGCAATAAAGAAGGCAAGGAAGAAGTTCAGAATCTTTATATGCTATACAATCGAATTCATCACAAACTTTACAGCACGTCACCCGAGGATCCTAAAAACAGTCTCACATTGTTAATATCTGCAAAGGACAAAAGAAACTTTCAGTCATAATCATACAATGCCACCAAAAAAAAAACCCTTCTGACCCATTCGGGTATCATACAAATATAGCAGGAATGTTTCTCGTATGTAACAAATCATATCACTTGTACAATTCAATGAACATTAAGCGACATTTTTATTCATAAATGGTGTCTATATCATCGATGTTTCTGGGGTATGTTACTTATTGTGCCCGGTTACAAATGCAGTCCATGTATGTATAAGAAATATGTTGTAATCTGATTAATTAATTTTTCCTGTAAAACAAACGATGATCTACATGCTATGTTGAAGACTTCCCATAATGTAAAACATACAAACTAAATTTCATAACATTTTTCATGTTTGCTATAGTGCTAGAAATTTAGACGTGTACTTCGAAGTCACATCTTTCTCGGGCTCAGAAGAGTGAAAATATTTAATCACTTTCGATTCATAGCTAGATCAAATTCATATAATTATTTTCTTTCGGTTTATTAAAAATCTATTTCGCTTGTTTGCCTCCAGGTTATGGTTAACATGTTTATTTCCCATGATGTTTTCGCTGTAACACCTTATAATAAATTGTATTTCAACGTTCTTTTACGGCACATGCAAAATATTCCAATGTATATGGCAAAAATAGTAAGGATAGAATCATTACACATGTGCAGTTTATGGCTTAGGTAATTGCAATCTGATCGCTATATTATAATGTTTAATGTATTTCGAATAAAAATCCTCATTTTCATTTCCATATAGAAATGGCAATTTAACATTGCTCAGTTGGAATCTGCATTAAGTCGTATGATTGAAAATACTATACTAAAAGGTACGTCCGAAGACAACCGGATGTGTAACCGCTTGGACTAGGTAGGGAATACACAAATAAACACACACACAAATGCACGCACACATTTTTAGATAGAACGATATCAAAATTACGAATTAGGATGTGTTTACCATGCATTTCGTTTGTCAGTTAAATATCCGGTTTAAAAAAATTATTATCAACATACCGGTCTTACCTAATAGCAGTGAGTTTGCTGCAATTATAGAGTAAATATCGGACTAACATAAGTAATAAAGTTGCGCCTCAGTGCTGAATTAAGCTTTTTCAGTGCACACAATGTTTAAAAATGCATGAAAATACTCTTTCCATGTATGCCCAGAAATCTGGTCATCATTTAATCGCTTCACTTTACAACGAAACTATTTGTTTTGAGGAAATGCCTAAACACACGCACACACACACACACGCGCACACGCACGCACACACACACGCACACACACACACACATATATATATACATATACAGAGAGAGATACAGACAGAGAGAGAGAGAGAGAGAGAGAAAGAAAGAAAAAGAAATGAATAATTGTGTATTTCATGTTTTTGCGCAATTCATCGTAATTCTTTCGACAATTTCTTAAATCTTTTTTATCCTGTTGACTATTTTAAGTCATATTTCCCCTGTCTTAATGTATTCTCAACTGATATCTTTTACTTTTCTTTCAATCACGTCTATCATTATTTTATTCTATTTTTGTGTCGTTTTATTTATTTTTATTTCATTCCCTACCTTCAAACGTCACGTTTTAAATATTCGCTTTTCTATGCAGCTTTATCGAGTGTTACTTCGACTTCTGTGTGTTACCCTTCTCCGTCGTTGTTTGTCACGAACTTTGCCCAGCTTTAAAGACTAGCAGATTTTCCTTTAATTCCATCTATTAGGAGCATGTCGTGCTCTCTCCTTCTCACCATTAGCGAGCATATTCTGCTTTTACTTCCGCAAACGTGATTAAAGTCTCAGGTATTCATGGAAAATGGCCACCACATTCTTTTACAGAAAAACAGAAATAAACAGAAATTACATCGCTATTGCCATCAGAAGAAAACAAGAATGGTTTATTTATACATGCGTCCATTCGGTTTGTGTTTTAATCCTATGAAACATATCTTTTCAATTTCAGCGTGACAGACTGATCATTGAAATTTAACGTTTTGTAGGTAGACATATTGAATTTGTGTATTCATGCGAGGTAAGGAATTCTCTGAAACTTTTCTTTAAAATCGAAGCGTGGCAATACACGGACATTTTTTTTAAAGTTTTGCATCAAAATCTGACGAACATGATATTCTGAAATGATGTGTGAACGAGGGAATAACATCCTGTATCAAATGCAAATCTGAAAGATAATATGAATTACTTTCACCATAAAATGGTTAATGTGCTCCTGCCAGCAAAAAAGAATGACAGCTAAAAAAATTCATGAATTCACAAGCTTAATTCAAAGGCATATTAATTGGGAGTCTAAAAATTACAATTCGAAGAGAATAAGGAAATCATTCATAAAGAATGCTCATATAATCAATGCCATAAGTGCTTTCATATTGGGTGTATTTGAGATTTCCCATGCGTTTGCATTGCAAGATGAGGTTAGTTTTCGAGTAAATTACATTTCTGCTCTGAGGAGAACTTATTATACTTAGAGCTTTCGAAATACAAAGTTGACAAGATGAAACGCCTGGGATGTAACCTTTATTTTTTGAAAAGAGTCCTTAGTTTTCTGATAAAGGTAATTGTCTCTACTTTTAATCAAGTCAACTATTAAGACAAAACATTACACTGAAAAAACACTGATTATATGTAGTAAAGAAAATAATAAGCTGTTCTTTAAATTTCAAACAAATGTTCACTGTGTGTAACAGTGTCCATAAATTGGTTTAGTATCGAAATGCCTCCGATAAAAATCGAAAATAAATAATTAAGAAAATCCGATTAATTAATTGCTTGGAAATACAATTGGACATTTGCAATTGACAGATAAGAAAAAAAAAACTATACATCGTGTATGATTTCCATTTCTACTTTAGTGGGCATGTTTTGGGAAATTTGACACAAATGTATCTCATGTGTATGGGATTGTTCTTAAATAGTATTGTATTTACATTCTTCGCGAAAGTATAGAACATCGATAATCGGAATAATAAAAAAACACAACCTGAGTTTACGCCCTTATATTATCTACAATAAGGATTGCATTTGAACAGTTGTCTAATCACAGATAGGGACCAGCGAATGAAATGCTACTGCTTTGAGTATAATCAAAACATACTTTTTGATGTTCGCATTTCAAACATAGTCAAACCATTATATAAATAATCCGATACAATCAATGCTAATGTCTCAACAGTTAAAAGAAAGCAAATATATATATATATATATATATATATATATATATATATATATATATATATATATATATATATATATATATATATATATATGGATTAGGTCACTGCTCGGAGGTATGTATAGTTTCCTCCGGATGCAGAGCAATACTCTTTGATTAGAGCAGGCAATCTATAGATTTTATTGACAATTCCGCAGATTTAGAAGCTCATAAATGTATTAAAGTATAAAATATTTATAAATTCTTATTTAATTACAGTTAGCCTTTGAAAATAAACTGGATAAAAAATGAAAAAAAAAAATAGCCGTGAGCAATTCATTAAAATATAATTAATCTGGCCACTTTCAAATTCACAAATTATGTGTGTTATTAATGTCAGCAATGTATAATTAAATATAACTGAACAAATATGGCTTTGTTATTTTACAAAACATTTTGTATTTATGAAATGCATTTTTAGTGATTAATCAGTTTTGATAGTTACTTGATTTCTCATGAGTATCAGTGTGCAGTCAAAGATAAGTTTTTAGCATAGGGAGATTCAGCTCCTAAAAAAGACCGTCGATTTCGAGAATAAAATATTTTAGTACTAAGAGAGTACTAAATGTTTAAATGAAATTTCAGAATATGTGCTATATTTTCTCCCTATTGTTCATTTAGAAAATGTGTTTATTGAAAATGATAATAGGTGAATGAATACTTAAGTAGAATATAGCAGAAAGACACACTTCTCTGCAAAATTATTGTATTTCCTCCAAAATGATGTTTTATATTTCACAATCAATCAGTAAACGAAATTATATATATATATATATATATATATATATATATATATATATATATATATATATATATATATATATATATATATATATATATGTAAGAAAAAAGAAAATAATTTACTTTATATTTTGTTCAAATTCTAAAGGATGGATTTGTGTAAAATAAACAATGAATGAATTTTAATTTAATAAATCTAAAATAGTGAACATGTTTTGTAAAAAAAGCCATATGTAAGAAGCCAAATATATATATGTATATATATATATATATATATATATATATATATATATATATATATATATGTGTGTGTGTGTGTAAGCAGCCTTTGAGACTTTACACGACAGGTTGCCAAAGTCGAGTGAAAATTTCTTAGGACGACTAAAAGTCGTAAATCACTCGCCCGCCAGTTGATAAATTTTCTTAAATAAAGAAACAGGAAACACTCATTTATTTTACGACCCTCAAATATGCAGTTACGTAGAATGGCCTATGTCTCATCAGTTGTGAATTATTTCATCTCTAGCTGTGAGACCGATGGAATATCGTATTGAAAACAGAGTTGTCACGCCAAAGGTCAACAACATTCGGCGTGAAGTCAAAATGTCGCCTTCATTAGCTCTCTGATTTTGGAATTTATTTGGAAAAAAATATTCGACGCTACATACCTCGCTACAAAACAAAAAAAAAAATCGTTCCTGGTTTCCCTCTTCTGTTTGTGGTAATTTAACTTGACAAAACTAGATACTTTTACTGATGAATATAATATATATATATATATATATATATATATATATATTATATTAATCAGTAATATATATGTATATATTATATTATATTATATTCATCAGTAAAAAGTATCTAGTTTTGTTACAATTACCACAAACAAAAGAGGGAAACCAGGAACTAATTTGTGTGTTTTGTTTTTGTGTTCCAATGTTTAGGAGAGTATGCAGAAAACAAAAGAAAAAAATATCAATTTTAGTTGAGGCACGTTTAAATACATAAGCGGAATATATTTGTGAAAAAAAAAAGAAAATATTTTTTTAAGTGATTATTTAAAATTTTAATTAATTTATCTATTTAAATTTTTAGACAAATAGAACTTTGTTTCGGATTCACTTTGTGAAAAGTGTTAATACAAACAAAATAGGTACAGTGTTCAGTTTCCTGCATGACAAATTTTATTTTATATCTGGGCGTGTAATATAGTTGCATAAAGTCATATTCCGTCAAGTGACAGAACGTTTTAATTTTAATTTTGTCGCGCGTTTTTAAGTATATTGGTTATATTTTGCTAAAGTGGTATTTATAATCTATATGATAAGATTTTTGTTGAATTACTGCGTCCTGAGCTTATATTATTTTGGCTTGATTATCGTAATTAATTACCACGAGAGATTTAGTTAAATCACCCTTTAATATAGCCTTTAGATATTAGGTTTTTTGTGCGGTATATGACTGTGCTATAAAGTCCATCTAACGAGTAGAAAAATATACAATCTGCTGCTTTTTAGATTTCAATGAAAAAATTAAACCATCGTTTTGTCTAAAACAATATCGATTAAATTTTTACTGTTGTCGTCGTTTCACCAATCTAAATATGAACCCACTCCAATTATATAAACTTCTTTATTCTATAAATAATAAATACTAAATGCTGTTCCTTAGTTCCTTTTAAATAAGAAAGGGCCTAAATAGCTCCGTTAAAATCCTTCATTTTCGGTCTTGATATTTTTTATGATAGTTTTTTTTTTTTTTTACTAATAAAATATATATGGTCTCTTCACAGTCATTAATTATATAAGGTTTCTTTTCATCTCTTGATACAAGTAATCCTCAATTACTTCAATTTCAACCGGTGTAGTAAGTTCCTAGCAGTGCGTTTTCTCAAAACTTTGATAAAACTTTGTCAATGCACGCCGATTGATTCATTTTAACAATTCTTGGTTCAGAAAAAAATGTATAACGAGAAATCATGATATCTTGCCAAGAAAATTCATTTATTATGATTTTTTTACATTTTGTCACAATTTGGTGAGATTTAAATGTCATCGACCCAGGAAAGTAAACTTACTTTTTTCTTGTCAATGATTTGAGTATATAAACTGCGGTCTATTGGGCAGCTTTGATTAGTGTTTAATCAGATAATCCTGAGATAGTCGATTCCACATCCGTCGTTCTGCCTCAGATTGTACAATTATCGTTAATCCTGTAAACGCAATGTTTACTTTTAATCAGTTATCCCTCTTAGGGCAATATAATTGTTATATTGCGATGCATTTTGCAATACGTTCTGACCATGATAAGGTCTGTAGTCGAGGTAAACGTCATGAATCTAAAAACTATAATTGGCACCAAATCTTGCTTTGTACTTTCTAATGCGAAATTCTAATTTTTTTTTTCAAAAGTCAGAAAGATAAAATCACAGGCTTATCTTTTGGAGAGGAACTGCTGAATACCTATCATATTCTGTTAATGCGGCTATCTCTTTTGTATTGCGATTTTAATTGCCAACAATATTTCTAATGGATTGATTCGTTAAAGATTTTTGGCGTATTATCTATTGAAACTGTCAACTTGATATTTTTCGAAATTGTCGACCAGCAAAATATCAGGTCCTCTTCTACTGATTCTGGGTACTATTCTGACGAATATAAAATTAAACATCACCCTTGTCATTCTTATTTATATTTTGGCTAAATATGCAAATGCTTTGGAGGCATTGTAAAATTATTAACATAGATAAACTTTTGTCAGCTACGTACTTTATTAATTACGTAAATAAAATTACTTTCCTTTAAACAAAGAGACGGTATTTATGATTGTATGATGTGTCGGGATTACTATGTAACGATTGAATGTCTTAATATCCTAAAAATTTCACTTGCCAAAATTAGAATTTCGATTCCGATCAACCGACGTAAAGTTTATGCTGCGTCAATATTGTGTTTTTTTATTGCAACCCAGGTTTCATTTCAAAAGTATTTACGATAGGTAATAATTCTGTATATGTCCTGGAGATAGAGCATGTGGGGGGTAGCTGTTCTGTATGAGTTTTGGACTTTAAAAATTTGCAGGTAAATTATGGAGGAAAATGCTAAAAATTGATTTTTTTAGCAATTCTTATTTCTAATTGATTGCAAGTAGAATGTGGTTCAATTTCATTGGTCAGTTTATATCGTCAGCGTCTGTGGTCATAACCTTTCAGATTTCTGTAATAATAATCTTCTAACAAATATTGCAAGACTTTTTATTAAAAGAGGGGCACACAAGACTTTTACTAACGTTTCAAAGTTCATAATAACCAAATATATATTCGGGTTAACCTACTAATATTTGGGGCACTTGGATGCTGAAATATGGAAGGGCACAACTAATTAGATTTGCCATTTCTACAGGACGTCAAAACGCAATACTGAAATCATTCAAGATAAGGTCATTAATATGCAATTAGTATGTACAAAAATATATATAGATAGGAACCGCCCATCGATCAATAATCCAAATAACAGCATGTATGTCTTAACAAACAATTAAACAAGCAATAGTTTACACACACACGCACACACACACACATATATATACATATATGTATGTATATATATATATATATATATACAATAATAAGAATAGTATAAGTATGTTTAAATAGTAAATAGGGAACTAGAGTACTCTATACAAAGAATATAATACTATTTAATAAACTAAGAGTTCAACCTCCTTGTACCATTAATTAAACCTGAATGAATAGAAAATATTATGAAGGCACGTGTCATAATATTAAACACCTATGCATGAAACAATATACAGAACCGCATAATAATAATTATTAATACTAAAATGTTAAAAAAAACTGACAGTACGTGACACTAATCTCGACCCATTTATTGATACGTTAGCATTCCTAGTTCGCACATAAATATGAAAGTGATTGGAAGCATGCTTTTATATTTTTCCTATTATACAAGAATATATCTCGAACATTTTGCTGGGCATATGTTTATAAAGACATACTTTATAATTAAAAAATTTAATATCCATCAATATACTTCCGTTTAGGTAACTCGATTATGAAGTAGGGATAATATCTATTAAAGGTAGCCATCTTCATTTTAAAGCATCGGAGAATTCGGGTCCAGACCTGGGAGTATTCCTTTTCCAATAGCACCAGAGCGCATCAGTTTTCTGTATACATTTTGCGTATAATGAACACTCATTTTATAGCCAACATTTTTAGTGGCGTTTGTTGTATTTTTTAGGGGTGGTCATTATCATGCTCTGGTAGACCAACACAAAAACTACCTTAAAACATATTTTCGATAAGTTTTAAAGCGTGCTGAAAATGAATATCGCATTTATTTATTTTTTCACAAAAAAAGTATATTTCCAAGTGTTAATTAAAAATCTATGCGCTCAGGCGTAAAACAATAGGCACCACTTATATCATGTAATATTTCATTGTTTAATACCAGGAAAAGAACTAATTTCCGGAATATTTGAATGCAATTTTCGTTTTTAGCTCACTCGAAATTATAGAACACATTTTAAAAGAAAGATTTAGTAGTGTGCTTCTCGCTACATTTACCAAATAAACACCACTCCTTAAAATATAACGAACGCTTCCCTCCCTCCCAAACGGTAGCTAGAAAGTGTATGTAAATTTTATCTTAAATTAATATAGAAAAGATAACTCCTACTGTTTAAAACAATAATGTCTTCATATCTTAGAAACCGTTGGTTACGTGTATTTCGTGTTCATCACACTCGAAAACCTAGCATAGTTGTAATACTAAATGATATTTTTAGGATAGAACAATGCTGCATCTTTACCAATGTGTCAATTATAATAACTGTTTTTCTAGGTTTGCATACGTATAAAAATATCTGATATTTCCGCAAAACCTCTGTCCTTGATGGGGGAGACTAAAACTATCGTCTCAAATGACCTGCAGTAATAGCAAGGGGAGACCTGATTCCAAATATTTATTATATTATATCACTCCTCTTTGGTTTTCATACATAAAATAAATTTCTAAATGTATAAAAATAAATGTCACAGTGTATAAATAG
Organism: Euprymna scolopes; assembly: GCF_053919585.1. NCBI lineage: Eukaryota > Metazoa > Mollusca > Cephalopoda > Sepiida > Sepiolidae > Euprymna > Euprymna scolopes. The sequence continues at coordinate 115,336,919 of NC_136485.1, read as the reverse complement.
TATTTGATACTGGTGATATTGATTATCGTGCCTATCTCCAAAAGAAGGAGATCTTAAATATGGGGAAAATTTGGAATCAAATCTTTCCTTGCTGATGTTTTAGATCATTTGATACTGTTGCAGCAAGTTTTAGTCTCTCCTCTATCAGAGCCAGGGGCTTTGGGGAAATAACTATGCATACATACATACATACATACACACATACATACATACATACATACATACGTACATACATATCGGATTGGAACCATTTAAAGATTCCTTCTAAGGGCACGTTTGTTCTTTCGAAAAGCATCCATCTGCAACAACCACACCAACAACAACAACGAACAAAACAAAAAAACAAAAGTGTATATTGTTGTTTTTAAAATCGACCGCTACTTATTTCAGATTGAGATTTTATGAGGATTTTTCCTAAGGAGCGGATTTGTCATCTTGGAAAGTATACAACAACAAAAGAAAATAGAATAAGTATATTTTTCTTTGTAAAATCGAATGTCACTATTTCGGATCGAATTCTAACAAGCACATCCTTATTATGAGCAACTTGGTAAGTAATCCCAACAAAAGAAGAAAATAAACCCTCATGATTCTGACGGCTATCTGTTGACCGTACTTATACTATTTGATTGGCACGCAAAAGAATGGCACTTCAGTCAGAATATCATATCAAATTATATCAGCATCGATAAATATTTATGGAATATGTTACATTACATTTTTATTTGTTAATGCATAATGCCTCAGTCCAATATCTGATGGGTAGTGGTAGGCTTATCTCTGTAACTTAAAATATCTTAATCGTAAATTTAAGACTTTGAATAAGTTATACCACATTATCGATTTCTGTGTCCGATGTGCCCACTTTTTAGAAATACCTGATTTTTTTTTTAAATGTTACAACAATGTTTGCCATGGGTCATATTATTTTCTATGTACATTAACGGTATTTCTCAATTATGTACATTTGGCTAACGTTTTTAATAACCGAGTCTCATCTGTCGCAAGAGTATTGCTTATGTCACAGGCCAACATTAGTTGTGATCCTTTAAAACTGCAGAAACTGCTTAACTGCCTTTTCTGAAGATAGGACGATAGGGTACTCCCGGTAGTACATTATAAAATAGAAGGCAATAGTCACGTATTTTTAGGAGACGAATGTAAATGCCAGTAACGTTCTAACATGCGTTTTGTGCGAAGTTTTTGTGCGTGATTTTTTATTATTATAAAAAAAGATTTGTCGTAATAATATTATATTTTTGCAATTTAAGTAACATTTGTAAAAATATTTATTCCATTTTCAGTCATTTTTCAGGATATTTGTTCGTTTTGTTTTTACCGCAGATCCATCAACATTTTTGCCATAGTTTTTTTTTTTATCTTGCATAGTTTCATATTTTTTTTACTTTTAAAAAGGGGGAAAAATAAAATTAAAATTGTTTTAGACGTGTGTAAAGGAAGTTACAACTTACCGGCCTGTTTGTTTTCTTTAACATTAAACACAATGTAGAAAGACTTTACTCTTCTCTACCTTAATTAACGTTCAGTTTTCCTTTGGCAGAACATAGCTAAAACTAAGTTCATTTTGTTAGAACATTAATTTCTATCTTTCAACGACAACCGCAAAATATGTAATCTCGAGGTCATTTTAGGTCACAAAGAATCTACTTACGATTTTTTTCAAATTTATAACGTTATTTTCTTATTTTAAATATATATTATTATATTTTTGTGCAGTGAATTAAGAGCTGGGGTAGTGAATTAACACGTTATCCACATTCAACATTAATATTTTAAAAATTAGTATTTGTGTAGGTGAATGGAGGGATTGGTGCAAAATTAGATCTGGGAAGAAAAGTTAAAACTCAGTGAAACTTTAACAGCTCCTTACAAGTCAGTTTCTACAGTACTGATTTTCTTAATGATTGTGTGTTAGTGATATATCATGGTGGTATATCGCCGCGATCGATTTTAGTTGCGATTTTTCGTTTCAATTTTACATGAGTATTTCAGAAGACTGTCGCCAGTTGTTGCAAAACAAAAATTATTTTACATTATTTGTTTCAACGTGTTTTCTTACAGTCTGTCGCCAGCTGTTCTGATTAAAAAAATATGTCTTAAAACACGTCCCGAGCAATAGTTTTTAGTAGAATATATATATATATTGTAAAAAGTGTATACAAATAAACGTTGCACATATTTCCTGCCTACTGAGTAATACAGTCTTAAGTTTAGCGTTAGATCGTTATATTTCACTACAGGATTATAAGACTAGAGGTGTATATAATTATCAGAAGGGCCCCATTAGAGTTAATGAGTAAGTCATCATAGCAGTAATTCATTTGATATTTACTCTCATGTGAACAAATAGTTCCTTGATCAACATAACACATCACAAGAAAGTCACCATCCTTATTCATAGACTGTTTTGTTTTTTATTATGCTTTTTTAATATATTTTATAAAACGATGGGTCATTACCGTTATCATTATATGTGCATGCGTCTTTTAAATTATTATGAAATACACAGCAAGTTTTTTTGTTTATTATTGTTTTTTTTAAACTTTCATTTCAATTTCAGCAAAACGTATTATATTTCTGATCTTGTTCTAGGTTTATTGACGGGTTGGAATGTAAGTTTTCTTCCATGCAAGAAACTGTGAATTTTTCTCATCTGAAAATTGTTTCACAGTGCATCGTGTTCTGTTTTCCAGTAGCTTTTATCGAAGAGTATTAAAATATATGGAGGCTTTGATGAATCATTTTTGTATGCAATACGAAATCATATCGCGGATATTCCCCACCAGAAACTACAACATTATCGCATTTTCTATCACAATGTGTGATTAAAATCCATGTAAGAAAATAAGTAAATGTTTCTGATGGTATTTACACCTGAAAAAATATAAAGACGTATTTACAGAAATAGACCTTATATATTTTAATGCAAGTCTTTTCATTGTCTTGGTATTTCCGACGTCTTACTTATTGAAAATTTTAATAAAGTAAAATTGCCTTCGAGTTTTTTATTACATTTTTACCCTAACAGGATAATGTGGGAGCTATTATATGAGGCATAATTTGCAGGTGGATTATGTCGGGAGTTGTCCACATTACATTTGAATTTGTGTATGTTAGTGCAATCAGCGAAGGAGAACCCCGCAACGGAATTTAAAAATCATGCAATTCTAGGGGGAAACAACTATTAGAGTATTATGCTTTCTTAAATTCTTAAATTTATTCTGTGCATAGATGGTATTTTGAGGCTTGTCGGATTTGTCAAGGATATTCAGATCGTAGGGGAACAAGGGATTGTATGTCGTCGGAGACTCTACCATTACAATCTTTGTAAAACCGACAGAGAAATACAATATCTTCTCGATGGGATAGAGACTTAATTCTAGTTGTACAGTCATGACCTTTAAATTTTAGACTTTCTACTGAACCTTGCCTAAGTGTGAGAGACTTGTAGTTAATACACCAGCCTAAACGTGCCAACAATACCCCATACATACGTAAGTAACTTTCTAGCACGTTAGAGAAAGCATATCTGTTTGCAACAGCGTTGGCAATGTTTTCAATATATTGTTTCCACGTTCATTCCCCGAGAACATAAATTCGATGAGTTCGAACAAAGTACTTTCAGGCACGTTACAATTATCCATAGCTATTAATGGTTGACAATGATTCTCTAAGTAATTAAAGTAAAGTAGGTTACATTTTGCAGTATCGAATGTTACCATCCAATTTTGCCCTCTTTCCACTACAGGCTATAGTTTACCGGCGTTGTCTTCGATACATGTTTATTCGCTTTCCACTCGTGTCTGTTAAAGGGAATGGTGTCGTAAGCAAATATATTTATCTCACAGAGAATTTCGTCAAAAATATCAGGAATAATAGACGTCCACAGGTCGACCTCTGAAATACACCCGAATTTATTTCATATATTTTTACGTACGACTGTAGAGGATAACATGGATTCTTATTTTTTTTAAAGAAGGATTTAATTATGTTACGCATTCATACAATAATAGCATACAGTTTGATTTTAATAAGATCATTGTTCCATACATTATCGAAGAGTATTAAAATATATGGAGGCTTTGATGCATTAGATATATAGAGAGCTACTGCCCCCCTGCTTACTGAACTGCATATTATATACGTTCAGAAATTGCATGTAGAGTATATGAAGTAGAGCGGGAATGCCTAAACCTAGATTATTGGTCGTACAGATGTTAGCAGTGGTGAGATGGGAAATTTTAGTTTAGTTAATTATAGACTCAAATATTTCTGCAGAAAGAGTAAAGAGACGAATGCGGCGATAATTTAATAGATCGTGGCGTCAGGCTTAGAAGACAAGGCGCTAAAATATTTTTCCTGGATTAATTTCTACTAGTTACTACTAAGATTATCTGAAGTATTTTGTGCTTTGGTGATGAATATCATATATACATATATTATATTATTTCTACAGTCAACCAGCGTCATATCTCACAGGAACATTAAACGCCAACAAAACAGAAGTGCAAAACTAGAGTTACGCTTTAATTCCGGGATATGCAAAAATAATATCTTGCATGCGAAGCGAGTATTCTATCATCCCAGGAAACGGGCCACGAGCAAGATTGTGTAATTGTATACACATAGCCAACAAATCGCGGACAAATTGGAAACAAATCGTGAACATCCGGTTTGTTGGCTTTCAGGGTCGGTGTGATCTTTGACGTTTTTTGATTAGCGAAATTATTATAACTCACATTCTAAGAATGCTAATATATATATATATATATATATATATATATATATATATATATATATATATATATATATATATTAGCATTCTTAGAATGTATTGGAAAACTGAATGTGTATCTTTTAATCGTAATGTTTATTCTTTTTTCAATTTTTTAAATCATGTGAAATTGAACAGATTGCATTTCTTTATTAAATGTTTTGAACACATTATTTATAAAATAAATAAAATAAAATAAAATGATAATTTAATCTATGTACTCTCTATCATTATATGAATAATTATCTTTTGGAGCCATCACTTTCCGCCTGACAATTGATCGACGACATAATTCCCCAGGAACAAAAGGAAAACATTAAATATATTCGATTCGCCGAAGAAGTCCTTCAGGAAAAGGAACTTGACATCCAATCAGTTGCTCTAGCATTTCCTGCATTCAATACAAACACGAACGTCGACAAATATCAAGTGACTTACTAAAAACTCGGAAATCTATAAAAACATAACAAATCAGAGAAAAGGTAGCTATTAAATATTTCTTCTGTATTGTTGTGACATGATGGATCATCAATAGAAATTGAAGATATTTGTTTACAAATTTAGAATGAAGATTAATCATAACTTACACTGTATCCCAAAGAGTATATACATATTCACAATATAAATGAATGCCAGAAAACAAAAGAAAAGTATTTAATATGCTGCTTTCAAATGAGACGACTTGTATGTTTTAACTGCCTTATATATAGAAAATCCATCATAAATCTATTATAATTTTTAAAACAGAAATGCATATATATATATAACTAAGTATTATACCTTAGAAAGTGGGTTTCCATGCAGGTGTTGTATAGTAGTTGGTAATTTATATTGTCCTATGACATTACTAATGTCATATATTGTTATAACTCAACTAACACAATAAGAAATCTGAAAGAGTAGCATATTGTGAATCATAGTTAACATGATTAAGCCAACGGATACAACACCAAAAACAGCATAAGTGGCATTGTTTAATACAAGAGTTTATAGAATGTAAATAATATTACAATTACTAAATATATACATAAAACCGTGAGGCAGGCATATATACATATATATATATATATATATATATGTATATATATATATATATATATATATATATATATATAATGTTATAAAGTTACACATGTGTAAACATATGCATTAATATGTAGAAAATTCAGGACCAAACACGCTAAAGTGCATTAGCTCGTAATTTAGAAAGAGTTATTTCTGAGTGCTTTCCGGAATAAAAGATGATTCTGGAATGGTTGTCTTTTCTGACGTCATTTATCATGAACGTCATTTTTCTCTTTTTGTATATAGTATTTATATTTTTCCTACCGTGATTTAAAATCTCAGATGGCTACTTATTTGTATATAGTCGCCATACATGCCTGAGCGCTGTGTTTAATATACATCTATATACTAATACATATATATATATATATATATATATATATATATATATATATTTACATACATATATATATATATACATACCCATGTGTATGTGCTTGTATGTGTTTGTAGATATATATATATATGTGTGTGTGTGTGTGTGTGTGAGCGTGTGTGTGTATTATATCAAAGTAACATTAAAAAAGCTGAATATATAAGGTTATAACCGATGACATAAATGTCGACCGCGAATGTCGAAGAAGTGCGATGTTCGTTATATCCTAGTTGCTTATAAATATAAGAATTTGTATTAGTGGTTGCATATATTTTGGTGTTGAAAACATTAAGAACACATCGGGGTTCTTGCATCGTTGTTGAAAAGTAATTACTTGTTTTACATAAACTGGGATTACTATAAGCTTTACATTTCTGTTCCTCAAATTACATAAGCAGGAATAGTCTATGTGTTTTGAAACTGACTTCATCATTTAATATCTTATTGTGCGTTTTTGCCATATAGAGTTTTTAAGAATTTTCCTTATTTATTTTTTATAAAATTGCACGCTTTAAAATTAATTTCGCTTGAAATTCTATTATTCAGCTGATATAATAAGTGTTTTTAAGATTATGTTGTTTCTTATATAAATAAATGTTTTACATGTTTCAGATTTATCCGATTAGTATTTATAAATTGTAAAGTGTATTTCCTTATAACTGCTGGTCCGAATTCGGATTTTCTACGCTCAATCCTATTATTTGTACAGAATGTGTATAATTTTAGCTTATTCTAAATATCTATGCTCAGGTGACTGTGTTGCTGTTGTAAGCTTCATGTGGACCGAACAAAGGACTTGATCTGTAACATACGTGTTATAGCACTCAGAATTGCTGAATTATTATATTTGTTAATCATGCTCCTTCACTTGCAATATTTAATAGGTTATAGTACATGTAAACTGTTCATACTTTGCAAGTACATTATTACTGATAGATAATGATATTTACTCATTGCTAATAATTATATTATACCCGTATATAAATGCATGTATAAGCATATATATATATATATATATATATACATATATATATATATATATATATATTTAACAAATTTAGGAAAAGCGTTGTTTTTCGTTCTTTCTTTTATTTATCCTTATATAAATGAATTCTCTTTTGTCATTATAACCATTTAAGAAATCGGATTATGTAGGTGCTAACTTTAGGATAGTTTAACGTTAAAATATGTTTTCCTTCCGGGAATTTAAACTGCACTCTTTATATTTATTTTTGCATTTTTTATTTAAACCTTTTTAGACTATATATATATATATATATATATATATATATATATATATATATATATATATATATATATATATATATATATTGTTTGTATGCAATCTCATTTTTTAAAATCTTTATTTGTTTTATGTTTTTATATTTTGAATACCATCTGAATTTCATTTCAATATTAGATTTCTAATGCAGTCATATTATTATGCAACATAGATAGTCTGTTAAATTTGTCTTAACTCATAATTATTAATTAATTGTTCTATTTCTCAATTAAATTTAATTATCTTATATGTATTCCTAAAACAATTATTATCAATTTTATTATAAAATGTATCAATATTTTTAGAATTATAATATTGTGATTATTCCTGACTAATGTATTTTATACTTTCACTCCTAATTATGTTTTATTCTCATTAGTTTTTTTTGTTTTCATGTAAATACATTCGTTATTATAATAAGTAAGTTTTATTTGTGATTTTAAATTCATTTATTATATTGTAATTATATGTATTTATTCTATTTCATTTTATTTACATTCTCAATATAATTAAAATATATATATTTTTATTTAACTCGTATCATTTATTGAATTATATTTTATTCATATTTTTCATAATTCTAGTCTTAGTTCCACATTTTATTAAATCATTTATTTATAATTGTCAATTACGTTTTAATTATTATTTTACGATATGATTATCTACATTAGAATTTTATTTGAATGTTTTTAATCATATCAATTTATAGCTACATCTGAACTATTAATTATTATTCTATCATGTTTAGTGGCATTTGCCATTATTTCTTGTTTGTATACTTCAAGAATTCCATTAAAAAAACTATGTGCAATTATCAAAATTCCAACTTGTATATTTTATTTAAATTACTAAATGATAATTCTTTAAAACTGTTATGCAAATTATTGGTTTTATTTTATGTTTATATAAAATTTCAATTGCACAAATAGTACTATTCAACTGTAATAATTCTTACTTCATGTGGCTTATTATGTTTATGTATTTTGATATTTTGATCATACTATAATGTACATTTTAAGATATATGTTAAACATTTACATATTTATTTATGTTTATTTTAATGTTTTAATTGCATATATTTAATTTACTTTAAAAACTTAAGTTACAAATATTTATTATTTTATGTAAATAACAACATGATTAGATTATTAGTTTTAAATTCTACGTCAAAATATACGTTTAGTAATTATAATATTTAATATTGGTGTTTTGTAAATTCGTATTAGTTTTAAATTATAATTTTCATTCGAACCGATTATGTTAATATCCCATTTATTATGCTTTTCTGATGAAATTATTAATTATTTTTTTATTTGTTTAAATATTCAAACCATAATTTTCAGTTAAACCGTAACATTTAAATGATTATTCCATATATTTCGTTGTAAATTATTTCATATTCCAATATTAATTTCCATGATAATATTTATTAACCTCATTTTATATTTAAATTATGTAAAAAGTGATGTTTATTATCATTTATATATTATTTTAATATTTCAATTAAAATTTAAACACAATTTTATTATAAATCTCCAAACAGGTTTATGTTCATTTATATTTGGTTCATATGTTTATTTTATGTTGTTATTACTTAATTTACTCTACATATTCTTAATTATTCCCCTGATCATTTTAAGTGTAACTATTATTTGGTATTATTAATAACATTTTCAATTTAGCCAGTATTACTTTATATACATCTGGTACACTGTAAACACAGGAAATTATTTAAAGCTCATAATGTAAGCAGATGATGCATTATTTTTATTGGAATTCATTATTAATAAAAATATGTATTATGGTGTGTATCAATGTAACAATTTCGAAAGCAATTTCCTTGAAATAATTTTAAACTAGACACAAAATGTCCACAGGATATATACCGATTTACTTGTCGCGATATTTTAAATATAGATGAAATTAAATATATTTCCGATCAATTTCATGAGATTTAAATTAACTTAAAGCATTACTATAGTGTCATTAATAGGGAACGTGCAAATATATTAAATACACTTTAATAAGTAATGCTAATATTTTACTGATATAAACATAACAGACCTGAACATAAAATATACACTTGCTTTTTTTTATTTTTACTGTTTATATTACCATTATTACTCATTTCACTTCTTAACAAGGCATACTGCGGCGTGGACGTTAAGGGGTTGCTATTAGATTTCATGCTGAGGAAATATTAAGAAGATGTTGGTTTTTCTTACGTTTAAACTTCTGCATATCATTACAGTAAAGGGGAGCAAGTAGCAGGAAGTGGATTCTTAATTCTAGCTTTTCGGGGGGAAAATATGATAATAGAGTGCTTTCTGGCATTTAAAATTTCTCAAGGGCTGAGATTTTGTTGTTAAGCGGGTTTGTCGGGGACCTGTACACAGAGGGAGCACATTTGCAACGATTGCATCGGGGAAACTCTATTAACGTACTTGTAAATCGGGAACAGAGATGCAACATTGTTGCGATCGGACAGAGTTTGGTCGTTAGTTGAAAAAGTTTGACGTATTAGAAAAAAGAATTAGCCCCTATCCAAGAGAGATGGTAGTAGTGATGCACCAGCTTAGATGTGAAAACAATATATATATTGGTTAATGGTGACCTTGTAGAAGTACAGTATACTATCAGTTTTGAATAGTTTTCTAGCTCGATAGACGGAACGACCTTCATTGCAACAGCTTTTGCCATCTACTCGATGTATTTTTCGACTTCCTATTGTCCCTAAATGTTACCCCGAGAGGTTTGAAGGAAGAATTCTCAGGTAGGTGTTACTTGTCATAGATATCGGTGGTTGGGATGGCTTCTTGTAATTATTAAAGAATAACTGTTTGTCTCACTAGCAATAAATATCAAAATTTGGGACACCATCTAATTACAATCTGGAAGTAATATTCTAGCGATTCTGCCATTGTCTTAGATTTATATACATCAACTCATCCGTTATGCATTTTATAGAGCGTTGTATCAACAGAAAGCATACTCATCTCATCTCAGCAGCAATTTGTGACAGATTTTCTAGCTTCAGCGGCCTTATCAACATAGTATATGCGTTCAGAGATGGTTTTATAATATTTACAGTAGAAATACATTACTTGAATTTATATTGCTTGTCAAAGATGTGATTTTCCGGGTGGTGGACTAGTGCTTGATAAATGAATGCCTCAAATATTCGAGCGAAGTGTAAGAGGAAACTGATATATCGATAATTTAAAGATCGGTATTTTTACCAACATTTCAGTACACTCGTGTCACAGATGCAATCTCCAAGCTATTAGGGAAGCAAGATCCAGAAAAGATTTATGTATAGCTTGGAAACTACGGGGGTCTATCTCAGCTTAGCATTTCTTAATTAGTGCAGCAGTCATGAGATAAGATCGACAAGCCTTAAGGGTTTGTAAGCGTTTTATGATATCGTGTACATGAACAGGGACTATTTTTACATTATAGGTTGTGGTTTTAGTCTGCATATGATATATTTGTGAGGGAGTTGTTTGTTGGCTCTAATGTTGAGTTAGAGAGGAATTGCCAGGCAAGCCATTCCGCATTCTCCGTTGTCGTGCTTGCGATATTCTGTGCGTTGAATAGTTGAGGAAGGATTTATTATTTATTCATTACAATATTATAAAACTTCCCAGGAATCTCGTGTTCCTATTTTTGGCGATTCTATGTGTTCCCTGGTTATTTCAGCATGTTCTCCTTTTGCGGTTACTATTTCTCTCTGACAATGATTTCTTGCTTCTATAATTTGACTTCTGACATTATAACTGGCAAGAAAATAATACTATCCTACCTGTTTTACTAGACATGATAAAAGATAGTGATCGGTAATTTAGTATGGGACCTCATAGCAGATAATGTTCTACTTTTTTGCCGACAGAACCGATGCTCGTTCAGATTACTAATATTTTATGCCTTATAGTTTATAATTATATTCGAAAACAAGGCAACATGAAATGAAGTTTACGTTCATAATCTGGTTTTGAGTTACTATGATAAACAATTTAAAGAACAACTTAGTGAATCTGCCTTTATTTACAGCAGCGTAGATTTCAGAAACGATTTCATTTCTCACAACGTAACCTACTGAATAACAAATAACGGGAAGAACAGACATGTTTTTGGAAAATCTATCACATTCATCTTACAATATAAATATTTTCTTTAAAATTTAATATGGAATGATATATTGTACCACGTAACTGTCACGATAGTGTTAATATGAAATATAATTGTTTGGCTATAACAAAGCAAACACGTGTTTGCAAACAGAGATCTTACAACGATATTTTAAAATAAGAGATTATTTAAAGTAATGCTTGTACAAATCTAATGTATTTCGGTGTATTCCACAATTTCTTATTAACAGATATTAGACGAAATAAATAAAGATGGCGTATGAACCATACCCGAGTCATTTCATGTCGATTGCTGTAATTTAACAAAACAAGAATTGCTTCAGATTGTATCTTCAGCTATTTAACCATGGTGTTTTGTGTGATGTTTATTTTACAATAACTCCACCCCTTTGGAGCTTATAATGTAAAACTCCAGTACATTTATGATAAGTTCTTCTAATAAACATTTTATACATGTAAATATTTATTTACTATGTTATGTTTTTTTTTCTTTTAAGACATATTAACACTTTCGCAATAATTAATGCCGTATCAATTTATTTTGCAAAAATAGATTTTTTTTTCATTTTTTTTCTTTTAATGTATGTATTGATTATGTTATAGAGGAGATTGTGTGTTTTCTGCTTTTTTATTTTAAAGACTATGATTTAATTTAGAATGGGAAATTAAAGAGTAATGATATCTATATTTTTGTAAGCTGATGCTTGGAATCAGTGTGTATGATAAAAATATTCCTGTTTTCCATTCGTTTAAAACAGAGTCTTAAATATATGGCGTGAATTATCATACTGCTTCTGAAGAATACGTTCCTTCACATCCATGGACACCTAAATTATTTAATGTATATTGTACATATTTTTAAAAGCATCTCGTTATGTTCAAAACCTCCCCAATTTACATGCTGATTAACACAAACGAATAATGTTTAAAGATGTTATATATTTCCATTAAAAGAAAGCTAGCCAATTTCCCCTAATGTTAAACGTTAACACAGTTCAAGTAAATATTAATTCCCATTAGTCGTCTTAAGAATCAATTTTATTAAATACTATTGATGGTTTTAATTTATATTTTTATTATTGCAATTCTGTAGCAAATTGAATTCCAATGAGATAAAAAATATAAGTATTACTATTATTAAAGTAACAAAAAACTACACTTCTAAATTAATTCAAGTTAATTAGAAAAATCCGATTTATACTAAAATTGAGTTTGAATGATTGTTATTTAATCATATATTTTCGATTTAACATTTAATTCAATAACAGCTACATCTAGTACCAAAAATCAGTCGCTTATAATAATATTCCTCATTAGTCAATATCAAAAAAAAATATAAAACAATTTAGTATAGAAACGTATTTATATGAAAACTAAACTGCTTAGAAAAATGAAGGAGAATAGATCATTCGTTCTGGTCTGCTCGTCTTTCGAGTCCTATTAACATCACATCGATGAGGCTAAGAAAGCAAAGTGCATACTATTTCTCATTGACGTTCCTTCTGCATTGTCACTTCTGAAATATTAATTTCTTTTCATATCACTATCATAATACAACTATTAATGCATGGTGATCGGCGCATTGCTTTTACGTAATATCCAGCGTATTGACAGAGTTCAAAGTATTGCTATTTGAATGCTGTAGGGCCTATATGATCGTCAGTATAAAAAAAAATATTGAGTGTTGACGGTTTCCTAGTTGTTTCTTTTACCTCCTTTTACATAATGACCGTTTATCATATAGCGACACCAAACACACACACACACACACACACACACATATATATATATATATATATATATATATATATATATATATATATATATATATATATATACGCAGGCATTAAAAGAAACTGATTCACTGCCGGTTTCAATAAAAATTACGAAGTGCCGCTTTCTCAATCAGAGGTGTAATATATACAGAACACACGCAAAAATTCAGGGTGAATTTGGACAAGACTTGCTTACTGTATCTTGCTTTTTGTAAAAATTTTCTATAACAATTGAAGCCAGTTTACTATATGCTGCCTCAGTTAAGTTGAATTAAGTATCATAAAAACATTCACAGTCGTAATCACAGGTCCATGCTTATGTCAATGATATATTACATAATCATATACATTAGAGCTCAAAGCGATTTTATGTAAAACAAAAAATGTACAGTGATATATTACTTACATTAATAATACCTAGATCGTCCTCATTTTCAGTGTAATCCTCGCAACGTTTCGGTCGAAAAAACACCCTAGGACGTTGAGATTATGAGACAGTATGCAGTAATAAATTATGATATTTAGGGTATATACTTATATTGCAAACTTCAAAAAGATTGGGCAAAAACTATCAATATTGATGGTAAAATTATTCACACCGAACAATAACGTACCAGAAATCATACTAGATTAAGTTCTGTCGTATGTGGCACTCTTCTGAATGAAGAAGATTCAGTCTATACTGCGATATATACTAAAATAAAAGTGCGAGCTACTAAAGCCTTCTACCCAGTCCCAGTGCAAGAGATACTGAAAATAGTTAATAATTACATAAAACATATAACAGGCAATGAAAAAAGAGCATACAAGTATCGTAGACTAAAATCTAAGTGACCCATTCAAAATTAAAAATTCATTGCTGCCTCTAGTCACATAGAAAGAATACTCTTCATTAGGATAAATTAATTCATGTTGATTACATATTTATTATTATAGAGCCAGTATTTAATCGATTGTTATGCTGTGCATATAACATAGCAGTTATTTTTAAAAATAAGAGGGTCTTCATTATGAGTGTATGTTTCTTCCTATACACATGTTTAGTGGATTTCTCTTGCCAAAGTCAATTGTTTTGCTTACAATGTTGATATTTTGGTAGCAACTCCTAGCGACTAAAAATTAAATCTGAAGCGTGTTACGTGTCACAATATCCTATATATAAAATTATTACTTTGTGGACCAAATATTAAGAGAAACATTCGGCAATGTTGCTAATATATATATATATATATATATATATATATATATACATATATATATGTATATATATACATATATATATGTATATATACATATATATATGTATATATATATATATGTATATATATATATATATATATATATATATATATATATATATATAAAGCTGACCGCTTTAACTCTCGCTCTCTCAAAGCTGTATCGAGGGGGTTGAGTGAAAAAAGAAAGACACAAATAGGACTCCAAATTATGTACAGATAAAAATAACGTTGTCTTACATTATGTGGGGGCGGAAAAGGGAAAGCAATTGAAATATAACGTTATATTACTCAGATATCCTATATACTGATCACGCTAAAATCTAAGTGACAGTCCTTCTGATTGCAGAGGGAAGAACTTCTAAACCGTACGTGAGCAGTCTCCAGGATCTTTAAATGAAATAATGAGTGAGCACGACTCGAGATTGAAAAATAATTCGTGGTAAAGTTCCCTGCACAAGACGGTTGTTTTTTTATAAGGTGGTATGTAATTGAACGGATACCCATTTTTGGAGAGCGTGTCACTAATGATTTTTAATTCCTCATGAATTTTGATTTTGAGCAGTTCATAAGGACACGATGTGTTAGGCTTCAGATTTAATTTATCTTACGTTTTCGGGGTCAAAATGAATATCAACGTGTATACAGTCCCGTGACCGTAGGTGTCTGGTATATTGATGTAAGGTAAATGTGTAGTATTTTCGTTACCAATGCATCAAGGAAAGCTATGGGCGAATTAAACTGTCCTTCATAAGTGTACTCTAACGCGGGATACATCTTATTAAGTAAGGAGAAAATTCCTTGCCTCTGTTTGGGTATCGAATATGCAAAATGTGTCGTCTATATAGCGAAAATAGATCAATGGTTTGATGAGTCCAGGGAACAATTGCTCTTCATGCAAACCTATGAAAATATTCGCCATTTTTGGACCAAAAACTGAGCCCATCGACACACCTTCTATTTGCCCATACTTTTCATCGTTGAAGCTGAATTAAACAGATGTAGTGGCAAATTTCATCAGCGAAACGAATATACTTTCAGAAATGGGAGGAGAGGATAGCTTACTACGATATAAAAATCTGTACAGATATCTATAGTCTCTAAAATCGGGACGAAAGTAAACAGGTTGCTAATGTCTTAAGAACACATACATTTATTAATAACCTTAGACCTCTGAATAAAGTCTGCTAAATGAAATGAATGTTTCAAACATTATTTACTGTAATATTTTAATACTGGTTTTAAAATATTTCAGATACATTTTGCAACGTTATGCTGTGATGACCCTATCATAGAAAACTGGCCCTTAAGGGAATACCTACTTTATGAGTGTTCGGTAAATCATAGAATCTACGGCGGATCGATCCTGAGGGCCTTATCTCATTAGCTATGTCCGATGGAATTACACCACGCTTAATCCACTTAACCAATCTCTTTTGAAATTTAGATTCTAAAGGGGTGGTACGATCATGAGTTGCGACAGGCCCCACTTTTATAAATTTATCCGTGTCGTTCAATATGGTAAACATTTTGTCGGCATAATCATGATTATCTAATATTACAACAACTAGACCTTTATCTGGTCTAGTAATAACTAACGATGTATTTTTCCGCAAGGTTTTAATAATTGAATAATGCTTTTTGTGGCATTTACACTCTGAATTGCAAATTTGTGTGCTTGCATAGCTATGGGCCAGGTCGTTTAATCTTGCTTTTAATTCTTACTTTCATTTCAGAGACGGTAAAAGTTTTCTGCTTGGGGATTGAGGATTTCAAATTCAGAAAATACATCTTCCCGTTTGACACCAGGTAATGGTATACAAAAATCTAAACCATGATCAAGTATTAATAATTCAGAGGTAGTAAATATCTTGGGAAGATAGATTCAATGCGTTCCTGCCAATATTGAAATTGATAATACATCCAAACTTCTTTAGTATTAAATGCTGCAATTTTCCGTTAAATTTAAGAACTGTTTTTAGGACGGCGTTTTTGTAAAATTGCAATATACTTAGCGAACCGAATTTTATCACAGCACGATAAAATGCCCGTGGCGTCCCTCAATAACTGCACATATTTCTCTTTATATCTTTTTAAAGTAGCCGTTTATTTATCCGTATAATTATGAATAAAAGCATTTTCAATTTTTTCTCCCGGTTGTAACCACACTTTTTTATTTTAAATAAAATAAGCGAAGGACATACCTCATTATGCATGCAAGAATGTAGGAATGTTATATTTTCTTGCGTTGATCTTATTTTGCTTTTAAGCAGTAAAAAAATGTGTAATTTCTTAATAAAACTAGAATTATACATAGTCTGGAGATATTTCATGATTCTTTATCTGGCTACAAAATTCATATAATGCAATCATGAAAGGAAGACGAAAATTCAGGATTAGAAGGTTAAAATAAAGTCATCGTTAAAATACATTTAACGAGGTGAACTGAATAAAAGCGGGGAAAAGAAAATGGGGGAGTCAGCTGACCGTTTTCGCCCTCGCTTTATCAAAGCTGTATCTAGGGATTTGAGTGAAAAAAAAGAAAAAAACATGACTAATTTTTTCCCATACATAACGTAACGTGACGTTATTTTCTTTGTACATAATGTCGATTCCCATTCGTGTCTATTTTTCACTCAAATCCTCGATACAGCATTGATAAAGCGAGAGCGAAACCGGTCAGCTGATTCTCCCATTTTCTTTCCCCCCTCTTAATTCTCTTCTACCAGTTAAGTTTATTTTAAACGTTGACCTTAATGTTCTAATCATGAATTTTCGTCTTCCTTTCATGATTGCATTATATAAATTTTGTACCCAGATAAAGATAAAGAATCATGAAATATATCCAGACTAGGTATAATTCTAATTTTATTAAGAAATTACACTTTATTTTACTGCTTAAAAGCAAAATAAGATCAACGCAAGAAAATATAACATTCCTACATTCTTGCATGCATAATAATGTATGTCCTCCGCTTATTTTATTTAATCTTCAGGACTATAATGTTCCACATAAGACGTAGAGATATATATCATTGCACATGCAAAATTTCAGCTAGATAAGACAACTGGAAGTGGCTCATGGGCATTACTTATTGCTCTCCCGTCGTAAATGTCAATGTAATAGAAAGTAAATTGTAGATATAATTAAACAAGCCCATGGATCATTTTCAATAAAGCTGGTTCAAAATAGTAATCCTTTAGGTTCAAGTTGCGGTAATCCATCTTTCAGATGAACCAAAACGGAAATAATTCATAACACAGTTGTGTGTTCAAAAAGGTGTTCTGTCAGACTATACATTTACAATGATACTTTACTATTGTTTGTGAAAATATAATGTACATGATAAGATACAATAATTTCATAAAATCAATATTTGGTCCTTTGATCAAACAGGGGTTTGTTGAAAATAAATTTTCTGTTTCTAAATCTAAAGCTGACTATTTGATTTTGCATTAAAACATAAAGGGAAATCATTTCTTCCAAGAACTTCATAAAATCAACATTAGATACACTACGATTAAGTGTAAACTAAACGTATTGTGTACAAAGTCACTGCAGAAAACTGTCAAAACTATAGGTAGCAAGCAACCAATTCGGTTAAAAGTGGGAGATTTCGAGGGGAAAACAGTATGACAGCGCGGAACGTTTGTTTCCTGCTTGTATATAATATATATGTATATATATATATATATATATATATATATATATATATATATATATATATATATATATGGGTGTGTGTGCGGGTGTGTTCAGTTTTCTATTTTTCTATATACATCTTTTTTCTAGTTGAATAAAAACGTTTGTGTAACTCATTTGTAAAGTGTATATACGACCATGTATCAGTATAGTAATTTAACAAACATTTTACGATTAAATATCACAAAGCTATTTCCATAAGAATGCTTTGATCCTTAACCATGAAATCTGAACTATTCTTTCAGCAATAAAAAAACTACGCTGCTTTGTTGTTTTCGCTTTCATATATTCATTGTTACATTTGATGAAAATACATTAGGATATTTTATTTCCCTCAACATACGACTCAATTTTACTAATGTCAACATCAATCGAATAACGTTGCTCAGCCAACGTACTTATATTATTGATGAAACTATTTCTATATAATGTGGTGTAAATAAAATGTGTCTTCAAAAGTGGTTGGTTGTTAATATACATTAATGCATGCTTGATTATAGCGAATATCTTGAGTATCTTCAATGCTAATTTCATTGAGACACAATTATTCTTATATGATTATTAGACAATGTTGATGCATATTATGACGAAGTATTAAGTTACGAGGTGTCTTAAATAAGTTTCCAGACTCAGTTTTACGGACATTTTAAATTGTCGTAGACTCTTGAAAATTCAGTATATTATTGCTCTACATCTTATGAGATGACTTATCAAATTTTGTAGTTTCAGTTTACAACGAACAATTACCGCAAAAATTGTAGTACACCCTAATAAAACCAGCTACGCACAGCTGGTGAATTCCAAAAATGCAATCTGGACGTGCAGACATTTCAAAAGAACGATAGGCAATAAAGTTCTGGTGTTAACTTGGAAACATATCACATTAACATACGAAATGCTTCATAATACATCCAGATCATCACGCGAAAATCGGGCATCAGTTTTTTACTAGCAGAAGAGGTCCAAGGTGGGAAGAACTTATTTAAAAGAGTTTCCTTACACTTAACCTCTAGAGAACAACACAGAGTGTTGGAAAAAAAATGTTATGATAGATTTCGTCAAAACTCCTAATAACTAGTGATACTACTACTACTACTACTACTACTACTATTACTACTAATCATATTAATAATAATAAGAATAAGAATAAGAATAATAATAATAAGAAGAAGAAGAAACATTATTACAATTATCTTTAAATTATTATGCTCATGAATAATTTCAAAAGAGTTGTTCTTTGTTGTAATAGCGGCATCAGTCAAGCTATATTCTTATAAATCTTTAACATATTCTACTACTTTTCCAGCATTTTCTTTTCAGTCTATTATTATTATTATTATTATTATTATTATTATTATTATTATTATTATTATTATTGAATATGAGTTTAAACACTGACAATCCTCAAACATTTTTAGGGGAACATGTGTTGTTCCACGAAGTCTTTGTGACAGCATGTCTCCCCAGATTTCGATTAGTTACCAGCACTTTAAAAGATATTTGTGTGTTAGTTTGCGTTGTCGAAACAGCCGTTTGCCATCGCTTTATTCTTGACAGCAACCATTAGTCTAAACATAAATTTGAGTGGGTATAAGAGTTATTGATATGTACTGCTTAAATAAGCAAATCGGTATGTGTTTAACTCATGGTACTATCGCTTCCCCGGGAAGAGTTACTGGAAACGCAACGACCCCCCCGTGTATTAAACACGAGATCCAACGATATGCAAACGATAGCACATGGAAACATCAACACAAGGGGTCGAAATGTCGTCGGCTATAACTGGTTGGCATGGTTCCTTTCTTGTCTTCATTGCGTCGTTACAGGCATCTTCCCATCGTCGGCATTAATGGGATGCTGAAATTTAACGCTGATACAAAAATAGCAATCAAGTGTGTTTTTTATAAAAATATATATAATTTAGTTATGATTTAACAATGATGAGCATATTTTTATAAAGCCCAGTTGAAACCAGAATCATGCTATCGCGTTCGCGGACTCAAGGATGCAAGCCTCACTGATTAAATCAATAGAATTATATTTAATTCTCTCTTTCAATGAAGAAAGGGATGGTAAGGGGGTGAATGAGAGAAAGAGAGATAGAGGGGGAGGAGGGGCATTCATACATAACTTTTAAACATTGTTTTGTTTTTGTATCCATGAGTTCTTTCGGGTTTGATGTTTCAAATTCTAAGATTTTATATCGTTTTGCCTTGGTTCAATATTATAAACACACTGCAATTCTTAGTTTGAGCCATACCAGAACATTTTCAAAATCACAAACTCCTTCTTAACAAATTTGCACCTCACAAGTACAGACCAAGTTAGGCACAAACTTTATAAATGTAGAAGCCCCAGCCTCCTCAAAAAAGCTACGTCATTGTGCCACACCTCGTCCACCACTTTTTGTGAACTTAGCTCTCACTAGCAAATTGTCATAATGTCGTTGGCACAATGGTTATTTTTAAAATTATTTTTCTCCCCTCTCAATTATTCTTAAGTATTGTTCACTCATTTTAAACAGAAATTCTTTTGGCAATTTTTTAAAATAATAATAATAATAATAATAATAATAATAATAATAATAATAATAATAATAATAACAATAATAATAATAATAATAATAATAATAATAATAATAATAATAATATTATTGTTATTATTATTAGCAGCAGCAGCAGCAGCAGCTCACATGGAGCTTTCACACAAGTCAACAAACGATCTGATTGGAATCATGTGGTGTTCTCTGGAAGCTGAGTGACCACAAGTCTCCACAGACTTCCATCTCTCTCTACATCCCTCGGTAGCATTTGCAAATTAATTTGCATCATCGCAACAGCCGCTTACTATTGATTTCTCGCTGGTAGTGGCCATTGGCTTATACTGGAATTTGAGTGGCACTCAGCCTCCCCAAGGTCCCAGTTCACTTTGCGCTTGTCCAGCCGAGGTCTAGTTGGCGCTCGCTCCTAGGGCATTCAGTCCTTATTGACCCTTCTCGGCCCTTTGGTATGATTTGTTGGGGGGAGGGGAACGGTGATGAGGCAATGGGGGGGTGTAGAACTTGTAAATATGCAGTTTCGGTGTTCTTCATTCCCTGTAACGCTTATTTGTTATATTGACTTGTATTATTCTCCGCATTCATGGACGTTCCTTAATATTTCACTCGTTTTCATTATCGTTAGTCGATGTACCTTTGCAGTTGTTCCTCTGATTCCAATTTCTGACATTCTTTTTTCGATGTTTTTCGGAATTGTTCCTAGTGCTCCTACTATTAACGGTACTATTTTGATTTTCTTCATCATCCAAATCCCTTTTAACTCTCTGGCAAACGCTGTGTATTTGCTTCGTTTCTCCTTTTCTTTCATACTCACCCTGTGATCAGCTGAGACTGCAAAGCCTACGATTTGACAGGATTTTTTTTCTTGGTAATTATTACGACATCTGGTCTTCTTGCTTGGAGTGGTTCGTCTGTCTGAATGTCCATGTCCCATAGGATTTTGTGGTTCTCGTTTTCGAGTGCTGTTGCGGGGTTTTGCTTGTACCATGTGTCTGTACGTTAAAACTGCAGTCGTTTACACACTTCCTCGTGTACCACCCTCCCCATTTGGTCATGCCTCTTTTTGTAATCCTTTTGCGCAAGTTTTCTGCATTCACTTACTATATGGTTTATCGTTTCGCCTATTATTATTATTATTATCATTATTTTTTTTTCATATAAAACGTTAATATTTCTCTGTTATTTTTTTTTTCATTTACGTTTATGGACCTTTTTGTTGAAACATTCATTCTTTTGATCAATTTTTTTTTTTTTTTTTTGTTAAAAACTTTAGTCGCCCCCTGTGTAGTTTTATAGCAATTTGACCTTTTGTGAAGCTTTACTTGTTTTGAATTTTTCAACATTTGTGTGTGTGTGTGTGTGTGTGTGTGTGTGTGTGTGTGTGTGTGTGTGTGTTGGTGACAATTTCTCTTCGCTCCTGTATATATATATATATATATATATATATATATATATATATATATATATTTAAAATTTCTTGGCCGTTTCAAAAGTTTTTTTTTTCTGTTTTGTAGTCGGCTTCTAGGTATAATGTTTGACAAGGGCAAATTCCAGAATTTTCTAGGTTGTGGGTTATCCAGATATTTTGTAAGTATTTGAGAGTTCTTGGAATTTTTGTAAAGGTATTCGTCATTGAAAGATCCTTCTTATTCCAAACCAAAAAGTCCTGTGAAATCTGACAATTTTCCTAAGGCTTTCAGATTCACAGGTACCTGTGGTGTGGATAGGTGGGGGTCATACTGTAATTGCCTTTATTATAGGTTTTCTTTTTTGGACTGAAATCAGATGCTGACGGGATGGGTTATTTTTATGCGTGTTAGAAAGTGCTCTAACAGTATGTGTCGATGCAGTGTATGACGGTAACTTCACTTTACTACTGGTATTACTACCAAGTGGGATGTTAACCTTTCTAACCGTTAGTTGGTTAGGGTGAAAGGTTATTTGAGTTTGGTTCCTTTGCAACCAGTCTGCCCATAATATCAACTCACGATCAAAGTCTGGGGGGATATAAAACCTTGACGAAGTTTTTGCCGTCTTCATTTTAATAGACAACTGGGCCATGGGTTTTAGTGGCATCTTTTCAGCTTTAGTGAGAGTAACTATTAGGTTAGACTCCCTTAAGTCTCTATTGTGCGTTTTTCTCTCCTCAAAAACTGATGTTTTTAAGACCGAGACTTCCGATAGTCGATCAGTGCCTCTATCGGTGTACCCCTTATTTTAACTATACCTTCCATTCCGGAGCCTTGGTTAAGGACCTTATCTCTATGGGGTTCCCTATTTTCCCGAGTTTCCTTGGCCGATTAATTTCTTTGGTGGGTCCGTTTAGGTGGGCTCTCACCACTTTCTAGACATCCATGACCTCTGGTGTTTATCTTCCCCAGGGTTACTCCTTTCTTTGAGGGGGTGTCATGGTTGCATGTCAGCGTGTTTGACATCTGTGGCAGTCGTGATGAGTTGTTTTCGATGGGAACCTGGCCTTGCTTCTTCCTGAAGTGAAGTCATTTAATGTTTCGGCAGGTGAGCATTGGCAGTCTCGTTCTAGCTTATTATATCTGAAACGACCTCGCTGCAGTCTTGCTGAAGCACAACCACACAACTTATATCTTACAGCGTTATAGCTGCTGTAAGGTTCGGATTTGGTAAGCCTAATCTAGTTGGGTCCCCTTTGGTCCCCGATACATTAAATCGTTTAAGAGACCCTGTTCTTTGTTATGGTCACTTCGGAATCGGTCATAGAGTATTTCATTTTGTCTAGCAGCAGACAAGGCCTCCGATAATGTTGTCAGATTCGATTTGGCCACACCATCCTTGAAAATGAGGTATTTAACGCATCTACGAAGAATTCAGCTAAGTGCACTTGCACAGCTAAACTTTCCCTCATTTCATTCTTGATTAAATAATCATTAACGTCAAATTTAATTGCTAATATGATTTATTTTTAATATATTTTAGAATTACTTCATATTAGGAATGATAAAGTGTATTATTGGAATTATATAAAAATTCATGTATTAGATTAAACATATTTCTGACAATGTTTCATTAATGTTACATGTTCTCCTGAGCGTATCTGTCGAAATCAGGACCGATTAATACATTGTTTATTAAATAATAACTTCAAATTTTATTGGTAGTGTGGTTTAATTTTCATAAATTTTAAAATTACCTTATATTTGGACTGGTAATTTATATAATTTGAATATTCTAGTTAATATCTTAGATGGAACATTTTTCTAAAAATGTTCAAGCAATATTATTATATGTTTTCCTCAAGTGTGTCTGTCGAAATCAAGTATCTGAAATAAATTTTAAGCGTAATCCTTCACATAATTGTCGATAGGGGAGAACTTCAGCTTCTTTTGCCAGCCAGGACATGATAGATTGTTTTATTAAGGTGTGATTGTATAAATTTATTATCTTTTGCATCATGAATTGAATCATTTAAATCATGAAATCTCAAATAATTGTCTTTAGTGATGAGGTGGTCTTGGCTCTTAAAAAGATCAAGGCAGAGTAGAAACCAGTATGGATTCCCATTGAACTTTTTCAACGCGGAATTAAGCATGTAACCAATGAACTAAACTCGCTGAGCAAGAAGTCATAGCTGGGTTCATTAATATCACAGGATTCGATAAATGACCAATTAGTTTCTATCTTCAAAGGTAAAGGAACAATATCTGATTTTGATCATCACTGAATCGGCAGGAATTGTGCTGGCGAGAGTGTTATTGGATAGGTTCGATTGGCAGCTAGTGAAAAAGAAAGGTGGTGTTGCATGTCTTGCAGAAGGTTTATCTCTCGTAGATCTAACAAAGTCGCTTGGAAGAGATCGAAGGGCGTTGTTCTCATTCGTCGAAAATCCAAAAATCAAACCAAGGAAGGACAAAAACATGAGAAAGTCAATTTTTACTCGTGATGTAAGACAATTTCGCTGTTAACTTATCAAGCAAACGAGCAGTAACAGGGATGCTAAATATAACAAGACTGGGATACATTTCTTGTCTAAAATACACGCTGCAATGTCTTAAACGAAATTGCAAGAAGCCTTAAATCCATTAAAGACCTGTTGTAAACCAAACTCATAGGGAAAAATGTTTAACAAGAAATACAGGAAAAGCAGCTTTGAAAATGGCCTCTTCACGCATAAGGCCAGATCAACCTTTAGTAAACAAGATGCGTGGAGCAATCTTCTTGAATTCCCTTCCGCTCATCGATTCCGTCGTAACAGGGAAGTGGAGGTGTTAAGCTTTAGGCTTGAATAATCTACATTAAACTAATTTGCCACTCTTGAGTGCCAGCATGTCTCAAACTGACAATCCAGACATATTTTTTAAATGAACATTTCACCATAGGTTGATGACCTTTTATTGGCACGTCAAGGAAAATTGATTTTTATGCACGACAATGGGGCCTCCCACTCAGCAATCATACCTTAGGTAAATAGGCAATAGTAGATAAAAGTTGATGGACTGGCCAATTAAGCAACTCTGTCCAATAATAAAGCCAAAATATAATGAAGGATATGATAAATTTTCGTCGATGGATGAACTTTGGAGGAAAATTTTGGAAGCTTCCTATAGCAGCATATCATCTCTAATCCGCCGATTGACATCATGAGTTGACAAGACGATATTCAATGTAATTTTGAAGCATGGGAGTTTTGTTGAATAATTAATATTTTCTTATACAACATAATGTGATTTTTTTTATTGGTAATACTGTCACTGCACATGTTCATTATTTCATATAAATAGAAATATTAAATAAGAATACTGTTTTATTACCATAAGTATACATTTTAGACATTGTAATAAAAGGATACACACTTCGAATTACCAGAAAATAGGAAAATTTGCATAACTGTAAAGTCGTCTATTTAAATATCACAAAAATTAGGAAATATTCCACTTTTTTAGGCTTTTCAGTGTACCAAATGTCATGTCTTTGCGTTTCATAGCAACTTCAAATTTATAAATATTGACCAGCAATAAAGCAATACGCAGTGTTTAGTATATTGTAATTATTTCTTGCTGCTTACTGTGTAGATTTTATTCTCATCTAAATATACGATATTTTGTATATAAAAAAACTATATATATATATATATATATGTATATATATATATATATATATATATATATATATATATATATATATATATGTTCTTATTTATATGTATCATATATTTCCATAGATTTATTCAATTATACATAATTTTTAAACATCCGCCATCAATTGAAATCGATGGCTCTCGTCTTTGGCAGAAAACCGCCCCCTTAAGTAAGACATTTTATCAACTCTCCATTACTAACGATTACTACGATATTATCCCATAGATTACTGTACACGCAATAACCTTTATCCCCGAATCGCATCTTGGCCTTGATAACTTTTGAATCCCATGTAAAAAAAAAACTTACTATAAAAATGCAATTCAAAAATATAAAACAATAAATATAGTTATATAAATACGCACACCTGAATTAAACAAACTACTGAATAAAATGAATTCTACGAAAAAAAAACGAACACACGCACAAACACCAAAGTATCTATCACATGTTACTTGAAGAGAATTCCTACTTTATGTAGCTTCAAATTATGAGTTCATGTTCAAACATAATTTCAGGTTGTCAGAATAACCATTTCTATATTTCTTCTTTATCTACGCGGAGATCATATAATATCACGTCAGACATTATTGTATGATGGCATTTACTGTAATAACTGAACTGAGCATGCCACGATTGGAAGAGGATATGCGTACATTTACGGTGTAAAGAGATAAATCTCGTCCTATATAATGACGGCATATTATTTCTGTTGCACAATATTTGATTTACCGATATATTTTGAACATATATTATAAAACATGTCATTATATACATGTTTATGTGGATGTTTTCATGTATGGTAGAATACTATGTTAGAAATATAATCAAACAAACATATATACACACGCATATATATATATATATATATATATATACGTGTGTGTGTGCGTGTGTGTGTGTGTGTGTAATTAAAGGGGTACAAAAATACATATTACAATCACGCGAAGAAAATGTGTTTTTTTTACTATCACGATTACAAAAGAGAAAAAATCAAGAGCGGAACCGAAGAATAGGGACGAGTGTACATTCTTAAAAAAAAACAAGGGGCTCCAATAAGTTCCTAAATTCTTTCGTACAAACATTTTAGATTGTCGTAGACACTTAAAAATTCAGTACGTTATGGATATACATGATACATTCATCTTTCTGAATTCGATTACAGCGGAGATTGAAAAACACTGTGTACAAGCCCAATTTTTCAAAGCTGAAAATCTTCAAAAATGCATTTTGGGCGTAAAGACAATTTAAAAAAAGGCATGCTGTAATGTTTTTTAAGTTGATTAAAAAGGGTACATAAGCGTATAGAATGCTTCAACTGCCAATAGTTTCTGACAAGATTTTCGAAAAGAGAGTCTGTCGAAAGAAGCCATTACTTTTAAATTCCGGTCAGCTGAATTTGCACCAGGGCAGTACACCAGTCCACAACTCAACTCTTGTCAGAAACTATTTTGAGCAAGATCGACAGTAAGACTATACTTCAGCCTCTCTATTCTGCAGACCGTGCTCTTTGTGATTATTAGTTATTTCCTAAGCCCAAGGAAAACCTGAAAGAGTATCGTTACGAGAAATTGGAGAAGACACAGGAGGCTGTGAGGAGGTCCATTAACACGTTCACACAAGATACATTCCATTTGGACGTTTCTGAAGTTATTGGAAGATTACAGCAAAGGTATTTTGTTCTGGATGGGGGGTATTACCCCGAAAGTATTTTATCTATGAGACATTACAGCCCAAGAGACATTTCGTCTCTTTAGAAAGAGAGAACTGATTTACACGTTAATGAACACTCATAAAAATCTTTATATGATATTTTGAATGACTCAGACTAGAAATTAATTCAGTGCTGAAAATTGTGGAATATGACAGTAAGGAGTATGGGAGTAAATAGTCCGTCAGAGCAGTCGTGGGCTAATTACTTAGAATCTTCGGTCGTTGCACTTTCTATCTTTTCCAGGTAGGTGTAGTTGGAGTATATTATCCAAAATTATCCTTGTGCTCATACGGTAGAAGAGAATAAAAGTAAAATTAAATTGATAAATTATTATTATTAATAATAATAATAATAATAATAATAATAATTTTATTATTATTATTAGTATTAGTAGTATTAGTAGTAGTAGCAGTAGTAGTAGTAGTAGTAGTGTTGTCGTCCTCGAGGCGGGAAGATAGTCATTTAGAGATAGGAGTTATTAAAAAATTTGTATAAAAGACAACACGTACATTGGACGCAAAATAGCATCGATTAGCCGTTGAGCATAGTTGTTCTGGCCATTTTTTTGACTTAGTGAGCCTAACAACGTATTATAAGTTTTATTGAACGTATATCTTTTAAAAGAATATGATAATTCTTATTTTTTAATGACTGATAAATTGTATCAAGAGAATACTAAGAGAATATAAAGTAATTTTAATATTTCTCAATTCGTCGTCCAATTTTGATTTTTACGAGATTATAAAGGTGCGGGTTTTTTCTTCTGTCAAAATTTAATTAACTATTTTTGGTCCAAACAAACCGGAATATAAAGTTCAATAAACGTGGATTTATCGTATCCTTGTATAAGACACTCGATTTGAAATGTTGTAAACAATACAACGAGGAGTAGAAAATCAGACTCTTCTTCGAAAACTAAATAAGCCAAAACGTCAGCAAAGATATTTCCTGTTTCTAAAATAGTGTCACAGGTCCATAGTATAAATAAATCGGAAGAAATACATCATTTACAATCTTGGAGTGTTTGAATTAGATTAGCAAAATAAACTTAACCGTTTCTTCAATAATAATGTTAATGCTTTACACTGGCAGTAGAATATTGAAGATTAATACTGCAACACTAACTTGGGATGATCGTACGACAGAACGAATGGACTTCAAAAGGGATATTCGCTTTATGAGTTAAAGACTGCCCATATTAACTTAGGCGGAAAAAGTCTGAAGGGCGAATATTACAAGATATATACGAGTAGAACACAAATAAAATACCTGAATTGTTCTTTTTGTATTTGTTTTTAATTTAAGAAACCGTTGCATTATGTGTTTACACACAACCCAATTAAACAAATGTATTTGTGTCCACGATCAATACTTTAATTTTTCAACGTAATGCTCATGATTATATGCAACAAACAATGAATCTTTATCCAGTCGGGTTATTAATAAAGATATATAGAGTCGTATAATTTGAATGACACCACAACCGTCATTTTTAATTCTGATGATATACAGATGTTCTTGAAATTCTGATAGAAACTTAATTTAACTATGCCTTTAGGTCAACCACTTTTAGCCTCAGAATCAAATGCATGTCTCCAGCTTTAGAATTCTAATTCATCAAATAATCTTAGACGTTTTACACTTGATATCACTACAAATCACCAAATTATTATCCAGAGCAACAATTTCTGAATATATCAACTTCTGACAAATAGATTTGACACGTACTGTCCTATATTTGATTTTGCAATAAACCCATGTGTATATATATATATATATATATATATATATATATATATATATATATATATATATATATATATATTGTTGGAAAAGACATATAACTGAGAGTAGCTAACCTGAAGTGAGTTTGCGAAAAAATGCAATCTTCTTTGCGACTTTGTTATACCATTTTTACGACCTTGTTATACCATTTTTACGCTGTTTAGAGTATGACAGACGTGCTTACGTAACGTAATTAGCTTTCATCACTTCATTAATTCCTTGTAGACGATGGCAGTTCCACTAGCCATCAAAGCTGATGTCTAATTTGACGATTAAGTTCGGGTCTCGCGATCATATTCTGCAGAGTTGCTTCTATAAGCGTCAAACATCAGTTTTTGACGATATAACATATTTCATATAGGCATTTTGGTGCAAAAATAATGTCGGGTTTAGACGTATATATGTGTGGAGGGGTACGCGTTATAAAGAACGACATTATTATTATTGCACCAAGCAAATAAGAATAAATTACGGAGATCAAAAGCGAGAGAAAATTGAGAAGGCATATACGTATGCTGTAATGACTCAACTGATTTTTCACATACATAAAATACAACAAATACTAAAATAAGGACAGAATCTTCTAGTAAACTTTATATCAAGATTAACTGATAAATACATTTACAAATTTTGGCATTGAAATATCCTAAATTATGTAGTCCTAAGGGTCTATGAAAATTAAAATAATCTGAACATTATGCTAATCCTTCTAATATGGATATAGTACTACTGGCAATGGTTCTCCTATTTGATCTGAAATCGACGGTTTATCACAGATATATGAGGACAGGGTTATCAACGATTGACTTTCAACAATATTGTTTTAATTATAAACCCATAAAATATAATCGGTGTCATCAAAATTCTTCTCACGGTAGAGTTTCTTTCCAGGTGAACGACAAGTATTATACGAAAGAAATTTGATATATGTCTAATGTTATTTGTATAAATAACCTCTTATTGACTTTATACGTAGGAGTGTTGCAGGTCTGTTTAATAATCATTAACAATTTACTTAATTTAAAATAAATGTACATGTCCTAAGTGCAAGGTGTTTGTATTAATAGTTGTATATACACATCTGTGTATTTAGGGATGCATCAGTGTGTATATATTTTAAAAAATGAATAGAAACAAGACGGTTTATACCAATGGGCATTAGTGTTTTATATTTCGGCAGCCATTTGTGTAGGAAGTAATAATTACAGCGAGTCAAGGCATCTAAGCCAAGAAACAATGCACATTGATCTTCGTTGAATCCTTCCCAAAACCCTACAGCAATAAACACAATACAGGAAGGGGCTAATCTTACTAAATATGCCAAATTGATGGCTATAAACTAGTCAAGATTCATGAATGTAGCTGAAGTCTTGAAGTTGCAATAATGTATCCACGCTTAAGTTTGCTGTTTTGTTCCATTCAGGGTTAAAATACACTTTTTAAAGGTGTGTTATGAATTAAAGTATTTAGTAAATGAAAATGAGCAATTATTTTGCTCACTTATTACATGTACACCAGAGAACAATGCTTCCGAAATCTTCTGTTTAGGGAGTGATTATTAAAGCTCGTCTGCAAACGTCGACCTCCTCAGCGAATAGACTTTATACACACAAACACAAATATGCCCCCCCACACACACACATATATATATATATATATATATATATATATATATATATATATATATATATAGAGAGAGAGAGAGAGACAGACAGACAGACATACAGACAGATGTTGGTGTAAGATATCATTAGAAAGACACTATTTTAAATTATAATCAAGAAACATATACATGACAAGCCAGTAGAAATATAATAAAGAATAGACTGAAGATCGGCAGGTCGAAATTTAAAATAACTGTATAAAATATCACTGCTTACGTTCTGATTACGTGTTTTGCTGTAGGGTACTTTAAGAAATGTGTTCTAAATTTCGTGTATATATATATATATATATATATATATATATATATATATACATACATATATATATATATATATTCACGTGCAATATAACTATCGAGTATCCCTACTGATATTCACAGCATTTTATTTATATAGAGGTTTATGCGCAGTGTAACGACAATGTCCGTTATGTGATTTGGTTAGACGAATACGCATATGAATTAAACATTATATTTGAAAGATTTACTTATGTAAACATCGTGCATGTACTCACCGTTTTATTGTTGTGAATTCCAGGTTTATCTTTTCGATAAGTTTACCGTACGACATAACAAGTTTGCTTAGCTTTAAAAATTCTCTCCCCATCGTACTGTAAACCCCCACTGATGAAAGTGGTTAGGATCCCTGTTTATCTGCAAATCTCGGCTCGTATCGCCTAGCCCTTCTCTGAGGGTTGTTACATTGAATCATGTATGCTGAAAGAGAATATCGAAACCGCAGGAAGGAAGAAACACAAACTCGTGACTCCTAACAACTAGTCTACAGAACTTATCTCACAAACGTATGTACACATATGTTTACATATATCATTCAGTTCTTAGTAAGTTTTTCAAAGTCTTAAATCTCTTCACAGACAGCATTAGACGGGTGGATGCGGAGGTAGAGAAAGGGTCGCGTCCTCAGGGAACGGCAGTCTCTATACGATCTGTTCTCACCGAAATCAAAAAGCAATCTCTCTCTCTATCTTCTCTTTTTCTTCTTCTTCTGACTAATTTTTGTGCGACAGTCGTATATATAGTGAGATATGTGGATGGGGTGGAAGTTTCCCTAGCCAATAAGATTTCGCCACGAAATAAAAAAAAATCAGATTTCTGTGTGTGTGCAATTCCCGAATCTGGGATCTGAATTCTACAGACATACATATTCTCAGGACCCGCTAAGATCAGATGTCAGTTCTGACATCCGACTTTGAGGTCACCAAGGCCAGACAATGTTATGCTTCAAGTTTCCTGTCATCAACTTTAGAAGCAAAATATATTTCTTTGGTTTCAAACAATACATATTTTGACATGAAATAAAAATATATATATATATTTATATTCTCTATTAAAAATCCTCTTTCGTCCCCCGGGAACGATTAGCTATCTTAGCGTAGTTCTAAAGCCCCCCCCCCAATGAGGGATTACGTCACAATACTCCATGAATCGAAAAATTCTTATTCCGTGATATAGAAGAAATAATACTAAGCCTGAAGAAGATGCATTGCTGCTAATCATAGTTAAAATGTATTACACTTTACGAATTATTTTTAAATATTACTTTTTTGAGAAAAACATATACAATAAACTCATATATAAGCCATTAACTATGCTTTTATTGTTCCGATGCCTTTAACCAAATTAAGATATTTATACTTAAAAGGGTATAATTCCTTACTCTCTAATGTAATACTCAAATAAGGGGTGGCCTTTTGATGTTTAAGGTATATTTTCTACAAACACGTTTACGGTTATCAGAAAGCATAAACAAGGAGCCAGGTTCAAGTGGCAAGAATTTCATTATAAAGCCTCTAAACGCTAATGCCGGAATAGATCGTGTTTCACATTTGTACTCTTAAAAATACTTTCCATTACACATATATATATATATATATATATATAGAGAGAGAGAGAGAGAGAGAGAGAGAGAGGGAGGGAGAGAGAAAAGGCAACAAGTGTGTTCGTATATGTCGCAAAAACTTCAGACAGCCGCTTGGAACGTGACACAACTTTTTACAACCTCGATCTTTCGGACGTCACATATCGATAAATTGGTCAAAAACATTAATTTCGTCACGCTCAACTTGGCAGGTTTTTACAAGAAGGGGTCAGTGTTTACGTAAAGATTTTCGCAGTCATCGTCTCGGTTTCATTGACTACGCTTAATCCGAAAGCTCAGTATTTATGTTCGCACCATGGCGACATCAGCTAATACAACAAGTGTTTTTTTTTTATTATTTGTCTCCTTCGCGTTACGAGTGCGAACATGCCTGCGCATTACCACATTTAAAAACTCAACCCCTGCCTACTGTTGTTTGGACCCCCGGTGACTTCCACTTGTTTACACACCCGGGGGGTTCATACTACACCACCTAGACACACCCGTTACGGTCTCGTGCCTGACTCCTACCATTTTTTAAAACACCACATCTTTCTACTCCGGCTCCCTACTGTTGTTTGGATCCCCCCTGCAACTACCACCTTCTTTAAGGGTTCCTAACTGCACCACCGACATACACCGGGACAACGCTGGGAAACCCCGCTAGTATTGATATAAATTTGAACAACTTCTTATAATGACAAAAAAAATCATGAAAACATTGCATTGTGTGTGTAGGTGAGGACGTGACTTTGCTAGTCAATTACTGAAAGTTCTTGTAGGTTCAAGCTTATTTGTATAAAGAATATATTAAAAGCAATGTTGATACTGAGCTGCACGGACACACGTACACACCGATATGCACTCTATAGTATGTGAAAACATGCTAAATTAAAATATCACGTGCTTTTAAAGGCACGGTTTGCGGTTTTATGCTCTCATCCATCTCAAAATAAAATCCATGAAAAAGACATTAATGATGGGCTTTAATCATTTTCGAAAATCCCAGTCGTTTAAATGCTGGCATTTAAAGGATTATTGACTCGGAATACCGACCATAATTTTAATTAAAGAATTAATATTTACCTTTATATTTTAGATTTTTACAAACACATTCATGAATAAAATATTTAAACGATTTTATTAATTTTTAGACGAACCTTTAATATACTTACTAATAAAAATAGTGTAAGCCGTAGAAGAAATTTGTTAATATCAGGAAAATTCATATCTTACGAGTGCCGTGCAATAAGTAATGCCCCTGACCCACTTCCCATAGTAGAAGAGCAACGACACTTGGCACAGTTATTAGTCTTTTTCTACATAGGAAACACCCAGAGTCATGCATTTCTCCCATCGTTTGATGCAACTGTGGATACCGTTTTTGTAGAACACACCAGGTTGGTCCTCCAACTAGAACGTGACTTCAGAAATCAAGGCTGTATTATCTGGGAAACGCTGTCGTTCCAGAAACAACTTCATGGCGGGGAAGAGGTGAAACTCAGAGGGTGCAAGATCAGTGAGGGGGGAGGATGGGGAGCATCTTATAACCACACGCCCGTGTGGCGACATGCGAGTTGTGGACCGGAGCGTTGCCCTGCAGGAGGAGGGTACCTTTGCTGATCTTGCCCCGCCTCTTTATTTTGATAGCTTCCCTTAATTTCCTCAAAAGTGAAGCATAATAGGCTCATGTAATTTTGATACCCTTTGCCAGGAAATATGTCATCACTACTCCGTCCTGTTCCCAGAAGACTGTGAGCATGACCTTGCCTGCGGAGGCCTGCACCCTTGCCTTATTTGGAGGTGGTGAGTACACGTGCTTCCACTGCATAGACTGAGCTATGTCGCTGGATCATAGTGATGGACCCAGGTTTAATCCTGTATAATAAGTCTTTTGAAAAACTTTGCCTCATTTTCTTGGCACATCTCCAAACTCATCCTCGAGTACTCGACGCGTTCTCGCTTCTGGAATGGTGTGAGCAACCTGGGAACCCATCTGGCCGACACTTTATTCAGATACAAGACATGAATGATAGTTCCACAGACCCTGTATTAATCTTGACATCTTGGCTATTTAGCGAATAGTAATGCGCCGATCTTCCAAAATTGCAGCCTCAACTGTACGGATAGATGCGACATCAATGGCAAAATGGGGCGACCACGTCTGGGAGCTGTTTCCGCAGATTCCGGCTATGTTTGAATTCATGATGCCAGCGTTTTACAAGGTCATATGATGGGGCATTATCACCATCAGGTTCTTTTATTTCACCAAAAGTCCCCTGATACATTCAGCAGGCTCCATTTTACACCTGACTCAGTTCAAACACCCGTAAAACAGAAACCACAATTAGTTCAGGGCTGAAATTTGCCTCATAATCCGTATAGATAGAAAGCATTGCACTTGCAAAATTTCAAGATCGATCAGACAATTTCAAATTGCAAGTAACTTATTGCACACCCTCGTATTTAAAATTGTTTATCATTTCAAAGATATAATATTGCGTACAATCAAATGTTCGTCATATAATAGTATATTCAAAGAAGATTTAACAGAGAAGACTTTCAACATATTTTGGTTATACTTTGTTCCCAAACATCATGGAAAAAAGCCAGTTGAGGATAAATATTAATTATATTGATTGATGATTATATGATTACTAGAAAGTTTCTTGTTTTAATTATACGGAATGTTTCTTTTACTTGAGATTTAATGACAGGATGGGTGTAATTCATAGTGAAGAAGGATTATCTAAATGTATTTCACATTGAAAAAAAGCTCTTTGAACATTAATCCGTTTAGCGAAAATCAGTCTTATGGTAGGAAGATTCTTAAATGAAAGAACATTGCAAGGATTAACCAAAAAACACACTAATCCAAGCCAATATAATTTTAAGAGAATACCAGAAGAGTTATTTTAATCCGGGTTTATTCTATGAAAATTGTGGCGTGCGTCTATCTATCTATCTATCTATCTATCTATTTATATATATATATATATATATATATATATATATATATATACAAATGTATATATGACATTTTAATACACTTACAGCAGCTCCTTTTTATTTTATCGAAAAGCTAACCTGTTTATCTTGCTTGAATTTATTATTTTATGAAGAGAATACTATATACATTTATATTTGGAGTTTAATGAATATATATACATATATATATATATATATGCATAAAAAATCTTATTTTATTAATTGTTAGAGCGAATTGTTTTAAATACAAAACGGCTAATACGTAATCAATAAGAGGCAATATCAAGATAATTCAGACCTTCGTTTTAATCGAAAGATAAAAAATATCTGCCGAAATATGCTTATAAAATATTTAAGCATCAATAGAAATTGTATACTGCTTATTAAATCACCTTTTATATATATATATATGCGGCAGGTGTTTCCTTGTTTATAATATATAGAGATGCAGTTAAAACGTCGACTAGCGTTTCGGTTTTAAATACACGGACGGTGAAGAAAATTTGGATAAATAATAATCTTTAATGATTGCCATAATCATATAATAATTTCAAATCAACACACTTATTTATATATAAATTCAGTTTCAAAATTAATACATTATACTCTGTTGCTGCATATAATTTTCCCTATTATTACTCAATATGCCTAATAGATTGACACATATTTTGTCATGCACATTTATGTGCAGCATACATGCTTCCGTCATAAAATACAATAAATCATTGTTAAAAGCATGTAATATTTGTGACACATTATATTATTCTGTACAGTTGTGCTTACTTCTAGGTTTACTATTCTTTTATCATGTTTGGTTCAATAATTGATGCGGGCGATTTTAAAAATAAAATTATTAATCACTGAAGACTGCTATCAAATAATCATCTCGTAACGAAAGCAGGCAACAAATTGATTCAATAAAATGGGCTTTTTAAAAGTTTCCACATACAAAATTCCTTCAATAAATTTCCAGGCTTTTTCCAATAGCAGTTTTTACACATGAAACTAGCCATATTCTAATTTATCGCCTCCGCCTGCAATGAAATGTTAATCGTTAAAGCAACTTCTGGAAGGGCACTATGAAACTCCTCGTATCAGTCTCTCTCATCTCACCCCATGGCCTTATTACGACAGCCTCTGATGTGTTCTTTAAACTTAGAGACCAACCAAAAGTCACAGAGAGCAATGTGTGTGCCAGAGGTAGGGTAAGACACTGTTTACATGTCTAACTTGGTTGAATTGTCTGTGAAAATTGATGGAGTTGTCGAATGGCCGCTTAAAACAAACTTCGCACAAATCTCCCGCATTTTCAGTCCTCACGTAAAACTGTGTGTACAGTTCACCCAGACATCAAACTGGACACTTATTGTCTCTATAGATACAGGAGTGTCCTTATACCTGACGTACTTTATTTGGCCAATTAACTCTTGTGTTCTGACTTCCTTACATCTTATTAGACGGTACATTTTCCCTCACTTTATTGAACTCTAAAAACTGATTTCCAATTCATGCAACATATCCGAAAGCAGTCATAATAATTACCTATAAATGTGGCATTTTCCAAGTTTTAAACAGAATCTTCTTGCATATCATTTTCTTAAGTATGCTCATGTCCAAATTGCATTTTTAAAATACGCCAACTATTAGAATTAGCCTTTGGTAGGGCGTATTCCAATTTCGCCTGTAGTATGTCTTGCGTCAGAGAAATTTCATCGTAAAATAAGCACATTTTTCTATATGCTGTATTTATTTAATATGTGGAGTGTCGCGTCAGACTAAATATGCACTATCCCCATTTAAAACACACACCTATCAATCTGTATGTGACATCCAAGAATGAGTTTCATAGCGAAAAGCTCTCTTAACTTATTTAGAATATTCAGTAAGATTATTAGGGCTGAATTGCAATGAGACTAGTTGACAATATTTAACTATACTTTTCTTTGCTACATCTATAGTATAATGCTCTAGATTGCAAATATAATCATGTCTTATTCCAGAAAATGTAATGAGTCCTGCATATTGTATTGTGACATAAAAGTGTATTCTCTTGATTAGTTTAGTATAAATTCTGTAATACAAGAAACAGTATCAATATGGTTTCTCCAAACGTAGAAAAATTTTAAAATAAGTCTTAGCCTGTTCTTGTTTTACAAATTAATAAACTAATGCACATACTTTTCATACTGACAAATCTTAATAATCATTAATTTTCAATTTCTCCTGAAATATTTTCAAATATTTGAAAGAGTTTATCCAAAGAAACATTATTAGATTACAACCCAATTAAAAAAAAATCGATTAAACCAGATATCCGGAACAGTATATGCATCGATCAATGTATGTGTGTATCTATATAACAGCTTGTATAGATATATACCATTCTACTTATAATCTGTCTGTCCTGCTCCCATACTTCTTTATATATGCGAATACGCACCCAACCATATATTTATT
This sequence comes from Euprymna scolopes, assembly GCF_053919585.1. Taxonomy (NCBI): domain Eukaryota; kingdom Metazoa; phylum Mollusca; class Cephalopoda; order Sepiida; family Sepiolidae; genus Euprymna; species Euprymna scolopes. The sequence continues at coordinate 115,298,383 of NC_136485.1, read as the reverse complement.
AGCATGCTATATATTTTTCTCTTAAAAATGAAGAAAATACAATTACATACATAAAAAGTATTATACATATATTATAATGAATATAAAATGCAATTATATTAAAACATAAATAGTAATGTAAGGAAAATAATATACTACATTATAAAATACGTTATATAATATCAAGTATATTATAAATTGTGCAGTAACAGAAAACTTTTCCTATTAAAATTCATTACATTAGAATTAGAAAATGTACATATTTGAAAGCTTCTCTGGAACGATCTAAAAGTACAACAGAAGAGTGTTTTTTCGAGTGCTCTAGAAGATTATATTAGCGAGGTGTGTCATTTTGGAGATTCCAAAAGCTTCTACTCGGCACGATGTAAATTGACACTACTAGTGTAATAATGTCAGTTCTTAAATTAGCACTGATAAAGAAAGCTAAGTTCTGACGATCTTTCAACTATTAATGATACCGACTAATTCTCTGGGATGAAGTCTGGTCGTAGATAATTCCTTTGAATAAGACGATAGCAAATCCCCTCACAAAGAACCGGACTCTTTATTTTCTAATCTTATTTTTGACTAAAGTAATATATGATATTTTCTCGAACTCAATCATTACTCTGCCAAAAAATAATTTAACAAAAAACTGATGTAACTCTTTTACACAATCTTACTTACAAATATTTGCATTCTATGATTTTTTTTATTCTTCAACACTTTCTGCTATTTTTTTATATATATTGTGCGTCCCCCTTATATGCTTTCTCAAGCACATAACAGATAGTGTTGGTTCTCGTAAAAATAAAGCTGGCCAAACTAAGGCCCGTAAAACTAAAACTTTAAAAATAAAATAACACGAAATATATATCAGAAAAGCTAGTTCGTATTGTTGAAAAATAATTTTAAAAAGTAAAGTATAAAAAAGTGCCCCAATAGCATGATATATATATATATATATATATATATATATATATATATATATATATATATATATATATATATATTGTGAATTCAACTGATATCCAAAAGTCTGATTTGCTATGTATATAACTGAACCTATATTATAACCTTTTAAAATTAATACTTTCACACAAAATATTAAGTATAGTCAAATATTTACGCTTTGGTTGATTCGAACGAAAATGTAATAAAAGTATGAGGATATTTAAAACATTAGGGTTCCATTTTCTCTATAGAAACAATAAATAAAAAAATAAGATGAATGTAAAAGTAAATCAATCTTTATATTTTTCTATATAAAATATAACAAATATTACAAAATGTAATAAGTGTCCCGATAAATATAAAATACTAAAGTACACATCTTTTGTAACCGTTATAAATAAAAAAACAGATAACTAACAAAAACGTTATAACCTCCGCAGTTGAAATAAGGATATCTAAAATACAAAAAGCACCTCCTTATTAACTGTTAAAAATAAAAAGTGGACATAATTTAAATAATTAACTGAGAAATAAAGCAAATAAATAAAATAAATAATAATAATAAAATATAATATTCTTTTTTAAAATAATGGGAAAAAAGAAGTAAAAACACAAATACAAAAAAATAATGGGGTTTACAATGTCCTTACAAAACCTACTAAATAAATATTTATATGTATTAAGTTACTAAAAATAGAATAAAAATAAAATAAAAAAGTTTTTGTCGTATAGGATTTTTTTTTAATATTTAACCAGACTTAAAAAAAGTTTTACAAATTACAAAAATCAGAACCCTTACAAATTGGATACTACTTCAACTGCCTCTGAAAAATTGTAATGAAAAAATTCATAGAGACATTTGAGATGCATGTAGTGTCGAAATACATCACTACAAAAACTTAGGTCTCGAAGTTGAAATAGAAAAGAGATACAAAATATATATATATATATAAGAAAAACTAGGGTTGGAAATATAAGATGTAAACTACAATGTAGAAACCAAAATGATGATAAAATTTCTGTAAGTAAAACATGAAAAAGGGTAAGCCTGTTTAATGAACAAATTGGAGAATAGTAGTAGCATCTTTTTGAGAAAATGTCTACACAATTAGGATGGGCCTATGAGATTTTGTTAAAATTTTTGCCATTATCCTTATTGGAAGAGCAGCTTACGTTTACGTAGCACTTAATATAATGGATGCTCCAGATGATGAAAGAAAAAACCCTTATTGTAAAAGAATTAAAATCATACCTTTGTAGAATTTGCAAGAGATATATGTAATAGACGACTTGGAGAAAAGAAGGAGCCAATGATTATGATAGATTACATCAACTCATTTTAATATTAAATTTTAACGATATATTGATAAAGAACTCAAATACGAGTAGAGGATAAAATATGGAAACTATTAACGATGTTGCTATAATCGCAAATGTTAACAACATAACACAAAGAAAGAGTTATATAAAAGAATAAAATGACCGATAACCATTCAAGATGTAACTCAAACAAGAGACCATTGATTGTGTCTTACCCCCATAATTTATGTAATAATTTCATCTATAGAAATATTTAAGCCACATATCCTTCTATGACACAATATAAAATTACGTGTGTATAATTATGGTATAAATAACTTCAATATATATAAATGCAGGAAAAGAAAACGAGATCAAAGAATAAATACACCTTTCGAACTTAATGATCTTGAAAAACAATCTAAAAGAAACATGCGTTTTCGCAGTCGTCTGTCCCGAGATAAGGTATAAAAACGTTTCCGACCCATCCATGGAAATATATAACCATTTTTTATTTTATAGCTTTCTTTACATAAACGAGCCTGCCAAACGTACAGCCGTAAAAATATTCCATGACGCCTCAAACACTATTGCTAGCAGGTATTTTACAATGACTAGAATCGACTTTCGAGGGAGATGGCGTTTTGTTCAGGGGGTAGTGTTGAGTATTATAAAAGTATAACTTCATACAATCTATATACAATAAAAGTGCCTATATTTCTTCTTCCTATTCTAAATTTTTAGGCAGAAAACTAGGGACCTCCTTCATTTGAGGATGTAACGATTATGGTGATGTTTTTTATAGGATGTAATGTGATATTTTTATCACGAACGAATATGCAAAAAAAATGGAGTTTAAAAATACATAAGATAGTTTCTATTAACTTACAGGTATTGAATTTGTATATGGTGTATGTTGTTGCAAACTGACGATACCTTTGTCCAGAGGGGAATTCTTGAACCTATTTTATTAATATGTAGATATATATATATATATATATATATATATATATATGTGTGTGTGTGTGTGTGTGTGTGTGTGTGTGTAAATGTGATATCTATAAGTGTAAGCCATGTTTAGTTTCAGAACAGTTTCCGATGGTTCGTTGTTCTAAACAACTTTTGAGAGGTGACTGGACAGAACAGTTTCCGATGGTTCGCTTTTACACACAAGTCCTGAGAGGTGACTTGTTTGCAGTAGACAGTTCCACAGAGCAAGATATTCTTACCGTGTCGAGACGAAAAAAAAAAACATGTCAAATTGCTCCGGAAAAGGTTTAATATTAATGGAGCAATTGTGGGTTCTGATTGGTTGGTAGCAGAACGTGAATTAATACGATTCATCAGTTCCTAGCAGCATCGTTTATAAATAGAAGCGTCTGACTGTGAGGGATCATACCCCATTTACACGTCTGATGTGATGGGATGTGTCTCCTCGCGGCCTCGGCTGAAGTGAGACAGGGTAGTACCAGTCAAGGATTCGTCACTTGACACTCAGCCCAACAGGTGAGGGGCCGGCAACCGGCCCAGCACCTGTTGGACTGAGGTACACCGCCTGGGTAATACCTAGGAGGTCCATCTCCCAGGCCTTGCCACCGGGCTTTCCGGTGGGGCAAGTTTATTGCTTGCTGCCTGAGGCGCACCGACCGGGAAATGCCGACGGGGTTACTCAGGCAATTTTAAAAATTGCAGGAGTGCCCCTCCTTTAGGGGAGCCTGCGGGGTTCCCACTTTCCGGCCTTGTGCCACATTTTGCTGAGGTGAGCAGCAAATAAATATCTACCCCATTTACACGTCTGATGTGATGGGATGTGTCTCCTCGCGGCCTCGGCTGCAGGGAGACAGGGTAGTACCAGTCAAGGATTCGTCACTTGACACTCACCCAACAAGTAAGGGGCCGGGAACCGGCCCAGCACCTGTTGGACTGAGGTACACCGCCTGGGTAATACCTAGGAGGTCCACCCTCCCATGCCTTGCCACCGGGCTTTCCGGTGGGGCAAGTTTATTGCTTGCTGCCTGAGTCGCCCCGACCGGGGAATGCCGACGGGGTTACTCAGGCAATTTTTAAAATTGCAGGAGTGCCCCTCTTTAGGGGAGCCTGCGGGGTTCCCACTTTCCGGCCTTGTGCCACATTTTGCTGAGGTGGGCAGCAAATAAATATCTACCCTATTTACACGTCTAATGTGATGGGATGTGTCTCCTCGCGGCCTCGGCTGCAGGGAGACAGGGTAGTACAAGTAAAGGATTCGTCACTTGACACTCAGCCCAACAGGTGAGGGGCCGGGAACCGGCCCAGCACCTGTTGGACTGAGGTACACCGCCTGAGTAATACCTAGGAGGTCCACCCTCCCATGCCTTGCCACCGGGCTTTCCGGTGGGGCAAGTTTATTGCTTGCTGCCTGAGGCGCCCCGACCGGGGAATGCCAACGGGGTTACTCAGTCAATTTTTAAAATTGCAGGAGTGCCCCTCATTACCGGAGCCTGCGGGGTTCCCACTTTCAGGCCTTGTGCCACATTTTGTCGAGGTGGGCAGCAAATAAATATCTACCCCATTTACACGTCTGATGTGATGGGATGTGTCTCCTCGCGGCCTCGGGTGCAGGGAGACAGGGTAGTACCAGTCAAGGATTCGTCACTTGACACTCAGCCCAACAGGTGAGGGGCACGGAACCGGCCCAGCACCTGTTGGACTGAGGTACACCGCCTGGGTAATACCTAGGAGGTCCACCCTCCCATGCCTTGCCACCGTGCTTTCCGGTGGGGCAAGTTTGTTGCTTGCTGCCTGAGGCGCGCTGACCGGGGAATGCCGACGGGTATACTCAGGCAATTTATGAAATTGCAGGAGTGCATCTCCTTTAGGGGAGCCTGCGGGGTTCCCACTTTCCGGCCTTGTGCCACATTTTGCTGAGGTGGGCAGCAAATAAATATATACCCCATTTACACGTCTGATGTGATGGGATGTGCCTCCCCGCGGCCTCGGCTGCAGGGAGACAGTGTAGTACCAGTCAAGGATTCGTCACTTGACACTCAGCCCAACAGGTGAGGGGCCGGGAACCGGCCCAGCACCTGTTGGACTGAGGTACACCGCCTGGGTAATACCTAGGAGATCAACCCTCCCAGGCCTTGCCATCGGGCTTCCCGGTGGGGGAAGTTTATTGCTTGCTGCCTGAGTCGCCCCGACCGGGGAATGCCGACGGGGTTACCCAGGCAATTTTTAAAATTGCAGGAGTGCTTCTCCTTTAGAGGAGCCTGCGGGGTTCCTACTTTCCGGCCTTGTGCCAAATTTTGCTGAGGTGGGCAGCAAATAAATATATACCCCATTTACACGTCTGATGAGATGGGATGTGTCTCCTCGCGGCCTCGGCTGCAGGAAGACAGTGTAGTACCAGTAAAGGATGCGTCACTTGACACTCAGCCCAACAGGTGAGGGGCCGGGAACCGGCCCAGCACCTGTTGGACTGAGGTACACCGCCTGGGTAATACCTTGGAGGTCCACCCTCCTAGGCCTTGCCACCGGGCTTTCCAGTGGGGCAAGTTTATTGCTTGCTGCCTGAGGCGCACCGACCGGGGAATTCCGACGGAGTTACTCAGGCAATTTTTAAAATTGCAGGAGTGCCCCTCGTGTAGGGGAGCCTGCGGGTATTTCACTTTCCAGGCATTGTGCCAAATATTGCCGATGTGGGCGGCAATTAAATATATATACCCCATTTACACGTCTGATGTGATGGGATGTGTCTCCTCGGGGCCTGGGCTGCAGGGAGACAGGGTAGTACCAGTCAAGGATTCGTCACTTTACACTCAGCTCAATAGGTGAGGGGCCGTGAACCGGCCCAGCACCTGTTGGACTAAGGTACACCGCCTATGTAATACCTAGGAGGTCCACCCTCTCATGCCTTGCCACCGGGCTTTCCGGTGGGGCAAGTTTATTGCTTGCTGCCTGAGGCGCTCCGACCGGGGACTACCGACGGGGTTACTCAGGCAATTTTTAAAATTGCAGGAGTGCCCCTCCTGTAGGGGAGCCTGCGGGGTTCCCACTTTACGGCCTTGTGCCACATGTTGCTGAGGTGGGCAGCAAATAAATATCTACCCCATTTACACGTCTGATGTGATGGGATGTGTCTCCTCGCGGCCTCGGCTGCAGGGAGACAGGGTAGTACCAGTCAAGGATTCGTCACTTGACACTCAGCTTAACAGGTGAGGGGCCGGGAACCGCCCCAGCACCTGTTGGACTGAGGTACACCGCCTGGGTAATACCTAGGAGGTCAACCCTCCCATGCCTTGCAACCGGGCTTTCCGGTGGGGCAAGTTTATTGCTTGCTGCCTGAGGCGCCCCGACCGGGGAATGCCGACGGGGTGACTCAGGCAATGTGTAAAATTGCAGGAGTGCCCCTCATTACCGGAGACTGCGGGGTTCCCACTTTCCGGCCTTGTGCCACATTTTGCTGAGGTGGGCAGCAAATAAATATCTACCCCATTTACACGTCTGATGTGATGGGATGTGTCTCCTCGCGGCCTCGGCTGCAGGGAGACAGGGTAGTACCAGTCAAGGAATCGTCACTTGACACTCAGCCCAACAGGTGAGGGGCCGGGAACCGGCCCAGCACCTGTTGGACTGAGGTACACCTCCTGGGTAATACCTAGGAGGTCTACCCTCCAAGGCCTTGCGACCGGGCTTTCCGGTGGGGCAATTTATTGCTTGATGTCTGAGGCGCCCCGACCGGGGAATGCCGACGGGGTTACTCGGGCAATTTTTGAACGTGCAGGAGTGCCCCCAGTGTAGGGGAGCCTGCGGGTATCCCACTTTCCAGGCCTTGTGCCAAATATTGCCGATGTGGGCGGCAATTAAATATATATACCCCATTTACAAGTCTGATGTGATGGGATGTGTCTCCTCGCGGCCTCGGCTGCAGGGAGACAGGGTAGTACCAGTCAAGGAATCGTCACTTGACACTCAGCCCAACAGGTGAGGGGCCGGGAACCGGCCCAGCACCTGTTAGACTGAGGTACACCGCCTGGGTAATACCTAGGATGTCCACCCTCCCATGCCTTGCCACAGGGCTTTCCGGTGGGGCAAGTTTATTTCTTGCTGCCTGAGGCGCCCTGACCGGGGAATGCCGACGGGGTTACTCAGGCAATTTTTGAAATTGCAGGAGTGCCTCTTTTTTAGTGGAGCCTGCAGGTATCCCACTCTCCAGGCCTTGTGTCAAATATTGCCGATGTGGGCGGCACTTAAATATATATACGCCATTTACACGTCTGATGTGATGGGGTGTGTCTCCTCGCGGCCTCGGCTGCAGGGAGACAGGGTAGTACCAGTCAAGGATTCGTCACTTGACACTCAGCCCAACAGGTGAGGGGCCGGGAACCGGCCCAGCACCTGTTCGACTGAGGTACACCGCCTGGGTAATACCTAGGAGGTCCACCCTCTCATGCCTTGCCACCGGGCTTTCCGGTGGGGCAAGTTTATTGCTTGCTGCCTGAGGCGCCCCGACCGGGGAATGCCGACGGGGTTACTAAGGCAATTAATGAAATTGCAGGAGTGCATCTCCTTTAGGGGAGCCTGCGGGGTTCCCACTTTCCGGCCTTGTGCCACATTTTGCCGAGGTGGGCAGCAAATAAATATCTACCTAATTTACACGTCTGATGAGATGGGATGTGTCTCCTCGCGGCCTCGGCTGCAGGAAGACAGGGTAGTACCAGTCAAGGATTCGTCATTTGACATTCAGCCCAACAGGTGAGTGGCCAGGAACCGGCCCAGCACCTGTTGGACTGAGGTACACCGCCTGGGTAATACCTAGGAGGTCAACCCTCCCAGGCCTTGCAACCGGGCTTTCTAATAGGGCAAGTTTATTGCTTGCTGCCTGAGGCGCACCGACCGGGGAATGCCGACGGGGTTACTCAGGCAATTTTTTGAGTTGCAGGAGTGCCCCTCGTGTAGGGGAGCCTGCGGGTATCCCACTTTCCAGGCCTTGTGCCAAATATTGCCGATGTGGGCGGCAATTAAATATATATATACCCCGTTTACACGTCTGATGTGATGGGATGTGTCTCCTCGCGGCCTCGGCTTCAGGGAGACAGGGTAGTACCAGTCAAGGATTCGTCACTTGAGACTCAGCCAAACAGGTGAGGGGCCGGGAACCGGCCCAGCACCTGTTGGACTGAGGTACACCGCCTATGTAATACCTAGGAGGTCCACCCTCTCATGCCTTGCCACCGGGCTTTCCGGTGGGGCAAGTTTATTGCTTGCTGCCTGAGGCGCCCCGACCGGGAAGTGCCGACGGGGTTACTAAGGCAATTAATAAAATTGCAGGAGTGCCCCTCCTTTAGGGGAGCCTGCGGGGTTCCCACTTTCCGGCCTTGTGCCACATTTTCCCGAGGTGGGCAGCAAATAAATATCTACCTAATTTACACGTCTGATGAGATGGGATGTGTCTCCTCGCGGCCTCGGCTGCAGGAAGACAGGTTAGTACCAGTCAAGGATTCGTCACTTTACACTCAACCCAACAGGTGAGGGGCCGGGAACCGGCCCAGCACTTGTTGGACTGAGGTACACCGCCTGGGTAATACCTAGGAGGTCCACCCTCCCAGGCCTTGCCACCGGGCTTTCCGGTGGGGCAAGTTTATTGCTTGCTGCCTGAGGTGCCTTGACCGGGGAATGTCGACGGGGTTACTCGGGCAATTTTTTAAGTTGCAGGAGTGCCCCTGCTTTAGGGGAGCCTGCGGGTATTCCACTTTCCAGGCCTTGTGCTAAATATTGCCGATGTGGGCGGCAATTTAATATATATACCCTATTTACACGTCTGATGTGATGGGATGTGTCTCCTCGCGGCCTCGGCTGCAGGGAGACAGGGTAGTACCAGTCAAGGATTCGTCACTTGACACTCAGCCCAAAGGGTTAGGGGCCGGGAACCGGCCCAGCACCTGTTGGACTGAAGTACCCCGCCTGGGCATTACCTAGGAGGTCCACCCTGCAGCCCCTTGCCACCGGGCTTTCCGGTGGGGCAAGTTTATTGCTTGCTGCCTGAGGCGCCCCGACCGGGCAATGCCGACGGGGTTACTCAGGCAATTTATGAAATTGCAGGAGTGCATCTCCTTTCGGCGAGCCTGCGGCGTTCCACCTTTCCGGCCTTGTGCCACATTTTGCTGAGGTTGGCAGCAAATAAATATCTACCCCATTTACACGTCTGATGTGATTGGATGTGCCTCCCCGCGGCCTCGGCTGCAGGTAGACAGGGTAGTACCAGTCAAGGATTCGTCACTTGACACTCAGCCCAACAGGTGAGGGGCCGGGAACCGGCCCAACACCTGTTGGACTGAGGTACACCGCCGGGGTAATACCTAGGAGGTCCACCCTCCCATGCCTTGCCACCGGGCTTTCCGGTGGGGCAAGTTTATTGCTTGCTGCCTGTGGCGCCCAAACCGGGGAATGCCGACGGGGTTACTCAGGCAATTTTTGATATTGCAGGAGTGCCTCTTTTTTAGGGGAGCCTGCGGGTATCCCACTCTCCAGGCCTTGTGTCAAATATTGCCGATGTGGGCGGCACTTCAATATATATACGCCATTTACACGTCTGATGTGATGGGATGTGTCTCCTCGCGGCCTCGGCTGCAGGGAGACAGGGTAGTACCAGTCAAGGATTCGTCACTTGACACTCAGCCCAACAGGTGAGGGGCCGGGAACCGGCCCAGCACCTGTTGGACTGAGGTACACCGCCTGGGTAATACCTAGGAGGTCAACCCTCCCAGGCCTTGCAACCGGGCTTTCCAATGGGGCAAGTTTATTGCTTGCTGCCTGAGGCGCACCGACCGGGGAATGCCGACGGGGTTTCTCAGGCAATTTTTTTAAATTGCAGGAGTGCCCCTCGTGTAGGGGAGCCTGCGGGTATCCCACTTTCCAGGCCTTGTGTCAAATATTGCCGAGGTGGGCGGCAATTAAATATATATACCCCATTTAGACGGCTGATGTGATGGGATGTGTCTCCTCGCGGCCTCGGCTTCAGGGAGACAGGGTAGTACCAGTCAAGGATTCGTCACTTGAGACTCAGCCAAACAGGTGAGGGGCCGGGAACCGGCCCAGCACCTGTTGGACTGAGGTACACCGCCTATGTAATACCTAGGAGGTCCACCCTCTCATGCCTTGCCACCGGGCTTTCCGGTGGGGCAAGTTTATTGCTTGCTGCCTGAGGCGCCCCGATCGGGGAATGCCGACGGGGTTACTAAGGCAATTAATTAAATTGCAGGAGTGCATCTCCTTTAGAGGAGCCTGCGGGGTTCCCACTTTCCGGCCTTGTGCCACATTTTGCCGAGGTGGGCAGCAAATAAATATCTACCTAATTTACACGTCTTATGAGATGGGATGTGTCTCCTCGCGGCCTCGGCTGCAGGAAGACAGGTTAGTACCAGTCAAGGATTCGTCACTTTACACTCAGCCCAACAGGTGAGGGCCCGGGAACCGGCCCAGCAACTGTTTGACTGAGGTACACCGCCTATGTAATACCTAGGAGGTCCACCCTCTCATGCCTTGCCACCGGGCTTTCCGGTGGGGCAAGTTTATTGCTTGCTGCCTGAGGCGCCCCGACCGGGGAATGCCGACGGGGTTACTAAGGCAATTAATGAAATTGCAGGAGTGCATCTCCTTTAGGGGAGCCTGCGGGGTTCCCACTTTCCGGCCTTGTGCCACATTTTGCCGAGGTGGGCAGCAAATAAATATCTACCTAATTTACACGTCTGATGTGATGGGATGTGTCTCCTCGCGGCCTCGGCTGCAGGGAGACAGGGTAGTACCAGTCAAGGATTCTTCACTTGACACTCAGCCACACAGGTGAGGGTCCGGGAACCGGCCCAGCACCTGTTGGACTGAGGTACACCTCCTGGGTAATACCTAGGAGGTCCACCCTCCAAGGCCTTGCGACCGGGCTTTCCGGTGGGGCAATTTATTGCTTGATGTCTGAGGCGCCCCGACCGGGGAATGCCGACCGGGTTACTCGGGCAATTTTTAAAATTGCAGGAGTGTCCCTCCTTTAGGGGAGCCTGCGGGTATCCCACTTTTCAGGCCTTGTGCCAAATATTGCCGATGTGGGCGGCAATCAAATATATATACCCCATTTACACGTCTGATGTGATGGGATGTGTCTCCTCGCGGCCTCGGCTGCAGGGAGACAGGGTAGTACCAGTCAAGGATTCGTCACTTGACACTCAGCCCAACAGGTGAGTAGCCGGGAACCGGCCCAGCACCTGTTGGACTGAGGTACACCGCCTGGGTAATACCTAGGAGGTCCACCCTCCCATGCCTTGCACCCGGGCTTTCAGGTGGGGCAAGTTTATTGCTTGCTGCCTGAGGCGCCCCGACCGGGGAATTCCGACGGGGTTACTCAGGCAATTTTTTAAAATTGCAGGAGTGCCCCTCCTTTAGGGGAGCCTTCGGGGTTCCCACTTTCCGGCCTTGTGCCACATTTTGCTGAGGTGGGCAGCAAATAAATATCTACCCCATTTACACGTCTGATGAGATGGGATGTGTCTCCTCGGTGCCTCGGCTGCAGGAAGACATGGTAGTACCAGTCAAGGATTCGTCATTTGACACTCAGCCGAACAGGTGAGTGGCCGGGAACCGGCCCAGCACCTGTTGGACTGAGGTACACCGCCTGGGGAATACCTAGGAGGTCAACCCTCCCAGGCCTTGCAACCGGGCTTTCCAATGGGGCAAGTTTATTGCTTGCTGCTTGAGGCGCACCGACCGGGGAATGCCGACGGGGTTACTCAGGCAATTTTTTGTGTTGCAGGAGTGCCCCTCGTGTAGGGGAGCCTGCGGGTATCCACCTTTCCAGGCCTTGTGCCAAATATTGCCGATGTGGGCGGCAATTAAATATATATACCCCATTTACACGTCTGATGTGATGGGATGTGTCTCCTCGCGGCCTCGGCTTGAGGGAGACAGGGTAGTACCAGTCAAGGATTCGTCACTTGACACTCAGCCAAACAGGTGAGGGGCCGGGAATCGGCCCAGCACCTGTTGGACTGAGGTACACCGCCTATGTAATACCTAGGCGGTCCATCCTCCCAGGCCTTGCCACCGGGCTTTCCGGTGGGGCAAGTTTATTGCTTGCTGTCTGAGGCGCCCCGACAGGGGAATGCCGACGGGGTTACTCAGGCAATTTTTAAAATTGCAGGAGTACTTCTGCTTTAGGGGAGTCTGCGGGGTTCTTACTTTCCGGCCTTGTGCCACATTTTGCTGATGTGGGCAGCAAATAAATATCTACCCAATTTACACGTCTGATGTGATGGGATGTGTCTCCTCGCGGCCTCGGCTGCAGGGGGACAGGGTAGTACCAGTCAAGGATTCGTCACTTGACACTCAACCCAACAGGTAAGGGGCCGGGAACCGGCCCAGCACCTGTTGGACTGAGTTACACCGCCTGGGTAATACCTAGGAGGTCCACCCTCCCAGGCCTTGCCACCGGGCTTTCCGGTGGGGCAAGTTTATTGCTTGCTGCCTGAGGTGCCTCGACCGGGGAATGCCGACGGGGTTACTCGGGCTATTTTTTAAGTTGCAGGAGTGTCCCTCCTGTAGGGGAGCCTGCGGGTATCCCACTTTCCAGGCCTTGTGCCAAATATTGCCGATGTGGGCGGCAATTAAATATATATACCCCATTTACACGTCTGATGTGATGGGATGTGTCTCCTCGCGGCCTCGGCTGCAGGGAGACAGGGTAGTACCAGTCAAGGATTCGTCACTTTACACTCAGCCCAACAGGTGAGCACCTGTTGGACTGAGGTACACCGCCTATGTAATACCTAGGAGGTCCACCCTCCCAGGCCTTGCCACCGGCCCAGCACCTGTTGGACTGAGGTACACCGCCTATGTAATACCTAGGAGGTCCACCCTCCCAGGCCTTGCCACCGGGCTTTCCGGTGGGGCAAGTTTATTGCTTGCTGCCTGAGTCGCCCCGACCGGGGAATGCCGACGGGGTTACTCAGGCAATTTTTAATATTGCAGGAGTGCCCCTTCTTTAGGGGAGCCTGCGGGGTTCCCACTTTCCGGCCTTGTGCCACATTTTGCTGAGGTGGGCAGCCAATAAATATCTACCCCATTTACACGTCTGATGTGATGGGATGTGTCTCCTTGCGGCCTCGGCTGCAGGGAGACAGGGTAGTCCACCCTCCCAGGCCTTGCCACCGGGCTTTCCGGTGGGGCAAGTTTATTGCTTGCTGCCTGAGGCGCCCTGACCGGGGAATGCCGACGGGGTTACTCTGGCAATTTTTAAAATTGCAGGAGTGCCCCTCATTAGGGGAGCCTGCGGGGTTCCCACTTTCCAGGCCTTGTGCCAAATATTGCCGATGCTGGCGGCAATTAAATAACTACCCCAATCAAACACTCTTTTGATGGGATGTCTCCTAGCGGCCTCGGTTGCAGGGAGACGGGGTAGTACACGTCAAGTATTCGTCATTTGACACTCAGCCAAACAGGTGAGGTGCCGGGAACCGGCCCAGCACCTGTTGGACTGAGGTACACCTCCTGGGTAATACCTAGGAGGTCCACCCTCCAAGGCCTTGCCACCGGGCTTTCCGGTGGGGCAAGTTTATTGCTTGCTGCCTGAGGCGCACCGACCGGGGAATGCCGACGGGGTTACTGAGGCAATTTTTAAAATTGCAGGAGTGCCCCTCTATTAGGGGATCCTACGGGTATCCCACTTTCCAAGCCTTGTGTCAAATATGGCGGATGTGGGCGGCAATTTAATATATATACCCCATTATAACACTTTTGTGATGGGCTGTGTCTCCTAGCGACCTCTGCTGCATGGAGACAGGGTTGCACACATCAAGGATTCGTCACTTGACATTCAGCACAACAGGTAAGTGGTCGGGAACCGGCCCACAACCTTTTGTTCTGAGGTACGCCGCCTGAGTAATACCTAGGAGGTCCACCCTCCCAGAACATTCCACCGGGCTTTCCGGTGGGGCAAGTTTATTGCTTGCTGCTTGAGGCACCCCGACGGGGAATGCCGACGGGGTTACTCAGTCAACTTTTAAAACTGCAAGAGTTCCCTTTCTGTAGGCGATGCTGCGGGGTTCCAACTTTCCGGCCTTGTGCCACATAATGCTGATGTGGGCAGCATTTAAATAAATACCTCATTCCAACTCTGTTGTGATGGGATGCGTCTCCTAGCGGCTTCGGCTGCAGGGAGACAGGGTAGTACAAGTCAAGGATTCGTCACTTGACATTTAGCCCAACAGCTGAGGGGCCGGGAATCGGCGCAGCACCTGTTTGACTGAGGTACACCGCCTGGGTAATACCTAGGAGGTCCACCCTCCAAGGTCTTGGCATCGGGCTTTCTGGTCGGGCAAGTTTATTGCTTGCTGCCTGATGAGCCCCGACCGGCGAATGACGACGAGGTTACTCAGGCAATTTTTAAAATTGCAGGAGTGCCTCTTCTGTATGGGAGGCTTCGGGGTTCCCACTTTCCGGCCTTGTGCCACATTTTGCTTTTGTGGGCAGCAATTATATATTTACTCCATTATAACTCCAAAATATTGTAACATCCTCCCTATTTTTTATAATGGGGAAGTCTCTTGTGTTCGTTCTGCTCAACAATAAATATATATTCTTGTATTCAATTATACATAACAAAAATTAGAAATCATTTGGATCTTAGAATTTTAGCATGTAAAATGACGCCATTTTTAATTGTGTTCAAATTTCAAAACAGATATATGTGTACAGAGACGAGAAATAAAAGAAGTTGAAGGTATTTTAACCTTAAAAAGGGATAGGTATGTGGAAAAAGAAGCCTATTCGTAAATTTCATTATGCAGTTTTGTAAAAAAAAAGAAAAGAACAGAAAAACGCATATATATTAATATACATAAAACGTAAATGCAATATGAACCCATTTAAAGAGTTTTTTTGGTTATGAAAACAATGCAAAAAATCGATAGGAAATGTTTGAAAAATAAGAAAACTAATGTGCACCAAAAATGTCAATTGTATTTCCTGCACGCCTTAAAATAAGCATACAAAACTATTTTGTCGAAAAGGAAAACTACAAATATTTTTTTTTAATTTGTTTTCATTTCAGCAAAAGTATTAGTTACGCATTAGTAGGTTAAAATGCTAATACAAATAATGGATACAGTTTAACGTCTTGTCCAGGACTATTTTTTATATAGAAATGTATATACATACACGGCCGTGAAAAAAATATATTCAGCCGAATCCCCAACACGTTTTGATAAAAAAACTCTGTAACTTTATTCTTGTTGCGGGATTCGTGAATACATCAGCGATATTTTGTTCTGATGATATGTAATTCAAATGAACGAATTCCTTTTTCACGTCGTTTTTATAAAATGGTATTTTATATCTATATGCTTAGATCTTTGGTTGATTATCGTGGTCTGTGCTAAGACTATACTGGCTTGATTATCACAATTAATTACTACGGGGATGTTAGTTAATTCTGGCTCTAAAATAGTATTTAGCATACTTTTAAGGTAGAGTGCTTCCTGGGTCGTGTGTGTGATCGCAATGAAGTGTGCTTTAAACGTAGAGAGAGATACAATATGTTTTTCTTTTAGATTTCCATGAAATAATAGGCCCATTTTTTGAGAGTCTGAAACAATATCCAGATATACTCTTGTTATCTTCGTCGTTTTCCCAGTATGAATCCGAAAAGGCTTCTAATTTTAGGGGGGGTCTTGATTTTCTAAATACTAACTTCTGTTCTTTAGTTCTTTTTAAATAACGCAGGACTTGTTTAGCTCTGTTTACATCCTTCATTGTCGGTCGTGATAAGTTTTGCGACAGTTTTGTTACTGTATAGCATATGTCGGGCCTGGTTGAAGCCATTAAATATATAAGACTATCTAAAATTTCGCGATACTGTGTGTCATTTATTATTTCAGATTCTGTGTGTATATTTTTATTAATATCATTTTCGACCGGTGTAGAGCGTTTCTTGCACTCTCCACATCCATATGTTATTAGTATTTTGTCGGTGTATCTCGATTGATTCATCGTAACAAGTCCTTTGCTTTGAGTAAATTCTATCCTCAGAAACCAGGATATTTTGCCGAGATCGGTGATCTTGAATATTTACTTAATTTGTTCTTAACATCAGTTAACATTATGTCGCAATTTGATGCGATTAAAATATTATCGACCCAGAAAACCAAAATCAGTAGTTTATCGTCTCTGTGTTGGATATATAAACAGGGGTCTACAGCGCATTGTCTAAATTGTTGTTTAATAATATAATCATGAAACACTGTGTTCTAACACTAAACACTTTGCTTTATACCATATAATGACTTGTTATGTCGCAACACACTATTTTTATTTTTCATTATAAATCCCTCTGGAGGGTTTTTATAGATTTCACAGTCTATTGGGGCATTCAAATAAGCATTTTTACGTCCATTTGATGGATATTTAGATCATATTGTGATGCGATTGCAGTAAAATTCTGATTGTAATTAGGTTTGTGGTCGGTGAAAACGTAGGAAAATATTCTATACCGTAAATTTGAGAGTACACTTTTAGCAACAAATCTAGCTTTGTACTGTTCTACGTCTGATGCTGTAGTCTTTTTTGTAAAGACCCATCTTGTATAAAAAAAAACATGTTTATCTCTTGGGAGAGGCCCTACCGTATAGGTATCAATTTCGGTTAAGGTATCTATTTCGTTTTTAATGGCAATTTTCCATTCATCACAATGTTCTGAATTCATTGCTTCGTTGAAGCTTTTTGGCGCATTTTCCATTGGATAGCAATAGTCGATTTGATAATCTTTTATATTGTCGACCACAAAAAAATCGGGTCGCCTTCTATTTCTTTTGGGATATGTTTCGTCTTTATCACCATCATCATTGACACTCTCGTCTCCGTCAATTTTTGTGTCTTCGTTTGTTTTAATTATTTGAGGGAATATCATTTCTTCTTCTTCATATGACGGGTGTTTGTTGGTAAAATTAAACGTGTCTGTGAATTGTACACATCGGATTCTTTTTATTTTATTTTTTTCGGGAAAAATACTAAATTGGTGGACTTTTTTTATGGTATCCAAGAAATATACCTCTGTCGGCTTTAATATTCAATTTGCTTTTTTTATCTATATATTCGAAACAAGTTGAACCAAATATATGCATTCTGCTTTAATCCGTTTTTTTACCTCAGAAAGATTCATATGGAGTTTTAGATAGTGTTTTTTAAAGCACCTGTTGTGTATATAGGCTGCCGCCATAAGTGCGTACGTCCAGAGGTTTTTGGGTAGTTTTGATTCAATGAGTAGGCATCTTGCCATTTCAAAAAGTGTCCGCCACGCACGTTCAGCAGTCCCGTTTTGGGGTGGCGATCTAGGAGCTGATGTTTCACGCCTGATATGATGGTTAATTAGTAAAAAGTTCAAAGTCTTTATTGGTGAATTCCGTACCGTTGTCAGAGCGAATACACTTGATTTCACCGTAGGGAGCCATATCGCTAGATATTTTAAGTTGTTAGCAGGGTATCAGATTTGTTCTTTAAAAAGAAAACAATTATTAAACCTGAAGGGTCATCTACGAAATTCAACACATATCTATAATGTTCTCTTGCCATCAGTTCTACGGGACCGTCCAAGTCACAATGCACAATTTATAGGATTTTTTGGCCTTTTTTTTTTTTTTTTTTTTTTTTTTTTTGCTTTAATAGTTTGCCATTTTCCCTTGCGTGCAGACGTCGGAGTTGAAGTTTTTTTTTTTTTTTTTTGCTTGTATTTTTATTCCATCAACTACAGTCGGCAATTTTTTTTATATCAGGAATATTGCAGTGCCCAAGGATTTTATGCCATGTCCGTAGATCATGGCAGGCGGTGTACCATGGGACTACGTTATTTAAATAATATAGTCTTCTATTTTCTTTAATGTCGAATGCGGTTCCATTCGGGTATACCGGTTTTGATTTATTTGGGCTAAAGTTTATATTTGCACCTTGTTTTGTGGCAGCTTGTGCAAAAAATATATTTTGTTTAAATTTTGGGATTAGAAGAGCGTTTGCTAGAATACAGAAACAAGTTCACCTTTATTGTTCTTTAGCGAGATTTTCGCATTGCCTCTTTTCAAAACGATATCATTTACTCGACTCCCGTCAGCTAGTTCTACCAAATTATTCTGTGGCTTAAAGTTGGGATCAAAATTGATAAAATCAGATTCCTTTGTAATCACATGCGCCGTGTCCCCACAATTGACAAGACAATTATTATTGTTTGTTGAAGCATTAAACGTACATTAAAAAACCAATGTATGTTCGCTAACAGAGCTCTCTACATTTTTAATGGAGTCGCCATTTTGAGTCCTGTATCTACATTGGAAACTCTTCTGATTAGGTCGTCCAAAATTATAGCAAATAATTTTTGTACTTTTCTTAGGAGAAAAATTGTTTTTGGCAAAGTTGCGGTTTTTATTCCTGGCATAAGTATAATTCAATTTTGGTGTTTTTATGTGTGCATTTTTAAATTTCATGATATTTGTGGACTCGTTTTACTGTGATCATTTTTTCAGTTTCTTCGTAACTTCTGAGTGCTAGCTTCAATTGACTAAAAGTCATGGGTTTTTTCTGGGTTATCACGGTGGTAAATGGCTTGAAATCACTCGGTAATCCTTTAAGGACCATGGAAATTAACAGACTGTCACTTATAACTTCTCCAGACATTTTAAAGAATGTTCAGTTGTTTCGGCTCTTATAATATAAGCAATAATAGTTCCGGCTTCCATTCGTTTTAGAGAGGTCAGTTACGTGTATATATAAATAATTTTGGGTTTTCCTTTCGATAAATAATGCTCTCTCAATATGTTCAATGCTTTGCAGCCATCGTCTCTGTTGTGATGGGATGTGTCTCCTAGCGGCTTCGGCTGCAGGGACAGGGTAGTCGTACTCGTCAAGGATCCGTTTTTGAGACTCAGCCTGACAGGTGAGGGGGCAGGAACCGGCCCAGCACCGGTCGGACTGAGGTACACCGCCTGGGTACTACATAGGAGGTACACCCTCCCAGGCCTTGCCACCGGGCTTTCCGGTGGGCAAGTTTATTTCTTGTCGCCTGAGTAATGCCGACGGGGGTGACCAGGCAATTTATTTCTTGTCGCCTGGGTAATGCCGACGGGGGCGCCCAGGCAATTTTTGTTGATGCACGAGGGTCCCTCCTCTTGGGGAGCTCGCCTGTTCTCGACCTTCCGGCCTTGTGCCACATTTTGCTGTGGTTGTCAGCAAATAAATAACTACCCCATTATAACTCCAAAATATTGTAACATGATATATTTTTTAAACAAAGTTTACTACAAAAATCGATATTTAATTCTAAATATGTTGACGTTAAATTGTGGCGACATTAATAATAGCATTCAGCAGCAATTTGACGTGAATGGCTTTCTACGTGTTCTATTCATAAACGGTATTTTACTAGTTTTTTTTTTTTAATAATTGTACTTCTATTCAATACAAAAATATCTTACAGTCTAAGAAAATGCTTAGTTTGACAGCCTGTATTGAATTTGATGGTAGTTATAGACACATTATTATGATACAGAATGTGAATAGCAAAAGTTACATATCCTAATAGCTTAGGAAATAAAAATTTATATTTATATAGCCATACTGATGAAAACATTATTGAGAGTAGTGATAAATAGTATAACGATTACTTGGAAGTATGAAAAAAGCTATTGAAATATACACAGCTATGCTGAAACATCAAATATTGAAATGATAGTAGTCGCGTGAGTTCTATTGAAATAATGCCGAATTATCGCTTATCGATTTCAGTTTAATATAATCCAAGAGATCAGAAAGAAGGCCTTTGTCTAAATATACACTTAATGTATGTACATATATATGCATACAGCCACCCACCCACATACATGCGCACACAAAGTAGCACACAAACAATATATATATATATATATATATATATATATATATATATATATATATATATATATACGGTTGTGAGTATTAGTGTGTGTTGATATGTCTCTGAATTCATGAGTCTCTGTATCTGTTCTTGTATCTGAACAAATTAATATATGTCAAATCCCTTGGGGAAAAAACGAACTTCACGTATGTGTAAGAGAAACGATTGTGATTCTCATAAATTTGTTCGGTTCATTGAATTTCCACTCCCAGCGCATTTGTTTCAAACATAGAATATTAATAGCCTTTAACATCAAACATTTCCGCTATTTTATTATATTTTTTACCGAAAACCCTGTATGCAAGTAACGGCTCTTTCGAAATGAATCTAATTAACGCTAAGGATTTCTTTTGTTTGATTTTATTTGACAGATTATTTTTCTTTGTCGTAAATCACATTTTTAGTTTATAATTTATTTTGTTTTAGCTTGGGTCTTATATTATTTGCTCGAAAGTGTAAAATACTCCCGATCATTTTCAATTAAATAGGAAAAGATAATTTATACTAGCCTACAGTAATCACGAAAATGTTCAAATTTCTAATGAGATTCCCTTATATTTTTTCAATAGACGAATTAGTAATACAAATGGCATGAATGTTTAATTCGGACGTATGAATAATTCCATTAGTGTATTTTATACAATACGACTACAACGCTTACAAATACTTCTACTAATATATCTACTAATAATATTAGTACAAAATGTTAAATTAATAATTAAATAGATCGACTGTTGAAACCAGCCGATGTATTCTGATAAGAAGCCCAAGAACTTGTAATTTTACTTAGAAATATGACAAATAATTCAAAGCTCGTAATACAAATGTGATTGGACAAAAAAACTACCAGTAATCAAATAATCAAGGCTCTGATCTAAGATAACACGTAAGCAAAATCTGGAGGAGAGCATCATTATAAAGTGTTCAGGAGGAAAGCAAGAACATGTTCACCGAGCACTATGATCCTCTCAGATTGTTTAACCGTGAAAGTACGTAATCTTTATGGTATTAGTATTGGCTATTTGATTTTAACAAATGCCGATGATAAATGAATTTTAAAGGGAAATTATGTTTAAGTGCTATAAAAATTACTTTAGCTTAATTATTTTGTTAAACGGCATGCCAACCATTTTCGATGAATTTTGCTATTTTGCTTACACATACAATTATGTATCAGCAAAAAAGCAACGTTCATCAAAAATGAGTGGTATGTCGTTAAACAAAATACATGTTTGTTTTTGGATTCTTAACCGGTTCATGCTTGCATAACTTCTCGCTTCCAGCTTACACCGCTAGCTAACCTCATCGTGAAAAGGTAGCAGCTATGCATAAATTCTCCCTGCCAGTACATATCCTCTCCATTATCAAGACTCCTACAGCGCTTCCACGTTGGCCACACACGGTAATGGGGTGCCTTGTGGCCACAGACTAAACTGGTAGGAGATCTCAGAGTAGTAGGGGACCACAGCGTTAGAGCGTTATGGCCCACCGATATGTGGGCATGCCCTGCCACACTACCAACCCCTACCCCGCTCTCTTGCGGGTTTGCTTGCTTGATCGAAGTCTGGGGGAACCAACCCAAAAATAAAACACCACTGCCTTGTGGGCCTTATCACAGCAAAAGGCTAAGAGATGGGAACTCTTAATTCAAATGCTAGGGAACCTCCTCCAGAAAGAAAAGGTTTAGAAGCGGACATGATAGGGCAGCAGTTTACTTCACTGAGATTACTTTCGGCCAGAAGCTGCGGTCTTCTCTGATGCAAGTCGTTGCGGATTCGCTCTACTGGACATGAGCATTGGAGGTTCAGAGAGCGTCTATCTGATGCTCAACAGGTACTGCACCTACACTGCGCAAGCTAGTTTGAAGCCAAGGTGGAATCTCCTGTGGTGATGGAGTGAGACAACTCCAACACCGAGGGATAAAGCACTGAGGCCCGACTAGTCTTCGTAAAGACTGACGGACTGCATGATGATGATGATGACGATGATGATGATGCTGATGATGGTGGTGGTGGTGGTGATTATGATGATGATGATGATGATGATGATGATGATGATGATGATGATGATGATGATGATGACGACGGCATATAATAAGGTACTTATTCCAAATATTGTATCCATGCCGTTTGTTTCTGGTTGTTTTCTTAAGGAAAATTGTAGTTTTTACATTGGCGTTACACAACATGGTTGAGTTTAACAAATGGGTATACGAAACAATGAAATCAATAATTCTAAAAATGAGATAAAATGAGGGTAGGGAACACTGAGCTCAACAAAAAAGGGGATTCTTGATTGGATCACGAAAACATGCTTTAGTTGAAATGGATTGATACTTCCCTTCCTAAAAACAAAATAAGCTAAGCGTATTATTGTGCATACACTATAATTAGGTCCGAGCTAAAAGGCCCGAAACTATCAATGTATGGAACATTTTATGAGAGGAAAGTCATATCTTCACACACCTTGTCCGACAGTATTATTGTTCGTAACGAAGAGCAATAAACGTTATTTGATATTATTAGTAATTACGCATTGATAATGCGTATAATACGCCTCAGTCGCACGTAATACTAATAAGCGACAGTAAACATAGTCTGATCTCACGAATACTTCCCACTGAAAATGATGTTGTAGGAAAACATAACTTGTACAACAAGTAATCATATAAACGACCAGTAGGTTTGTCGTTGTTATATATTTCAGCAGACCATAAAGCAAGATCTAAAATTAATTTCCAGAGGAAATGACAAAATGGTTTAAGTGAAAATAAGAATGATATAGTTTAGAAAATGTTAAATGTTTGTGTGAAGTAAAATCTGAAAAATACGTATATAAAAAATTGTTTGTTTTGAAAGTAAAATATCTACTTATTTATATGAATTATGGCGAAATTATCTTGCGGTTATTAATTAATTAACATTGTTAGGATAAAGTGAATTTGTTTGAGATATTTCAAGGAAAAAATAATGCATATTGCTCGGCTATGTTTAGAGTGGTTTAATGTTGCAAAAGTAATAATATATAATTATTTGGTTAGGGTATCTTCGTGAAATATAAATAGCTTTCGTTGAATTGCGATTGAGTTAATTTTATTTATTTATTATGCAATGTTTTATACAGCTAGATACAAATGTGAATAATAATAATAATAAGAATAAGAAGAAGAAGAAGAAGAAGAAGAAGAATCGTGGACTACATCACGAGGAACAGAAAGGATGTCGAAAATAAGAAAAAAAGACGACATTATTTAATATGCGTAGCGAAAAAGATGTTGAAGGAAATAATAGGTAGAAAAAGAGCATTAATGGACTGAGTACAAATGCCTGTGCGAAAAATATGATTACTTACTTGTATAATTTAATTTTCGGTGCGTGCTTGAATGTACAATAAGTTTTTTTCCCTCTTTCAGATGTGTGGCTTTACTTTTTTAAGTATGAAGTGTATGTAGTTGTAGCGTCGAATATTTTTTTTCCCAAATGAATATCAAAATCAGAGAGTTAAATGAAGGCGGAATTTTGACTATACGCCAAATGTGTAAATTTGTCTTCTTGTTGACGTTTAGCGTGACCATTCTTTTTTCAATACGATATTCCAACGGTCTCACAGATAGAGATGAAAAATTCACAAATGATGAGACATAGGCCATTCTAAGCCACCGCATATTTGAGGGTCGTAAAATAAATGAGTTTTCCCCGTTTCTTTATTTCAAGAATTTTTATTGACTGGCGGGTGAGTAATTTACGACTTTTAGTTACCCCAAGAAATTTTCAATCGACTATGGTGACGGGTCGTGTAAGGTCTCAAATGCTAGGTATGAGTAGTCTTAAGAAAATGACTTAGCTGTTTGATTATGTTTGTTTAAACATATATTTAATTGAATATATACGTGTACGTTATTACAGATAAGTGGGGTTTATTTTATTTATTTCACCACAATATTCTGTATTCTCAACCGTCGAACTATTATTGACAATTTCTTGTATTCTTTTGAAATATATAACTAATTAAAAACACTATTATTCGCTCTAATTTAGACACATTCATTGGCGCCAAAAAGAAAGTCCCCAAATGTCCTTTTTTTTCAAAAACCGAAAATTAAAGCCAACTTGAATGTAGTTTTTTAAATACCTCATTTGATTCGCTTTTTATTTCTCTAACATTTTACTATAGGCGTTCAAAATTGAACTGAATGTGATATATTATATAAGAATTAAGAAGCATTCTAGTTTATACCCATTTTCGTTTTTGCCTATAAACTGTGCTTAAACTGTATTTTACCACAAAGATAACGAATGCGTTATTTACTGATATCCTTTTTTCTCTCCAAATTTTATCATTGCGTGTATGTTATACTTTTACGTTGATTCCTCATAAACGACCTCTATATTAGTACAGTAGTAACTATTATATAAGGTTCTAATTTGAATACATTTCGCATAACAATGACAATAAAAATCTGAATATCATCGACCATCATATTCATCATATTCATGATCGCATCTCCGAAATCTTTGTGTACAGGTTTTATATGCAAATTAAATTGATGCAAAAAAGTGCTTTCCGGCTAAAAACCAATGGATGAAATTTATTTACACATTGTGGTTCTTCATTGACTTGTCGTGTTTCTTTTGTTGTACTAGTTGATGCTTTATTGCAATTAACGCGGATGTATACAATTAACCATATGACAGGTATTATATGAGAAAATAACGAGGAGGCGAGTAAAAGTAAAGTGATGCTCAGAGGAGAGTGCTTCTGAAAAGAAATATACATCATTTCATTTGAATTCAAAATATCCATTGTTATAATAACTCATAAAGAATATACGAACAACAGACTTAAGTAGAAAGAATACATCGCGCATTATACGCAATATAAATAATTTTGGGCTGTTAACTTTCAAAGAGGTGTAGCTTTGTCTTATTTCACGACAGTTGCCCAAAAGAGTATTAGTTCCCTGGGATAGTAAAGTGGTTCGTAGAGTCAATTCTAAGTGTCTATGTAAGTTTTAGTGACGAATATCATTATTAGTAGCAGTAGTAATAGTTTCAGAAGTAGTACAGTTAATATTCGAGCACAAGTAACAGACTCCAAAATTACACAATGAAGAAACACATCTTATATACATTACGCCTTTGTAATAACAATCTGATGAATGCAATATTCTAAGTACACAACTTTACTTAATACAATATATATAATTTAACATAATATCTCAGGCGATTTAGGTGATCTATCGTTCGACACCTGATCGATGGGTAAATTGGGGATAAAAAAAACGAAATCTATAACCATTCTTGCTGGACCTCTTAATAAACTTTATCTTGTAAAGTTTTATGTTCGATATCCATGTAAGCTCTCGTGAACCGTTTTGATTTTTATATGAGAGCCTGACGCATCATCGTCGTCATTATCATCATCGTCGTCATCACCATCCTCGTCGTAATCATCATCGTCAGCATCATCATCTTTATCATCATCATAAACCACAACAAAATGTCTGCCGTGGTTGCGAATATGCAAAAGGTTTTACCGAGACCTCTGATTTTCTGACGTTTCTGAATTTTTGAGATGAGGACTTGCTTAATCGGATTTTTTTTTCGAATTACTGTTCTCATCTTGAGTATAATTCATACATCGGTAAGATTCCTGTGAGTTCCGACCTGTCGAACTTGGGAATGTTTCAGTCGAACTTTGGAATTTGAACCGATTTCCGAGCGGAAACGTTTATTTACTTCACGTGGGTAGCATGCTCTTTTTCCGTCAGCCATGACTGGACGGGGGTCCTAAGTAATTTCCAATTATATTTTTCGTTCGCCCACACTGAGCATTGAACCTTTAACATCTAGGATAATATAACTTTTTGCCATTGATTTTTCCAAGTAATCGAACCATTGCGTCACAGGTCCTTGCGGATCCCAAATTCGACAGAAACATTTTCGAGTTCGACAAGATACAACTTAAGAAGGTAAGAGGTTACATCGTTCGAAATGTTTTAAAAATAACACTCAATATGAGAACAGTAATTCGATAAATTCATATTATACTCTGATGGTCTGTATTCTTGCACACAATAGTCAGCGCGAGACAAGTATTCTTTAAGTCTTGTGTCACATCTCTTCCTGCTTTAGCCTTTACTTCTGTTCCCGGTACAGTTTATTGCTGAATTATTTTTGGAAGACTTCGTAAACGTTTAACCTGCTCAAATCACTTGCATTTCTTTGTTAATTTATAAAAAAATTAACATTAGTTTGTATTAAAGAATTTCCCTCTTCTTTTTTCCATATTTTATAAGTTATTTATATTCAAATTGGTATTACATTTATAGCAGTTTTATCGTGTGTTTGATTGCATGTTTTATACAATACCCGATTATTTTAAGATTAGAACAGATACTATGTATTATATTCTGTAATAATAGACCTCCGCAGTATGTTCGGTTTGTTTCACTTGATTTAGTATAGTGAATTCTTGTATAAAGCAGATAATGTTTACACCTATTTTGTGATTAAATCGTTGCGTTTATATTTCCGAGTGTAATTAACTAAATAAACGAGCACTTAAATACGGCTACAGATGAAATAAAAAAAGCTTTCGATAAAATACGAGATTAATTGTCTAGAAAAATTGAGCAGCTCTTGAAGATGGTCTCGGCGCGGGAGACCAAATTTTATTTACTAAATCCTATACAAATTCGAATGAGTACAACAGTAGTTTATTTACGAAACTATTGCTCATTTTGTCCGATCTTTTCCTACTAACAGACACACATATCAACGTTTATTAAGCTCAATCGATATCAAAATGGTATAAAAAAATTGTTTTTTCGGGACGTAAACAATTATCGAGGGGATGGGTAAAGGGTTATTGCGAGAGAGCTGATATTTTCGCAAATGAATAGTTTCCTTAGAGATGAAGAGGACTAAGCGGTTTGGACTCAGACCTGTATCTTGTTTCACAGGAAGTATTTCCCTGGATATTATCTTTGTCTTTTGAAATATTGTTTGTTCTAATTACACTAAACGCGATTTTTTTTGGAACAAGGTACGCCAATATTTGATGGGTATATTTTACAGGTCTAAATATTTATTGAAGCTAAGTCGAATAAATAATATAGAGAGAATGTTATATTTTTTAAAAATTCTCCGACTTATGATTTGCAGATAGAAACCATACGTTACCCCTGTCGTTATGTTACAAAAAACCTAGACATTTTGATGGAATGTGAACTTGACCCCATCTCTGCGATAATTTTAAAAATACTCTTCAACAAATGACTCATCCAATCTTGCTCTCATGAATGCTGGAAAATTACGTCTTTTGTACTATTTTTCAATAATCCTGGCAAAAAAATAAACAAATCAATTATCGCCCCGTTTTAATCCACATTGTCTGGTACTTGGTCAATCACACTCTAATCCACTATCTCATCAATAATCCATTTCTTCCCGACCCAATGGATTAAGGTGAACACGTTTTACTGCATATATCCTAAATTTAATCGCTGAACCTACATACGCACACCGAATAAAGCAAGGCAGGCATAGACAGATGTAGCTAAATCCTTTGGCAAGTTTGAAACGACGTTGTTCTTTATAGAAAATAAAATACAATGGTATTACTAGACAAATACGTAACACCATTATATACTTCTTAGATAAAGGGGAAATATCATGCTCTCCTCGATGGTCGTAAGTCAATACAATCTGACATGTGTTGGTGTCAAAGGGTTTGACGAGATGGGATTGTTTGTGATATGAGTATATTTGTGGATGGCACAACACTATAACAAACTTGTTGAAAAACGAATAAACGCATCTCATATAAATGGTTTACAAACTAGAGACATATTTCCAGTCTGAAGTGAAATTGAACCCTGAATAAACTGCGGCCAAGACTAAGCGTCTGTCCGTTAATAATTGCTACAATCATTCTTTATATTAGTTTGCATGACAATGATACACTACTTTAATGCCCTTCGTTCAAACTTATACGTTTAAAATATTTCAACAACATGAATGAGAACAAATACCCATATTGAGGCAATTGCCAATGCTACTGCGAATAAGATGAGTATTTCCCACTGTGCTAGAAGCTTACTCCCACCTTAAATATCATGTATCTCGACGAATTAACTATTTTAACATGCCTGAAGTGTTGTTGCCACATCTGGGCTGCTACATCTTCCACTAGTCCGTGGCTTTTGAACAGAGTACATAAATATCGACAACATATTAGATCCCGAAGTAAAAATCAAACTTCGCCATTTGTCATATTCCCGAAATGTTGCATCCTGGGTTTACAAGTATATAAATGGAATGTGTTCTGACGTACTCAGCGCACTTGTACACTCTCGGCACATTCACGTTGACACACCGGTTCTTGCCAGATCGCCGAGATTAAACAACGTTGAATCCGGCCAATACCAGATGGGTGACCATTTGGGAAGTTGAGGTGCTGTATGTACAACGAGTTAAAAGACCAGGTTGGAAAACTGGCCCCCGTCTTTTCTTTCCTCGAATTCAAATGCCCCATGTTAAGTCGTAGTAGGCAACTAAAGTAGTGATGGTGTCACGATAAAAATACTCTTGGCGAAACATCAAGTATTCAGCAACGGACACGATTTGAATTACTCTACAAACTCGTGTAATGAGTTTAATGTCGTCTGCATTCGCATGTTATGTTACGTACACTCTCGACATAAATATTTTTGAAGACGGCGACACGAAGCAACGTCCTATCTCCACATTGTATACATGCCTAGATGCCGGGAAACATTCTGCTCAGATTCTTTTTAAAACTGCTAGATTTCCCAAATCTCTTTTCCCTGACTGGACCCACATGCAGAATTTCAAGTGTAAATTTGTTCGACATACTAGCCTTTTAAGTTAAAGCGGCACATTGTCTTGTTTGAGATGAAATAACCGTAAAAATATTATAATTAACTCAGAACAATACAAGATGTAAACTACAAGTATATACAATACGGGTATGTGCATGGACATGCTTTAAGAGGAAGTGCTGTACGATAAAACCAAAATTGACTCCATATTTTTTATTAAACTAACCCAAGATTATTATTTTTATTTTATATATGTATATATATATATATATGTATATATATATATATATATATATATATATATATATATATATATGTATATATATCGTTAAACACATTAGTAGTCAAAGAGAAAATTAGATATTCGCATTCGCATCACTTTCATGTTTTCTGAGAATCGCTTAATTTCTATGATTTAGAATGAAGAAAAAACTATTATCAAGTGAATTACTTATGTAAAACACAATTTAGATGAGAGTCAAGTATAATTATTAAAACACAAATAACAAAATAATTTCATTTTATTGATGAGGAGTAAATAAATCTTATTTATGACCAAATCTTAAAAAGTCAATTAAATCGCATACCATAGGTGTATGTACAATAGCAAACAAAGATAAATGTAGAAAGAATATCTAATCACTACTTCTGACATTAATTGTTAACACGGATTGATTAGAAAGAACAAGAAGGATACAACTCGAGCAATGAAAATAATAAAAAATGCGCTCATTGAACATTGTTTGATTTGCGAAAGAAAAATAACCAAGAAAACACGTTATTATCTTCTACAAAAAAAACAAGTTGTTTTAATGTCTCACATCTTTTAAATGTTCTTGTCTGTCGTATTCTGGTTTGATTGTTACTGTTAATTAGCAGTTTAATAACACACGCAATAAATATAAGTGGAAAAGTGGACGCTTATTATACTTTCATGGAATTTTTATAAACAATAAAATGTGTAAAGGAAATTACAATAAATGTTTTCTTTTAATTTTCTCTAACAGTTACAGATTCAAACTGTCCTGTACCGGAAAGAAAGCCACATATCTATATTAATCTTCAAGGAATAGCAACAATGGCCAACGATGGAATTCGTTACTGAGATGAGAATTATTTATTAATTTTTATTTTTTGCGGACTATTATGCTCACCATTATAGATTTTGTTTCATGACGTTTCGGCCAACTATTCCTCTGACTATCGCCAGGTAGTAACCGCGACGGGATACGAATTTCGGAACTTCTAAGTGCATTCTCAGCAAGTACTGCCATCCATAGTTGTTGTCGTCTCAGCACGTTTTTGGCCAATAAGTCAAGTGGATTGAGACGTTGAATCTTTACTGTTCCAGCTGAGAATTGTATGAATCCTACCCAAAGCTTGCTACAGGCTTACTTGGCCACAAACGTGGTGATACAACAAAACCTATGAATGACAGTAATTGCTGAGGATGCAGTTAGAGATTCAGAGTTCCTATCCCGTAGCCACTACCTGACCAAGGTCAGAGGAACAGTTGGTCGAAACGTCGTGAGAGAACACCTAAAATAATTAGGATAATAGTCACCAATAAATAAAAATTAGCAGTCTTTATTTTGTTTTGGAAAGTCCTTCGAAGTACACAGTGCATTCCTGATACACTGACATAGTACTCATTTATTGTTGCAAATGTGCAATGAAAATGCATGTAACTCTACAAAAAGAAACATACAATATGGAGCACAAAACATATCTCGTTTAAATTGTACAGTTCCCGTTTTCGTATATATTCAACATTTTTTCGTTAAACACATAAATGACATTACTTTCGGAAAAAAAAACTTCCGATTGTATTTCAAAAACCTGTGTAACAATAGTTTCCCTTCACAATTTTATTGACGTGTACATCTCGAAGCTCGCATTGTACACACAATCAATGAATACAGTTCACCTATTTCTTTAATTACTATCACTAATTTTATTTATGGAGTCAATATCATATTACTTACAATAGTATTTTGATTACTAGTTTTTTACTATTACAGCTAATATATCATTGAATCTATAACCATATGACAAGATATTATGTAAATATTAATATAAGAATACTACAAGCGTAATATTTAAACATTTTAGATTGTAATTATAAATCAATAAAAATTACAAATCAGTTGATACAGCGAAAATTGTTTATCAATAGCAAATAATTATTATGCTAGCATATATATATATATATATATATATATATATATATATATATATATATACCCGCACACACACATACATACACACACACCGATATATATATTTATTTATATATATATATATGTTCTCCAGAATATATATATATATATATATATATATATATATATATATATATATATATATATATGTCCTCCAGAAAAAGATAAATTGCACGTACATTATAATTTATTATGTATTTATATTAATTATGATTTATGTTACCATGAAGAAATAATATTTAGGTGTTTTCAATTATATAATTGAGTTGGTAAGGCGGTGATCTACTTTATTTCGTGACTATACCACAAAGATATTTTTGTAAATGAGCCAACCAAAATCCGAGCAGTCATTCACAGACCTCCTGTTCTGTATATTTAAAATACATCACATTTTCTAAGACGTTGTTTTATTATCTATTGTCTTTCAAAAGCACAGTATTATTTTTTATTTTATCAATCAAACTCTTATATATATTCTCGTTGTCCTTACAATTATAATGACGTTGTCTGTTGATTGATTTATATATATGTATATATATATATATATATATATATATATATATACACATATATCTATATATATATATATATATATAAGTATAATGAGTTAATTAACCATTTTAACAATAAGTAAAAACATATTTAATTTTCAAAAAAGAGACACAAATTAAGTGGATTGCCCTTAATCCGTGGAGTTTCAAAGGAAACACTGCCATTTACATCAGAAAGGAGTACTTAGCAAAATGAGAAATAAGATATTGCTTGCAAAGTATTTAATGCACCTAAAGTGAGCCATAGAGTATGTGTATATATTTATTTATTATTTATTCATATATATATATATATATATATATATATATATATATATATATATATATATATATATATATATATATATATATATATTCCAGCGATCTGTTTACCAATACATACAATAATATTTTTTAAAAATGTTCTTATAATTTTTTTCAAGATGGATTTGGTGCATCCTATTAGATGTCAGGCATTCACCGGATATTTCATACATTCCAACGATATTTTTAAGATTCTAATCGTCCCATTAAGTGTAATTGTTGGATCTCTCATGCACTTGGTTCACCGGTTATAATTGCAGTGTGTATTTTTATGTTTTTCGTGAGTTTAGTTTATATTATAATGTATTAATGGCGATCTACATATATAAGCGTTTTTTTCATGTAGCACATACGGGTTTATAATTACGTTGCATTTTCTATTTCTACTCTGTTAAACTCTGTTTCATACTGGGTTGTTTCATCTAATTATGTCAGGTTTAATAGCTCTGTTTTTTCAAGTACACACCTATAGTAAATAATATCATTTCTGTGCTTCAAGAATTCGTTTATTTTCTATCACTTTTTTTCTGATGTATATAACAAGTGTGGTAAATTTATTCTGGACTGGAGAATGATTATGTTTAGTATTTTATACATGAAAAACGCAATGCCAACAGATAAATCTGTGATACATCTGAAGAATAATGTAGTCAATCAAATTGACAGATCCCGCCATGTGTAAGGCATTATTGTTTGAATGAATGCCCGCGCGTGCTTATAAGCATATTAGCCAACATGGTGACGTGTTGGCTTTGGTGAGAGAAAATCGCGTTCATTCCTGGAAATATCTTCTGGTGATATACATTTGACACACGACTGAACAGAGTTTTGCCTTCAAATGATGCAGTAATGCAAAGGGCTTAGTATATGTATAATGTATACAATGTGAGTACATTGATAATCGACTTCTATTGATTTTATGCAAAAATTTATCTAGCCAAAGGATGCGTGAACATAACCTGACGTATTATTTTACAATCAAAATAATGATATTTTCTAATAAGGTTATGAAATCAAATCAATGCCTATTGATGAGAATTGTTAAACAAAAGAACATATCTCTACTATTATATGAAAAAGAATTGTGTTAGTATGTGTTTGTATATGTGTGTGCAGTTTATCAACAGGGAGACGGCGGAATGTTTTAACAACAGTACTAGATATGCCTAGAAATCTTCTTACGTATGTTTTGTATCGGAATGCGTAGAATATATGAAAATTAAATAGTAAAGAAGGAAGCCCGACTGGAACTAAGGTTTCAACGTTTATGCACGCTAACATTACAAATGAATTTAAATCTTATTTCTTTTCAAGGCACTTGCAAAAATGCCCAACCGATAAAATAAAACTTAAATCAACTGAATGCTAATTTTTAAAGGATAAGTAAACCATGACTTGATTTTTGAATGTTATACTTTAAAGAAAACAAGTATTTACAGATAGCTTTAGAAAATTAACAGATTATCTACAGTGCCATTTACAGTGCAATGTATTTTAAAGTAAGTGTCTGTGGAAAGGCATATACAGCTTCATTCATATGCATTGGGGAGGTAACCCAAACTAGGGCAGGCAATCAATACATTTGATTAAATAATACGCGATTTCACCGAGGTCGATGCCAATAAAAGTATGAGAACTTGGGGCATTTTCTGATCTATATATTATTACGCTTGTCGCTTCGACCGTTATCAGCGTATTCGTTAACATACTTTAAAATAAAAAAGGGAATATTCCAAATCGCACCGCCATCATACATTAAAATAAAAACGGGGATATTCCAAATCGCACTGTCATCATACTGAATTCTATTATTAACAGAAATATCGCCAGCTAGTGTCTGACAGGTATAGATCAGAATATTCATAAGTTATCTATCGCCAGCCAGTGTATGATGGGTACAGATCACAACACTCATAAGGTATGTATCGCTAGTATTCATCTAATATTAGACAACGTCGACTCTTTATGCTAGTTTTCATTAATAAACGCATTATTATTTCTATTAACATTCTAGTTGATAAAAAACAATGTCTATTTTTCTCAGTAATAACGTCAATCACAAATATGCCGTGTACATAAGGCGTGAATAGTTTTTAAAAGTGGTTTTGTTGTCCTATTTGCTAGCAAGTGATTTTTTCAACTTGTACGCGCGTGTTCATCTAGATCTCACCGTATAATTGAACTATAGAATACCTTTTACTTTCATGAAGAAATATTTTCTATACGGAGTCACTCATATAAACTATATGTATCTGTTTATTTTTAAAAGTTTCTAAGTTTTATTGTCTGTGCGTGTTACTGCCAGGAACACATAGTTACATAAGGCATGACCTATTTCGATATGTCAAAGCAGGTTTATGTAAATAAACCTAAACAAATTATGCATTAATATGACACCATTTTCGTATTTGTCTAATCAAGCGAATACACGGGTATGCACACGTTTTATCTATTTGAATACATGAGAAAGCCAAATAGTATGGCCTCCATAAAGCTCCTAATTTCATATGAGAAATATTAAGCTGGCATAATGATAAAATTATATAACATATTGTGTTACAAATTTCCACAAGATGAATAAGTAGGTATTATATTTTCATATAAATTGCGTTGGAATTTATACTAATTTCACTATGATACTAAGAATGTAATAATGGTTGCCCTTAAACACGTGAGTTTTAAATATCACTAATCATCAAAAGCACCGTATAATTTTACTTATTTCAACACGACTATTACACTTTGTAATGAGAAAAAAGCAAGGCATTTCTATCTCAATGTCTTGATTTACATAAGACTTGAGAAAATAGATTTTAATAAATTTCTATTATATTTAGTGTAGAATTATGTAGAGCGTAATGTTTTATATGATAAGCGAAAATGATTAAAATAAGACAAATTTTCCTTTTCGAGAAATGTTTTTGTCATAATTAATAACGTCCTACTCAGTTGAAAAGAAAGCTCTTAAAAGCTTTACTCTACTTATATTAAGTACAATACTTAGTGTTTTTTGTATTTAATCGAGATTAAACAGCATATCATTAATGAGTTACTCGGCATCTTCCATAACTCTCAGTTCTCTTAAGCTATTTTTTATTCCTCATCTTTAATGCGTAATATTTCCGACAAAAAGAGAAAGAAATGCATACATCAGGTCGGCAGACGTTTTGCATAAATAGTCGCTTGATATGTCGGATTTTTCTGTAATATCTGTACGTGATGCTGCCAAGATAATCAAAAACCTTGATTCCAGTAAAGCAACTGGGCCTGACGGTATTCCAATTATAGTACTAAAAAAACTGCAACCTGAACTAGCGCCTATACTTACAAAACTGTTTAAACGTTGTCTTAAGGAGAATAGTTTCCCATCTCCCTGGAAAATTTCATCAGTATGCCCTGTATTTAAGAATTCAGGTGATCGCTCATCACCCTCTCAGTACAGGTCAATAAGTCTCCTGTGCGTCATGAGTAAGTTGCTGGAATCTGTATTTAATACAGAAGTAATCAACCATCTCAACAAAAATAACCTTCTTAGTGACACTCAATATGGTTTCCGTTCTGCTAGATCTACAGCAGATGTGCTTACAGTTATATCTCCTAGGATTAGCAAATCTCTCGACGGAGGCAACCTTTCTAGGGCAATTGCTCTTGACATATCTAAGGTCTTTGATAGGGTATGGCATAAAGGTTTACTTCATAAGATCTCTAGCTATGGTATTGCTGGAAATGTCTTCCAATTATTAAATCATTTTTTCTGATAGGTTCATAAGAGGAGTAGTTGAGGGGCAAAAATCAGAAGCTCACAGTATTAATGCCGGTGTCCCTCAGGGGTCCATCCTGGGCCCAACTCTTTTCCTGATCTACATTAATGATCTTCCAAATCACATCCTTACATAATTTGTAGACATCTATGCTGACGAGACTACCAATTATGGTAGCACATCTAAGACAGTAAACGACCAAGTTCTCTCCAATTCTCTCTCCTCTGATCTTGAGCACGTAGTACAATGGGGTAAAGAATGTCTGGTTACTTTTAATGCATCTAAAACCAAGCTTCTCTGTTTACATCATCAACATTCTGATCCACATCTGACATCAATTGAAATGAATGGCTCTCGTCTTCAGGAGGCCTCAAGTTTTGACAAACTTCTTGGCTTGACCATTACTCCTGATCTTAAATGGAACACGTACATCAAATCTGTTGCCAAGGCCGCTGGAAAAATGGTGGGATCTTTCTATCGATCCGGTAGATATCTCACTGCTGATGCTATTCTCTATCTATATAAGAGCCAGGTACGTCCAACGATGGAATACTGTTGCCACATCTGGGCAGGAGCTGCTAGAAAGGACTTGGCCTGCCTTGATAGAGTTCAAAATAGACTTCGTAGCCTCGTAGGAGATGTCCTTTTCTCTTCCTTACAACCTTTATCTCCAAGACGAGATGTTGCGAGTTTGTCTCTGATGTATCGTTATTTTCATGGAAAGTGTTCGAATGAGCTTCAATCTATGGTACCCCCTCGCCAAACTTTCACAAGAAACACTCGTCTAGCTGTAAACACTATCAATAATTTCCCCCACTATTTATCTGTGCCTAAACCTAAACGTAGATTCCATGAATAAAGCTTTTTTCTTAGAACTGCACGCCTGTGGAATTGTCTTCCGTTTTCCTGCTTTCCGGCTGACTACAATATGGTTGTCTTCAAGTCTAACGTAAATCAGTTCTTGATGAGCCGTTCCATATAAGTTATCAACTTTACCAAATTTTCATTACTAATGATTACTATAATGTCCAATTTCTACTGTACACTCTTTAACCCTTATCCTTGAGTGGCCTCTTGGCCTTGATAATGTGGTGATGCCTATGTAAAAAAAAAGCAAGTGGCAATTTACAAATCAATAAGTACATACATATATGTCGATATATACATATATTTACTCAGTTGTAATAGGTACAAATGTCGTACTTCTTATGTCTACGACAATATCCATAATTGATTTCGACAAAAATCCTTTTTAAAATGGTTGACGTGACAGATCGATTCAAAGCATGCTAGATGACGGAGCGGAAGTTGGATAGCTGTGTGGGGCCTCGGAGTAAATGTGAGGGGATTAATGTATGATCTGATTAGGTAATTACCATGTTTATATTTTTATTTTTTTTTTATTTATTCATTTTTTATTTTAGTTTATAACTTATTGCTTTAGCGTGAGCTTTATTAATTTTTGTATGTTCTCTGTCTATTTTGTTGTCTTTATTATTATTATTATCATTTATTTTTTTTCCTACTGACATGCATTAGGTGGGATGACTTTGCGTATTTAGGTCACGTAAGTCCCTAGTAGGTTGCGTCCGGTTAGCTTTTGAAGGATAAAAGTATGAGTGGAATGTGAGAGAGGAGGGGAGGGAGATGTGCGGGATGGTTCGCTCCCAATCGGCTGCTGAGTGTTTAGATTGGTGTTGCGGTTGTCAGGAATAGGAAGATAGGTGGGACGGGGGCACTGGGTAGACATTCCTTGGGAGTTGTTAATTTATTTCTTTTCATAAAACTATAAGTGGTAATAAATGGGTCATTTGTTCCATTTAATTCTTTATTGTTTATTAATTTATTTGTGTTTGCTGTTAGTGTTATCACCGTTTGAATAGTATGGTTAGCTTAAATCTAAGTTTTTTTTAATGGGTTTATGTTACTTCAGTTAACTATTTTTTAATTATTTTTTTTGTTTTTATATATATAGCTTTTGTAATTATTTATATATATATATATATAATTTATATAAGAGGGGGCTTGTAGTAAGGTACTTTCTGGACGGTGAGTTGGTGAATGAGCGGCGTGCAATGGTGTATCTGTTCTAATGGGTAAGGGTTGTAATGGTAAGTCGTTGGCGGGAGCCGTATGTAAAGTTATATGATGAATGAAGATCCGAACTCCAGTCTGTTATTGAGTTCTGGCCGTAATTTTGATATTAGTAATGATTATTTATGCGAAGATTCCCAAGATTGCGTTCTGTGGTTAAAACGTCGACTTTAATATATATAGAATTGTTTCTGCAGGTGTTGGAGTGTTTGTGGAATGATGATGCTGGTGTTTGCGTGTGTTCCTTGATTCTTATGTGTAGGGGTTTCGTGGTGTTTCCCACGTAGAATTTTCCGCAGGCAGACCATTCTAGTCTGTATACTGCGTGTGTGCGGTGGCATATGGTTGCGGGATATACGGGTCAATTTGCCAGTGTGCATGGAAATGGGTCCTCGTTGTGCTTGCATTTAGAGGGCTTCTGTCTAAGGGATGATCCAGGGTGGGCTAGTTGCATAAGGAGACCCTCCCAGGTCTTCGCGCTTGTGGCTCTTAAGTGGGCAGCGTTGTTGTTTGATATGTTCTGTATAACGCTTCGTTGTTTGTGCTTATGTTCAACATAGAAACACTTCTGCAGAGCGGCTTATCAACTAAAATGGCTGAAATGGATAACCAACAACAGCACTAAAACACAGCACACCACTTATGACTTCCCCGTATATCAGCTAGACCTCCCATTGCATCCTCCACACAAAGACCAGAAATTAGATACTAAGCTTGCAAGATTAAAACGAAAGATATTCGGCATCATAAAACACGAACAAGGAAGCGTTATATAAAAGGGTAGGGAGTTATGCGTCATATCTCAAGGCATATACGACCACCTTGCACTCATATATATATATATATATATATATATATATATATATATATATATATATATATATACATTCACCTATATATATATACATTCAACTATATATACAGTATATATGTATACATATACATATATATGCATATATATACACATTCACCTATATATATGCATATATATATATGTAGATATGTATATATATATATATATATATATATATATATATATATATATATATATATATATAGGTGAATGTATGTGGTTGGATGTGCATATGTATATATGCAATTATGTTTTTTTATGATTATGAATGTTTATATGCACATATATGCGTACGTCTACATTTATAGATATATGCATACATATATGCATATATATATATGTATATGTATGTATGTGTATATATATATATATATATATATATATATGTCATATTTTTGTCTCTGATGGTTTGTAAAAAATTTGGATGCAATGACGATATGTCTGATGCTGTCTATTGTGTGGGTTTGTAAATTGTAGTGTATATTCACTTGGTGTTGGCTGGATTTATTTCTACTGGTGTGTCACTGGTTGTTAAGGCGTCGGCGGAACTCCAGGCCTGTTTCCCCCATGTAATTACTTTTGTGGGTGCGCTGCAATACATAAAATTTACTCGAGTTTAGGTATTAAATTGAGAGTCAATTTTAGTGGATTTTTCTGCCTGCAAGGCTGACTGTCCCGGTGGTGTTATTTTTTTTCGACATGATTGGAACCTATGTTTGTTGCATGTTTTGTTTTATTTTGATATGGGTTTATCCGAGTGAATGTCTGCACAGAATGTAGAGAGTTGCTTTTTGGCACTAATTTGGGCTTTATTATATATTTTGTTGAGTGTGGAGTCCTGTTATAGTTACTTGAACATCTGTTTTAATGGGTGTGTTGATATTTATTTTTATTATTAAAGGCAAATGCCATTTCTGTGCATTTTTCGTTTATTTGTTCGAAAGTAGATTATGTCTGATAATTTGAAATGCCTTATTGATTGCTTGTTTTCTTATTCTCAACCTATATTTGATGGGGAGAATTTGATTGGTTTAATGTTTTCCTGTGGGTCAAAACCGAATGTGTTTGAATATATATTTATAATGCTAAAATATGATGGATATTTTTTTGCGATTGCAAAATGTAATGAATTATGTCGATCGGTAAGTTTGGTATATAGTGATTTGGTGATATAATTATGGAACATTTTAACATGAACTTTAAAAAAGAGGTTTATGGTTCCGTGGTCAGTAATGAATTTTATGCTATTATGACAGTTGTTAATGTGTAGATAGAAGTCCATTTGTGTCTCCTCGCCGTGTTGCCAAATGCCAAAGAGGTCCTCTATGTATCCGTACTAGTGCAATGGTTTGAGATGGTGTGTTTCTATGTATTTTGGTTTTAACGTGTGCATGAAGATGTTGGCATATCTGGAAGCATTTTAGTTCCCCTAGACACGTGTTTGTTTTTTTATTGGAAGACGTGTTGATTGTAATATGTGAAATGTTATGTATAAAACTGAACTCTATCATATATCAGATATCTGTGATGTTGGCGTCTCTTAAGTTCTAGTTATGTAAATGCACACTTGCACGCGGATACTCCTACCTATTTGGAATACATGGATATTTGAAGAGCGAGGATACATACATCCTGAGAAGATTTGTGTTGCTTACTGAGTTACGGATGTCGAGTAGGTGTAAGCAGTGTGTAGTGTCTTTAATATAACTGGGGATGTGTGTCAGCATATAGTTTAAGATACCGTCTATATATCCCGGGATCATTTCTGTGAGAATTCTAATCACTGAAACAATAAGTCTACCAAATGCTAATATTTGGAGAGCCTTAGCCATGTAAGATGTGTTTGTTGATACTGTAATCGATGTGTCAGTTTTTCCTGTGTCTTAATCGGGAAGTTTGCGAGTATCTTGCCGACGATTTCGGGAGTTTATCGAGTTGAGATAGTGTAAAAGATAGCCAGGTTGTAGAATTCTAATATCAATTCTCGATAGTCCTCCTAATTGTTTTATTAGGAAGTTGTGTTTGGATTACTATGTTGCTGGGATCACTGGAGAGTGGTTTGTAGAAGTTTCTGTTTGATTGTTGTGTGTTTATTTCATTTATATAATCATTTGTGTTCATGATGGTGATGACTCCTCCATTGTTCACTGTTTTTTATAGTGATGCGTTTATTATTCTGTAATTATTTTATAGCCTGTTGTCTTCCTTTGTGATATTATGATGCGCCTTTTTTTAAGTTTTTCTATGAGTAACTTGTCTATACGTTTTTTTTAATTTTGTTGTTTTGTGCGTCTATGTTTAGGTTGCGTCCTGTGAGCGGTGTGCAACATGTAGTTTTTGAATGGTATTAGTATTTATTTGTGGTGGAGTTGCTAGATTCTATTTGGTTGTTATTACGGAATTATTCCCTTAATTTTATTTTTCTGATACAGCTTTCCAGTCGTAGCATAAGTCCGCCGTATAAAAATTTCGGGATACGCAGAATTAGAGACCTTTAGCTAAGAATGTGATCTCGTGTTCTGAGATAAGGAGGCGAAGTTGGAGTATTTTGTTAAAAGGCCTGCGTAGTATTATTTTTAAACGTCTACTGCTTGTATATACTTTTTGTTGGTTGTAGATATATTTTAAAATTTGATCTTTTCTGTGTTTAGTTTCCATTGCTTACATATTAGACATTGGCAGAGATATTCAGAGTAGATTGTTGAGGGCTCTAGGTTTCAGTAAATGTTGTATGAATAAGTAAATAACTAAGTCGAGATCTGTTTCTGTCACATGTATTTGAGAGTATTTTTGTTTTGCATAAAATTCCTCATAACGAGGTTACGTAAATTTAAAGTGGTTCTTAAACCATAATTTTTGTAGGTATAATGTCTAATTTACTGCACGTTGAACTCGGTCAGCATAACACTACAATTTTTTAATGTGAGAGAAAAAATTAGTACAATCTGAAGCCTTTTTCAATTAATGTATCATTTACACGTTAGAAAAACAAAGCTTCTTATTCTACAGGATAAACACCTTAGGTTTCAGCAGTCAGTTTAGTGGCTGTCGTAAAAGAAAGTGCTGAATATCCTGGTAATCAAGCAATAGTAATATAAAAGTGAGATCAATAAACCTATAGGATCGATGTTCTGGTTATAGTTGTTATTAAAATTACTGTAATGTATTTGTAAGGAGATAGCGAGAATATATGTAATAATTTCCTAATTCCAAATTAGTGTGGCCATATAGGTACTTTTTCCTTTGTATTTCTCGCCATATACTCATAGACATATACATAATTCGATTGATGAGTATGTTTCAGTCAATCAGTTGTAATTTATAGTAATCACTTAATTAAAAATTTCGCTGTTTAAACTCAAGAGTTAAAATATTCTGTGTAAATCAAATAGTGATTACGACACCAGAAAATATAAATTTATTTATATAGCGGTAAAAGTGATTTTTTCCGTTTCTATCCTTCATTCATAAGGGTTTAGTATCATTAACGAAGCTATTTTCCAAAAGAACACATTTCAAGGTAATAGTAAGTAGTAAAAAGTGACATCAACGATTCTAAATGCTGTAGATGTCATTTTTAATGATTACAATATCACATGAGTTAAGGCGGCGGGGAGAAAAGGGTGTTCTTTTTATATCCTCCTTCGAGTTATTATCGATAAGAGCCAAACTTCTCATGCGAAAAAACATCTTTAAATTTATTACTAATCTTTTTTTTAATAAGCTGCGAACATGACGATACTAAAAGCAATTTCAGAATGATTTTAATTCTTGTGTTTTGTCTTTCTCTTAGTAAAAATATCAGACTTATATCGTCGGAGAGTATAAACAATGCGACGAATGCCAATCAAACTTAGAAAACTAGGACATCAACGAACTAACACAAAAATATGATAACAGATCTGTTGTTTCAATTGATAAGATTGCACTTCCTAATTGGATTGGCTGTTGCTATCGCCATTCAAAAAGCTCAGGGACAAATTTTACAATTATGTGTCTTATATATATATATATATATATATATATATATATATATATATATATATATATATATATATATATATATACACATACATTGATGCCCACATTAACAATTATATCTTGCATTTTCTAGAATCGGAAAAGGATACAGTTTCTACCGCCGGATATAAATTGGGAATTATGCATAAAATAAACATGTATTTTCTGATTTTCCTTTAACCAAATTGAGCTAGAGCAAGGCGTTGTCGCTTAACACCATTTAGATTATTACGTATAAATGTATAGTAACAATAAAAACATATAAAATGTAATAAAAAAATATATAAATATACACACACACGCACACCCACACACACACACACACACACACACACACATATATATATATATATATATAATAAAATACCTACAAACACCAGTGTTTCATCCTTTCAGGAATATTCAGTTCAGTGTGCCAGGATTAATACTAGTCGATATAACCGAACCACGGCTACGAAAGTCATGTCTGACTTCATTAGCAAGGACCATATCCATTCGGCTACCCTTAACCGTGAGAAATGCCATTGAAATTTAAACATTTATTTATTAAATGTTTTTAATGTCAGCCAGAGTGATCTAATCATTATATGACGATCTGCGCATAAGAGCTAAACCGACTGACTTTAAAATACACGTGAGAGTGTGCAACGATTAGAAATGAGTTTCTTAAAGGGGCTGACATTATTATTTACTATAATAAGTATTAAATACCCATGTTAAATATATACATTAGTAAA
The DNA here is from genome assembly GCF_053919585.1 of Euprymna scolopes. NCBI lineage: Eukaryota > Metazoa > Mollusca > Cephalopoda > Sepiida > Sepiolidae > Euprymna > Euprymna scolopes. The sequence continues at coordinate 115,254,833 of NC_136485.1, read as the reverse complement.
GAAGAAAACGATGGCACTATTATAAATTAAGAAGGAAAAATTCTTGAAAAAAGTAGATGAGAGAGGCGATATTACATATAAAGTGAAGCAAAAGAGAGAAATACATACAATGAACAGTACAGAAGAGAGAATTTAAGGTAAAAATAAAACAGAAAAAAAAAAGAAAAAGACTTTATACATTCTCCTTGTTAAATGTTAAGATTGGCTTTTATGAGAAAATAACAATCTCCCAATTATAGTGGCGTTGTCGATTGTAGCTCAAATTGGAAAACTACTGAAAGGGTAGAACTGCTGATTGTCTTCTGTGAAAAAGCTATATTTTACTATTGCGCTCGGTGTGTTATGCTCTTGCAAGTAAGTTATAAAATGTATGTAAAAAGGAGAGTATGAGGTATGATTCATATTATTATGTATTCCGGTGTAGTGCATCTTAATCACAATACATTATTAAATCATGTCCTGTCCATAAAGTCATTATCATTATTATTACTACATATGAGGAAAAGTGAGTTAAATCACATCAAATCTGGGGTTTTAAGTTAGCAAGGGAACATATATGGACAATCACGTGAGATAGAAAGCGTCAAATGTAATTATGCCTGCTGGACAAAAAATAAACACTGATGATTGTTAAACAAACAGTAATAGCATGTATTTCTTTTCAAACGAAAGTATACGCAATCATCAGTGTAGAGAGTCACAGTACTTGTAATTCAAAAAGTGTAGCTAAGTTATAATGCCACTGTTAAATCCGTAGGCGCCACCATATTTATGCCATCAACAATATAACAAAAAATGACGAAATTTACGTGTTTATTCATGTGGATCAGTGGCAATATATAGAAATCAGTTAGACAGTATTCAATTAAAGCAAGTCGAAATAGTGGATATTGTGAGTCGATAAGCTGATCATTCTTAATTCCCTCCAAATAGATTCGAGGTACATTTATGAATCTTAGCGTTTTTAGTACGGTATATTCCAACGCTCTACGGCCAAATACAGACTTTAAGAATTAATAAACAAATCAGTTTCGAAAATACTTGTAACAAATTTAAAAGTAGAAAAACCATACTTGGCTGACAATGATGGCAATATTCCATGGTTTTTGTTACTTTCGATTGAATTCTCTCTAATTTCAGATAATCGAAAATTAACACAATCTCAGCGTAAAATGAAAAGAATGACGAGGGAAAACTAATGGCCAGCTCAGGTCTAGCTCATAAACTTGATCAAAACATTGAAAGCGGAGCAATCATAAACATGTCGGTTCTATGATTACCCAGACTAAGTAAGTATGTTTATTGATGGAAACCAAACATTGGGCTGAAGGGAAGAGGTTGAGATTGAGGTGGACATATGAAAGTAAGCGCCCTAAAGTCGTCTTTGCTGTGTGGAATACAATATGCAGCGCTTGTAAATTTTATCATTTATTGATCTTCAGCCAAATGAGAATGAATCGGACAACGCTAACGAGTCGGAATGCTTATTAATCCCTTTGGAGATATGCAGACACAGTTGTGACTAATTTCTTTTCCCTGTCGCCTTATATACATTTGTATGTATATAATATTTCCATCATTCGTTAAATTGGCTATCCATAGAGAACATAAATATTCAAACAAAGACACAAAGGGATACATAATATAGGTGTGAATATATATGTGTATATATATATATATACATATATATATATATATATATATATGTGTGTGTGTGTGTTTGTGTGTGTGTGTGTTTGCGTATGTGGATATATATATATATATATATATATATATATATAGATATATATATATATATACTAGTATTTCAGTTCGGTGTTGCCCGGGTGTGTGGAGGTGTGGTAAGCAGAAAAAATAGTGGTACTTCCAACCCGTACGGCGGAGGAGGAAAAGATCGGGGAAAAAACATGACGTCTTTGCCGTTACCACCATCACAAAACCGAAAGTGACGTAGGTTTAAATTAAGGCTCTATAATCGAAAAGAGGGGATGACTTTCGAAAATATCGGCGAAAAAGGGACGCTTCTCTGTTGAAAAGTGCCCAGCTCAGGGTGAAGAAATTAATGCTTAGAGCCAAGTTTTTGGTGTTTATCGTCTATTGATACTGAACTTGTAAAAATCCGTCGCCTCTGCCGAAAGATTAGGCATACATGCAAATATACATACATGCATTTATATTTTGGGAGCTCAAATGTTCGACCCAAACCGATTAAAAAGTTTGTCCTATATCTGAATACACTTTATGTAAAATGTCAAATGTTTAGACCAGAAATTGTCTGAGTAATTTGATAGAGACCGCAGTGGTCATTTTTTTTAATTTACCCCTAATTATGACCCCTTAACATTTATTGATTTAGGCTCTAATCAAGTTATTAATTTAGACCCATGCCCAAAGAACATATATCTAAAATTTCAAATGGTTACACACAAAATTGCCGGAGCAGTTTGGTAGAGTTCTCAAAGGTCAAATCTGTAAATGTTGACCCCTTAACAGCAAATTTCTGGCCGAAAACGGATCACAAAGATTTTCCCAAATCTTAGTACACAATATATCAAATTTCGACTCTGTAGAATAAAACTGACAGTATTATTGCGTAGGAAATGTACACAGACACACACACTGACAGATAGACACGTTCACTTTTATTGATATACTAGCATGAGTGCCCGGCGTTGCCCGGGTGTTTGGAGGTGTATGCTGAGCAACAAAAAAAAATCCGGTCATTTTTTTTTGCTAATTTGACCCCTATAATGACACTTACCATTCATTGTTTAGCACTCCAATCGATTTATTATGTTAGATCCATGTCCAAGTAACCTATATCTAAAATGTAAAGTGTTTAGAACTAAAATTGTCGGAGGAGTTTGGTAGAGTTCTCAAAGGTAAAATTGTTGAACTTTGACCCGGTAACAGCCAAATTTCTGTCCGGAAACTGATCACGTCGATTTTCCAAAAACTCACTACCCTATATACTAAATTTGGAGTCTGTAGACTGAAAATTGATAGAGTTGTTGTGAAGGAAAATGTACACAGACACGTTCACTTTTATAGATAAAACTAACATTTCAGTCCGGCGTTGCCCGGGTGTTTCGATTGTATGTTGAGCAAAAAAAAGTGGTAGTAGGAAGTCTCGAACCCATTCCGCAAAGGAGGAAAAGAACGGGGGAAAAACTTACGTGTATGCTGTTACGACCACCGCCAAACCGGAAGCGACATTTTTTTTTAAATTAAGGCCAGACAATCTAAAGAAGAGGATAACTTTCAAAAATATCGGCGAACAAAGGACCCCCCCGTAGAAAAGTGCCTAGTTGAAGTGGAAGATATGAATGTTTCTTAGCAATTTTTCTGTATTTGTCGTATGAAAGATCGAGCTTAAAAACGATACTGTCTAGAGAAAATCCGTCCTCTCTATTCTATTGAAAGTTTAAGGCAAACACGCAAACAGACATACATACATGCATACATTTATATGTTGGTAAATAAAAAATTTCGACCAAAACTGATTAAAAAGCTTGCCCTATCTCTGAGTACCCTTTGTGTAAAATTTCAAATATTTAGACCAGAAATTGTCTGAGTAAATTGGAAGAGACCGGAGAGGTCAATTTTTTAAAATATTTGTCCCCTATTATGACACCTTAACATTTATTATTTTTGGCTTATATTAAGTTATTAAGTTAGCTCAATGTCCAAGGAACCTATATCAAAAATTTTAAGTTCGTAGTCCCAAAATTGTCGGAGGAGTTTGGTAGGGTTCTCTGGTAGGAGTTTGGTAGGTCCCTTAATCGCCAAATTTCTGGCCCAAAACGTATCACATCGATTTTCCCAAATCTCAGTAACCTGTATATCATATTTCGAGTCTATAGACTAAAAATTGACAGAGTTATTGCGTAGGGAAATGTAAACAAATACACAGATACACAGACACTTTCACTTATATATATATATATATAAATATATATATATATATATAGATGCACATAGTTAACTATATATATATATATATATATATAATTATTCATGAATATATGTATGTATATATGTATCTATCTATACTCCAATGGTTCCGTTGTTTTCTTTTATGTTTATTGCTATTCATATTAAAACCCCTCTATTCTATGTAAAAAAAATACAATTTTCTCATATATGGGTTGTGGAAATGCATTCACTAGCAAAAGATCTAGCTAATTTGCATATTCTTTTAAACACTCATTTTCATTAATTTCCTATTAGTTTTTACGGTTTTCTGATGGGATCATAATCTATAGTTAACTATTACTTGTAAATTATATTCATGCATATATCCTAACTGATTTATACTTGCATAATATTTGCGTAAAATATTTACAGTAAACAAAAAAATGTTTCCATATATATTTACGTATATGCATATTTTTAATCTATTAGTCCATCTATCTCTCTCTATATATATCTATATATCTATTTTTCTATCTATCTATGTGGGTCTGTGTGTATGTGTGTCTGTATGTTTTGTACATTTCCCTACGCAATAACTCTGTCAATTTTAAGTCTAAAGACTGGAAATTTGATATGTGGTACGATGTCTTCACGAACCCGAGTTGGCCAATGGTTTCGTGATCACCACATATTTCGACTGGTCTTCTCCGTTTCCTTCCACGCCCACGTTGCTTCAAGATCCGTAGAAAGAAGAGATGAGAGCAGTCCAGTCGACGAAGGTTGAATTTGTTGCTGGAGGGAAGAAAAGTTGCCAAGCAAACAAAAGAAAACGTCGGAAAGCGCTTGTTATAAACAATTACAACGTTTATTAACACAATCTTTAAAAAACCCACGGAATGGGAGTGATTGTGGTTGACTGGCGGAATAAAGTTGTCTTAGAAATTTTTAACTGCAATTAGGGAGCGTTAATGATGCAGAACGGAGTGGCAACAGATTTGGTCTTTGAGCGGCGACAAAAAATGAACAAACTCGACTTTTCGCTTTGGGTTTCTCTCTATTTATTGGCCCGAATCTTTGAACAATTATTGTCTGATTGGTCAGCCAATGGGGATTGCCTACTAATGACTATCGTCGTAACAATCACTTTGGTTAGCCTCTGATTGGTTTTGGATAATCGGCCAATTAGTTGTAGTCATTGGGAGGAGCTATATGGAGCAATTCTATGATTAGTTGATTAACGATGTATAGCCGCCCAGCCTTGTGCCAAACCTGTGGTTAATAACAAGTTAGGCCGACCCACAATATTTGCCAACTAAAAATTAAGCACACGTTTGGCAGGACTCTAACAGTGCTCGTCGATACAGTGCATGGTGGTTACTTGACCCTACCACTGGTATTATTATCATGTGTGATGTTCACCCCTTTAACCGTTAGTTGGTTAGTGTGAAATGCTATTTGGGCGTGGTTTTTTTGCAACCAAGTCTGCACCTAATATCAACTCCCGATCTAAGTCTGGGATGATATAAAACCTAGACGAATTTGCGCCTTCTTAATTTTAATAGGCAAATGGGCCATTCTGTTTAGTGGCATCCTTTGCCCGTTTGCCAGAGTAACTATTAGGTTAGGATCCCTTAACTCTCCTTTATGCGTTTTCAACTAGTTAAACACTGATGTTTTGAGGAGCAAAACTTCCGTTCCAGTGCCGATTAGTGCCTCTATCTGTTTACCTCTTATTTTAACTAAACATTCCATTCCGGAGCCCCGGTTGGTGATTTTATTTCTTCGGGTCTCTTTATTTTCCCGAGTTTTCTTGACCGATTTATTTCTTTGGTGGGCCCGTTTATGTCTGTTCTCATAACTTCTAAACATCCGTGACCTCTGGTGTTTTTCCTTCATTTATTTGAGGGTTTGTCATGGTTGCATGTCCGTGTATTTACCTCTGTGGCGGTCGGTGGTGAGTAGGTTTCGAGTGTAACTTGGTCTTGCTTTTTGCTGAAGTGAAGTTATTTAATCTTTTTCAGGAACGCATTGCCAGTCTCATTCTAATCTATTATAACTGGATCGCCTATTACTGAAGTCTTGCCGAAGCACCCTCACAAAACTTATATCTTACAGCGTTACAGCTGCTGTAAGATTCAGTTGTGGGTACCCTAAATCTAGCTGGGACCCTTTGTCTCTGATACCTGTTAAAGCTATTTTTAGAATGCCTGCTCCTTCTTGTGGCCACTTCGGAGTTGCTCTAGCAGCAGATAAGGCCTCCGATAATGTTGTCGGATTCGATCTGACCACATCCTCCTTGATAAAGGGGTTACTTAACTCATCTATGAAGAATTCAGCTAAGTGCACTTGCACAACTGGACCTTCCCTCATCTCTATAGGCTAACTTAGCAAGTTTATTCATCCTACTTGCTTAATCGGCGAGTACCCCACCTCGATCTTGCTTTATTCTTGTTTAAGCCCGAGCAGCGTCGGCAGCATTTGTAAACTCTCCGTACTGGGCTGCTACTTGATCGAGCAGATCCTTACTGGTGCAGTTCGGATGATCATCGAAAAATTCTCCGATCATTTCCGATACTAGTCCATCCGTAAAATCATACGCTAGTTTTACTAGCTCTGGGTCTGTACGCTGGTAGATCCGCTCTTTCTTTTTCAGAGCTGCTAGCCATGGCCCAAAGTCAGATGATTTTCCAGTTAAGATTGGGATCTTCGTTCCACCTGTGAGGACTGTTAAATTGGGTTTGCTTAGTGTTAGCCATTTTGTCTAAATGTATATTTTTAAATAGCCGACGTTTAAACAAAAAGCTCTATCCGCAAAATAAGTTTTACAAATTATTAACACCAAAAACTTTGCAGAGTAACAAAAAGAGCAGAGAAAAAATTCACCTACCTTAGTTTTTCTAAAAAGTTCTGATGTTTTCTTTCTCTCTGTAGATGCTGGTTGACGTCGCTGTTTTTTGAGTTAAGCTCTTCGTTGTTGTGTTTGCGTGGACTTTGATAAATCTTGTGTTTCTTTTCTTTTCTTTTTGTACCCATGGATTTTTTTTTAGCTAGTGTGTTTTTTATCTTGTGTCCGTGGACTTTTCCTTAGGGGCGTGCTTATTCGTATGTTAGAACCGTTAGAACCAATCCTGGTCGCGACATCAATGTGATACTATCGCTCTCCGCGAGGGTTATTCCGTTAAAGAACGCCTTGGGCACACAAACAACTCCACGGGGAATCACAAACCCACAAAACACCTGCGCCTTGGGAACGCAACCAGCTCCCGGGGGAATGAATGATACTCAAATATATCTAAACGATAGACACACGCTGGAAACATCAACGAAAACGGGTCGATCCGTCGTCGGCTTTAACTGCCTGGCATGGATCACATTATGTGTGGTCATTGCAGGCATCTCTCCATCGTCGCTTCTTGTGTAGTCATTGTGTCTTTACAGGCAGTTTCTGTTGTCGGAATTAATGGTATGCTGAAATCGAACACTTGTATGAAAACAGCGACAAATACATTTTTATAAAAATATAATTAAAGATTTAACAATAGGAGGCATATTTTTATAAAACCAGCGGAAATCGGAGGGATGCTTACATTGCGTCCGCCGACCCAAGAAGCCAGGCGTCAACTGTTTAAAACAATGAAATTATACTTAATTCTCTCTTTCTTCATTGAAAAGAAATAGAAAGGGGGGTCATTGAGACAAATAGGGAAAGAGAGAAAGAGAGAATGAGAGAGAGAAATATGCGTTGCACACAATGTTTTAGTTTTCAACTTAAGATATCCCCGTGTAAGTTCGACCTTTAAAAGTTTCATAACACCTCTCATTCAAACCCAACCGATATGATCTAACGTTCCCAAACCCACAAAACACCTGCATGAAACTTGTTTAACTTCATCACAAAGTGAGGCACAAGGTTAGAAACTAGATATAAGGGTTATTAATGCAACAGCCCCCAGCTCCCTTAAAAAGGGGCTAGCCATTGTGCCACAGATATACAGGGTACTGAGATTTGAGAATATCGATGTGATTGCTTTTGGACAAAAATTTTGCTGTTAAGGTGTCAACGTTCAACGATTTGGCTTTTGTGAACTCTACAAAACTCCACCGACAATTTGGGGTCTACACACTTGAAATTTTATATATAAATTTTAGAAAACATTAAATTTTCCATGCGAGGATCAAACGACGACATTACGAATATGCATGTGTAACATAATACTTATTGGTTCATGTTTTAATTTTTATACTTACAGCACAATGCCGTCATAGTTCAGGCATTTACATCAAAAGAAAACGTAAATCGGTGTGTAAACGTTTTGGTATCGATTCTCGGTTGTGGCGCACCTTTTTTTTAATTCTTAAATCAGTATAATGTATTTAGTCCAATAGAATATATTAGTAAATATTAAATCTGCATTAATCAAAATATTGTATTTTACCACTTGGCACTGCCAGGCAGCCTGCAATAAACACACACACACACACACACATATATATATATATATATATATATATATATATATATATATATATATATATATATATATATATGTATATGTATATAAAGCAAAGCAAATAGCCACATAACCGTGAACATCCCCACACATGCATATGCATATGGAAGCACATCGAATAGGCATGGAAACATTAATAAAATAAAATTGAAATCTACTGGAATGAAATTAAAATTAATTTTAATTAAATGGGTAGAGTTATGATTAAATTTGATGAAGTAACATTCTGAAAATAAATGAATTAAATTAATTGGATTGTGATATTAAATATGCTAAAGAAACAATGTAAATTGCGTTAAACTTAAATGAGGATAAATTTCAAATCGGAAATCATTCCATAATTGAATGCTGAATCTGAAACAGAACATAGTGCACATAAGAGCTTAATATGGAAATCGGGTAATAAAATAATATATGCATTAAGCAATCCAAATTTTGCGGACAGGTTAGTATATTATAAGAATTGTTTATTAGATAGTAAAGTAGAAAAATCACAGTAGCTGTAGGTATGCCTGGACACCAATCGAAATGGGGGGGGGGTTATCGGATTTGGTAAACTGTAAATAAGGCACGGTATGGGTGAAAATACTACCTTTATTAAAATAAGGCTTAGAAGGTTGAGAAAGTGCCTACTGCAAAGAGCAAGTGTAAAATATTAGTCTAGAAATGGCAGTAAAAACATATTTGGTTGCATGAGTTTTTAATGGAAATATGTAAACATTAGAAAATTAACATATTCTAAGGCATAAATATAAAATGATATGTCTAAAATTATATAATGTCTAAAAAATTGGGAATAAATTATAATTTATTTTTATGAAGTTTAAGAAGTGTTTTGTTTGACTACGTGATTTCGATCTGGTAGTATATTCATTTTGTCATGCGTTCACAGTGTAACATTAGTTCATTTTTCGAGTTTATATATTTTTATTCTAGGGGAAGGTATTTTTACAGCTTATAAAATAAAAAGGTAACAGATATATCAAATCAAGTAAGATTATTTTTTTGAATATTTGAGCTTTAGATATCTTATACGTATTATTTAGAATCTTCGGATTAATGTCCCCTTCAGTAGTGTCAGTTTCTGTAACCTACAACAAACGTAAGGTGTATCTTGTCGAACTAGATAATGTTATATCCGGGTTGGAGATTGTAGGCGACTTAATAATACTATTGTGAATTATTTAAGACCTTTATCTTGTCAGAGGTGAATAGACGTGAGAAAGCTAACCCTCTGTAGTAAATAATGCAGTCCGATCGAAATTCCGTCTAGATTCCTGAGTTCACAAATAACATTCCAGAGTTCTAACAAGATAAACCTAAAAAGGTCGGAGGTTACGTCGGCCGAAACTTACTGACAATGACACTTAAGATGAACACCCGACGATTCCAAATAATACTAAATAGAAATTCGCCAATGTGCCAAAAAATCTGAAAAACCTGTGTCTATTATAAAGTATTATTAAACTCCCTTCAGTTGATTATTATTTTTAACAGACTCATAAAATGGCAAACGTATCACACAACTTAAAACATATACTACTATTATTTATCTCCATCGAACCATTGCTGGCACATCTGGTAGTGATGACGGGCTAATAACGATATATCACTACGAGAGAGTGCAAACACGAATTTTTATCGAGTTTCTTCACATTGTGATATGTTCCTGTTTTAGGACAACAAAATTAAAGAAAAAAAAAGAATTCGTCTTTGCAAACCAACAACCGCCTTGTTTGAGATAACCACTGTCACCAACGTTCGTCTTTCTGCCTCTCCCTGACCTTTCCTGTCACCTGCCATTATACGTGTATCCCGCGTGATTTCGGGTGACTTTCACCAGAGCACACCTTTTAAAACTATGAGCGGCATCTTAATTTCTCTCTCTCCTCTTCGCCCAACCTCACCCAACACACATGCAGTAAGATCTATGTTCGTTTGATCTGTTTTCCCTTTCTTTTCTTCTTCCTTTCTACTAACTTACAAACAACATGCCTCCCTGATCTCTAGATCATATTCATAATCCTTCATCCACTTTGGCGGTCATGTTTCCCTACTTGGCCTCTGAGGTGTCTCGCCATGTTCACGATGCACATCGCTTTCAACAGTTTCATTTTCCACTGGCCTGATATCAAGAATATGTCTCGGTACTCCATCTACCGCAATGTTGTTGCTGGTATTATTCCCGGGTATTCGCCCTTCCCTGATCCACTGTGTGGTACATTGTGCCCCTGGGGGCTTCATCCATACTTCATCACCGAGTTAGTTGATCCCTGTTGTATCTGTTTCCCTGATTGCCGGCTCAACCCTAGGATGCCTCCAGGAGTATTTGAATATTGACAGGTGTGGAACTGTCCCTTGCCGTTGCCCCGATCTAGGCGACATGTACCAATAGACCGCTTTCCCAGGCAGAATGTTCCATCTCTCTTCCACAGCGTTTATTCTCCGGTAGTTTCTTTCTACAATCCGGTTGCTACTGAGTCTATAGTCAGTTCATTAGAATTGATAGATATTCCATTTCTTTAGCACATCCGCAACTCTTGCCGATCTAAAAACGGTAACATTGTCCGGGAGAAGCTCTTCCAGCGGATCGCGCTCCATAAACACCGCGTCTGCTGCTATTTCACAGTCTGTTTCAGCTCGAAGCCTTTTCCATAGGTCAAAGCGCCCTAGGTCACAGTCGATCATTGTCACGTAAATCCCACCCCTGTAATGGGTAACCACAACTGGGAATCTTTCTCTCGTCCTAGTCACACCTACTTCTTCGGCTTCATGCACACTTGGAGCAGGGTCAATTGACTGACACTTGTTACAAGTCGTGGCCACTTGCTTCACTTGTCCCTTTGGGGCACTCGGATCGACTTTTCTCAGCGGGTACAATGTCCTCTCTACGCCTATATGGTGCCGAGTGTGCAACTGTCGCACCCCAGAGTTCTCCAGATGAGTCACTGCAACAATATTCTCTTTTGTTGGCACACGTCAGCTTTTTCTCACTCTTGTGAGAGCATCCGCTTTGTTCTTCTCAGGGGCAACCATATTTACGCGCAGCTTCAATGTAAACTGCATCAGCTCAGCCAGCACCCCGAGCGTGCGTGATTTCCCGTGACTTCCACCAGAGCACACCTTTTAGAACTATGGGTGCCATGTTGATTTCTATCTCTGTTTTTCGCCAAACCTCACCCGACACACACGCTGTAAGACCTCTGTTCGTTTGATCTGTTTTTCCCTTTCTGTTTTCTCCTTTCATTCTGCTAACTTTAAACAACACATTGTTTTCTAACTTATAATGTATATTACATCGCTGAATTTATGCCTTCATCTGCTTATTTCATCATAAATTTTACGCAACGTGTTGAATTAACTAATTAGATCTAATGAAAAAGAACCTGCACCTCCAGATTAATAACAAAACTTTGAATCTGCCAGGATTTCTATTATGCTCATAGCATCCATAATCAAACTGTTTATATTTGTAATTGTCTTTCGCTCTCAATTTAACTCACCGTAAAACATTTTGAACATTCAATGAATATGAAAAATAAAGTTTTGTAAGAAAATCGCAAAACCAACATGTAGATATGTTGTTATTTAGTTCATATAAAGCGTCTTAGTGTGCAAAACACTTCTGTAATCAAATCTCGAATATATTCAATTTAAAATTTCTATTTTTACCCTTTTAGGCATAACCCTGAAAATCAGGTTCATACATTGCTGAGCTATTTTTATAGAAATCAATGTTATTACCCATAAAGCGTTTATATTGCAAATTGTCTATTCCAAGGAGATACTGCCAATGGCAGCAGGGTCGATGGTCATTAATGAACTACACTATTATCAAAATATTGATACAAAAAATCGTTTATGCATTTCGTAAGGATTATTCCCAATGAATATTTTATGTATTGAGTAATTGTGTGGAAGATTACACAGTAATTGTGTATAGATAAAGTGCATGCTTGTTATGCATGTACACATTTTATTGGAAATAGTTTAGTATCAATTCATGTTATAATCAATTTACATTATATTGGTTTATTCCCGATCGAATTCGGTAGTAAATGTATGTTTGGAAGTTCGATTATTTTTCAAGTTTTGTTTATACATTCTTATTTACACTTCAATAACAATGTCCATGCGTCTAAAACACTACAAACAATTCCCCTATTGGTCTATCACTTGCATCTCTAACTTACACACAGTGTACATCAATCGCTAAGTCCACCACTACATCATCTTTATTGTTTTACAAAAATCCTGTTTTTGTTTTGAAACGATTATCGGAAAATTTTGATTCTGTTAAAATGACATCGTATTTTAAAATATTTAATAGAAATATACAAAATCCCCACCTGCAATAACATGTTTTACTGTTATTCAAATATCTTTTTTTTATCAAGAAATTTTCTTCTCTATAAACACTGAAGGTCGATGATTATGCTAATGGATGTTCACTGAAACTAACATGTAATGGTTTTATATATATATATATATATATATATATATATATATATATATATATACACTGACTGAGGCAATTGCTTGTCTAGCCGCACTGATGAGCTGTGAAGCAGCGAAACAATACTGTATGTTGATGACTATATATATATATATATATATATATATAGATATATATATATATATGTGTGTGTGTGTGGGTGTGTTTAATATGCAATTATATACCTAAATATATTTGTCTATTAGACAAAATAAAAAAGTCAACACTATGTTTTATTTAAATATGGTATACGTACCAATATTCCTTGGAATACGCGGGTTTAATAACTCCTTGCACAAAAGCTTGTGGGTAAGTCGATTAATCATTTTTTTTCATTAAAGATCCACGAGAAAATGAATATATTTTAATCAGCATTTGTCTATACTAGATCTTAAATATATAGATACTAAACACCCAAATACACCCGAAAAAATATATATTACATGGTATATTAAAATATATTTAGACAATTTACGTTTTTTTTATATTTACTGCTTTTCCTTAACCCAAACAAAGCACAGTGCCATTATGTCAGAAAGTGCTACGATTTGTAAGCCGACTTCGCAAGGATACCACGTGAGGAGTTGGGCAGCCAGATATCTTTCCATATTACATTTGACTGTCTTCATGGCAGTACCATTTAGGGAAGCAGTGACCTGGAAGGGAATTGAATAACAACGTCTGGCAGTCGAGAAAAGAATATAATTTTAATAGAAATCTTTTGGCATCTTGAAATCTCTACAGATTAGGTGTGAGACTTAATTGCGTTTCGTGTTTGTCGGGAGAATCTACGTCAAAGTTTTATTCGAATTTTACGTTCGCCCGAGCGATTATCATTAAAGTGCTTGTAAATCAGGTACAGTGGCGCCACATTTCGGCGATGAGAATTAGATTGGAGTTTGACCGACAATGTGAGACCTATTAAGTTATAGACTCCTTTTTGAATGCTATTTTCAGTGACTAGTGGAAGATACAGTAACCTAGATGCCAGAAAAATATATGGCTGAATATTGACAGCGTAGTAATAACGTATATACTCAAGTGGGAGTAACAGTTTTGCACGGAAGACGGAGCTCACTTTCTTCGAATCAGACTTGGCAATAACTTCAATGCATTTGATCCAATAATGTTGTCTGCGTGAACATTAAACCTACGAGCTTGGAGGAAGTAATTTAAAGTACTTTATCATTACTCATTGCAATCAATGGGTGTCTTGTTACTATTAAAGGAAATCAGCTTATTATTGGTGGAATTGAAAGTAACCATCAAGTTTTGGTCACATTCTTCTATAGACTGGAAGTTTTCCTTTGGTGTTTTTGCTATTTTCATAAATATGTATTATTTCCCTCCTCACTCGTTGTGTAATTACCAAATATCCCAATCTCAGAGATAATTATATTCGGGAGTTAATTTATATATTTAAAGAATAATAATGATCTGAGCATATTATTTTCACGCTGCTCTTATTTACGTCAATCAATGTCAACATGCATTTTTAAATTATCTGCAGAGGATGGGTGTATGTTTAGTACCCCTCTAGTCATACCATGTGATTTCTTTTGCCCTGCCCTGTTAAAAACTGTCAAAAGTTGTCGATATGTCTAAGACTAATGTCCTTTCTTTCATTGTCTTATACAGTCCGTCGCATATACGTTCTGAGATATCTGCTATAAAATGCTGTTCCTTTTATCCATAATGTTGGTTTGAAAAAGTTTATTATCTATGTGGTGACGGTCTAGTAGTTGATTAATTAATGACCCAAAGATCTTAACGAAAAGAGAGAGAGAGAGAAATATTAAACTCATCGAGCGATACCTGATTAACCCAGTTCTCTCGCTAACTCTGTTGAAAATTAGTACAGATATTAAGGCAGCGATAAGCTGCCCGCTTGGTGTACAGTTGTGTAGGCATCACGAAATCGGGAAGTTGTGATATTTACATCATTGAGTGATGCTTCTGTATGCACAGTGAAATTTGGAGGGGTTTGTTAGTTGGGTTTAAAATGGAGTTAAACTCAAACCGTCAGGTAAGCAGAGTTACCTTTTTGATTACCGTGTAGACAATCTCAAGGGCGTTGGATAGTAAGGGAATTATTGATTGACTAATATTTATTACGCTGTTATAAATTTTCTAGAATTCGCGAGAGATCTTATTAGCTGAGACTCAATGCGGTTTCTAGTCACTTCAGGACACCTTCCCCTTGATGCAGTTACTTCTCTCTTGTCATTATTTCTATCTTTCACAAAATTTCGTCTATTTGTATTGGGCATATCTAAGAAGTTAGCGCAGTGTATGCTGCGTTTGATTGAAAGCATCTGCACAATCAGAGGCATCCATTGTGGAGAATGGGATTTGCTAAAAGTTTAAGTATAAGAACCTGGGCTTCAATTGTTGCTTTTAACTAATCAATAGTAATATTTTCTATACTATCTCACAGTAAGAGAAAAGATACTCCACCTTGGAGCATCTCAGATTCTCCATGGTAGAGTATCTTGGGATGTAAGCGTGTTATTAGAAGCGTGGTCCAATTTATTGGTGTAAAATCGAGTTATTTTTTTGTTGTCGATATATTAACTGAAATAAAATTAGTCTCTAATTTTTTTAATGTACCTTGCAATTTCATACTCATAATATTAATATTTGCATATAGTTTTTCGTCGCATGCTTTGTTTTTTTGTTGTTTTTCGTCACATGTTTTGTTTTTTGTGAAAATACCTTCAGATCTTATTCTTCCGTATTTAAAATTTGCTCTCTAATACAAACATAATACAACATATTTTACCCCAGTAAAATAAGCCAATAACAAAATAACATAACACAACCAATATAGCATCTCTTTTGTAAGTGATATTGATAGCGTTAGAGTTTTTCAGACAATAAATACAAGTCGTTTATGTTTTAGACCTTTTAGGTAAGAAACATCAAGTTCAGAATAATTAATATTGTTTCTTGTTTTAATCTAGCATTACTACTACATGATGTTCTTCATTAAATTTTAAAAAAATAATTCCATTTAAAGATGGTTAAAAATTATTAATGTGTACACGTTTATCCCACATGCATTTATTTCAATTCCTTAGAAACACTTTTATATTTTATGATTTCGATTTTCTTTTTAATTTAACATCCGATCCTCAAGAAGCACGAACTAGACAATTTGCTGTTTTTTTTCTTTTATTAAACATAATAATTCGATGCAGTTTGTTATCTGACGTGCGTGATTAGTTTGGATTTGAAGTTCTCTGGAGAAAATTACTATTTTGGAATTTTCTGAATTCGATTCTGCTGATGTTGCCTGTCTCGTCTCTAACTTCATATAAATAGATTTGATAATTTCCTGTGCATTATCTATTTTCGACTTCATATAATTGCTTCTTATTTAATGTTTTGTCGTGGCTATTAATATCCCATGCAGTCTCCGCGTAGTAATTAAATTTGGATTTTTAATTGGTGCTTGCAGTACGTGTAATACGGTTTGTCATAATCGTAATAGTTCTATCACTTGATTATTCTATTTACCAAGTCATGAAAAAAAACAAAACAAGTATTATATTCCACTAGTTCTCTAAAAGTAATTATAATTATATAATGATGACCAAAATTACAGGGTAAAACACTGGCGTTGTCGCCTAGAAAGGACAACATGATTCCATTTCCGTTGAGGTAATTTTTCTTTCTTTTTTTTTTGGCAGACCATCTACTAGTTAGCTAGTTGTGTATAAACTCTAAGAGCGATAATTCATTTCTATCACGTCTGAACGTAACACAATATTCAACGCGCGAAATCGGGAATCTGCCTTGGAACAACTCCTGCTCTCTATCGGTTCAAGTTATGACAAGCAGATTCCGGTCACGGTTATGGTCTTTCGTGTGATTTCAAGTAGGAGGAACATCATGCCGCCCCATATCTTCGAAGTTGGCTTAAAAGTCAACACTAAAGTGTACCTGGATATGCTGAAGAATATGGTGATAATCTGATAGAAGATCCTGGGTGTGGTAGTAGGACTCAGCGCAGACCAACAACCCAAAGAGACCCATACTTGCTTTCAGAAGGTGCGCTGCGACTTTGAAACCGTCTATCGCTAGGGCTCTCCTCCCCTGAGCTAAACACGCTGGACTACTTCGTTTGGTCATACGTAGAGAGCATCACGACCACACCTCCCACAACAGCAACGTCAGACTGATCGCTGCTTTTCTCTGAGCATTCGCCGATCTCGACTTCTCTCCGACCTCTCGCCGGCGCCTGTGGAAAAGGCATCCTCCAACTTCCGGACCTGTATCGAAGCGGTGATTGAGTTTGAAGGCGACTACATTGAGGATATTTCAGCTCTACTGCATAATCTGGTACCCGGAATTGATTTTCAATAAAAGATTTTTAATAAAGCTGTAGTGTTGTTTTCTTTAGGGCGACAAATTGATAGGTCAATTCCGTACTAGTTAATACAGCTCATCGTCGATATGAAAATGTTTCCTTATTTGGGAGTATAGCAGAAATGAAAGGAAAATGACATACACAAACCAACTGAACCACAACATATCGCATTACGCCTTCTATTAAAAAAATCAATACGTCGTAGGTTATCTCTGAGAATAAGGCATGATAGCAGAGTAAGATAAACTACAATGACGAGATGTTCGGTTCCGTATCCAAAAGTAAGCATCAATACCGGACATACTTTTTTATTATTCAAGTAGAACAAATTTTACAATAAGGGAGTTCATAAAGCCAAGTAATATAAACAGCAAAATCATGATAGAAGAATGGTAAACTAACGAACAAGCACTGCTCCATGAACGAAAGAGGCAATTCTCTGAAACGGTCCTCAAGGAATTAAATCACGTAACTAGACCCGCCCCCAAAATAAATCAGAATATAATAATGATAATGTTGAGCAATGCATCACCAGGAATGAGCAGTAAACTGTCTGTATTAAGTTGATAATGCTAAATAATATGGATTACATACAGCAAGAGAAACACACTATAACATTTTGTAAACATGAGGTAATTCCTCTCGCATTCTGCATGATATAATGGTAACAAATCATGAATTATACTTACTTCTAGTAGGTTATTCTTGCGGTGTTGGTATAAAAAAACGACGTCTAGTGACTGTTGGCGATTGTCGGTGTATTCTGTGCAAATATTTCGATAACCAAAAGAAATATTTGAATTACAGAACAAAAGTTATCGAATTGGATTAAGAATTCAAAAGTAAAGTATGCCTTAATATACGAGGTGCCTTCAATAAGTTTTCAGACTTTTTGTACAATTATTTAAAATTGCCGTAGCCTCTGAAAAAATTAGTATATAATTGATATACATCTTAAAAGATCACTGGCCAATTTATACGATTTCATGTTCAAATGAACAGCTACAGCAGGAATTGGAATACACCCTACACAATCTTGATTGTCGCATCTCATTAATTTCAAAAATTTCATCTGAACGTAAGGACGATTGGAAAAACGATATGCAATAAAAGTATTTTTTTTTATTTTTAGAAAATGACAAATAAATGTCTGGAATGCTTTAAATACTTTTTGCATCACCTTAAGAGATCCATCAAAGTGATGGAGCCTGTGAGGTATAGTGAGACGTCTGGGTTTAGTAAGAAAGTCAGAACCTCAGAGTTGATCGAACAAATAATAAATTTTATGGCTACCGGCCGTCGTGTGTCTACAGATACAATAAGTACACAGTTTGATATCACTTTGGGAACTTTACACACACTTATTCATGAGAAACTGCAGATGCAGTAAATTTGTGCAAATGTACCTGTCACAAACTCCATCCTATCACAGACTATTTGACTAAGTTGGTATTAAGGCAGTCATTCATTATCTCTCTAATCCAGACCTTGTTGCCTGTGACTTCTGTTTATTTCTTAAGCTCAAGGAAAACATTATACGCTGTCGTTATGTGAAAATTGAACGGATGAAAGAGGCTGTGATAAGAGTCATTGACGCGCTAGCCGAAAGGGACCTACATGAGGCCTTCCAGAATTTTTTGGAACGGTACAAAAAGTGCATTACAGCCGGGGCTATTAACTCGAAGGAGAAATACTTTTAAATGTGTACTATAAATAAAACGTACTCATATGAAACAAGTATAGACATTTTTGGAATGGCAGTTGTATGTATGAAGAATATAAACTTGGTGACAAAACAATTAGCTATCAAAAACATCCTAAACACGAATTTTTAAAAGATAAATAGAGTTTATAGAATACATCAGAGAACGAAAGAAATATGGAAGTGATTCGATATACACGTAGGATTTCCGTACCAAATGCATCAGCGAACAAAGAGAATATTGTGCTCCTAAGTTTTGACTTGATACCCGTCGAAGTCAAGGGGGATGATCTAGCAAAATGTCCACCTATACAAAGCATACCCACCTCTAAGATGTGACTAAGCATGAAACTAAATTATTATATCCAAATATTGTTCACGTCCCGGCGTTTATTTTTCCGAAAGAAAATCATCTTTAACTGAATGAAGCACAACAGAAACATTTGAAAAGGTATGGGCTTTTTTTGCTGGTGCCCCTGTCGATTACTCTCTGTGTAAGGCGTCATTGCCCATTAGTGTGTTACACACTATTATAAAAAAGCCACACACATGAACACTGGAGTGGATTAATAGACGTTATAGACAATTACTAGACGCCAAGAAATTAGATGATCACGACATACTAAAACATGTATATATATATATATATATATATATATATATATATATATATATATATATATATATATAGCCACATCAAAAGTAAAAGAGACATATATGGACCAGTTGTAGAATAGATAGGTGTTGGTACTCTTGATTTTTTTTTTTTTGCACAGTGATCACCACTTCTCAAGGCCCGGAAGCCACTCAGGGATAAGGATTATTGCAAGTACATTACGTTAGTATGGAGATTTGATGTAGTGTTTACTTAAGGGGGCGGTTCATTAGAAATGTGTTAACATTAGACTTGAAGACATCCAAGTTGTAGTCCGGAGGGAAGCAGGCAGACGGAACAGAGTTCCACAGGCGTGCAGTTCTAAGAAAGAAGCTTTGTTCATGGAATCCGCGTTTTGATTTAGGCACAGATATAGAGTGGGGGAAATTTTTCACAGTGGATTCAGCTAGACGGGTGTTTTTCGTGAAAGATTTGCGAGGGGGGACCAGGGATTGGAGTCAAGACGAGCACCTGCCATGAAAATAACGATAAAACAAGGATAGGCTCGCAACGTCTCTTCTGTGGGAGAGGGGTTGCAGGGTAGAGAAAAGGGCATCCCCCACTAAACCACGAAGTCTATTTTGTACTCTGTCAAAGCATGATAGGCTTTTTTGGCAGCTCCTGCCCAGATATGGCAACAGTATTCCATCCTTGGACGTACTTGGCTTTTATATAGATAGGAATTGCATCAGTAGTGAGATATCTTCTGGAGCGGTAGAAGGATCCCACCCTCTTTCCAGCGACCTTTGCAACAGACTTGATGTACGTGTTCTATTTCAGATCAGGAGTAAAGGTCAAACCCAGAAGCTCGTCAAAACACGGGGCCTCACCCAGACGAGAGCCATCCATCACAATTGATGCCAACTGGGGATCAGAGCGTTGATGATGTAAGGATAGGAGTTTGGTTTTGGATGCATTAAAGGTAACTAGCCACATCTTCCCCCACTGAACCACGCGCTCAGAGGAGAGAGAATCAGAGAGAACTTTGTCATTTACAGCCTTTGATGTGTTGCCGTAGATGGTCGTGTCATCAGCATAGATGTCAACGAATGATTAAAGTATGTGTTTAGGGAGGTCATTGATGTAGATCAGGAAGATAGTTGGGCCCAGGATTGACCCCTGAGGGACCCCAGCATTTATATTGCAGGCCTTCGATTTTTGTCCATCTACCACTACTCTTATGAGCGTATCGGAGAGAAATTGAGAAAACATTTCCAGTTATACCGTAGCTGGAAATCTTGTGAAGTAGACCCTTATGCCATACATTGTCGAAGGCCTTTGATATGTCAAGAGCAATTGCCCTAGAAAGGAAGCCTTTGTCAAGAGATTCACTAATCCTGTGGGATATAACCGTCAGCACATCTGCGGTAGATCTTGCAGAGCGGAAACCATAGTGTGTGTCACTAAGAAGGTTATTCCTGCTGAGGTGGTTGAATATTTCTCTATTTAATATTGATTCCAGCAACTTACTCATAACACAGAGGAGACTTATTGGTCTGTGCTGAGAAGGAGATGACTTATCACCTGAATTCTTAAATACAGGGCAAACTGATGAGGTCTTCCATGCGGTCGGAAAGCACTTCTCCTTAAGGCAGCGCTTAAATAGTTTCGTAAGTATGGGAGCAAGTTCTGGTTGAAGCTTTTTTAACACTATAATTGGGATGCCATCAGGGCCAGTTGCTTTACTGGAATCTAGGTTTTTTATTAGCTTGGCGACCTCATGCACGGATATTTGTATGTTACCTAGCTTGTTCTGTGTTATAGGAGGAAATATGGGGAATTGATGGCCTTCGTCGCAGAGGGTAGAATTAGCTGCAAAGTTCTTTGCAAATAGTTTGGCCTTGTCTGACGCTGACGAGATGACCTCTGGTCCATTGATAATGGTTGGGATAGAACGCACACTTCTGTTCAGGATCCTATTTGTCATTTGCCAAAACTGGTGGGAACCAAGCCGCTGATCAGCTACTTGGATTTAACAAACTGGGCATATAGCTCTCTTGCATTTTTTATTACTCTTTTACAGTGGTTGCTGGCAGTCCTGAAAGCAGCTTTTGTCTCAGTGCATCTATTACGTTGGTAGCTATGGAAAAAGTGATTTCTGTGCGCGATAGCAGCAGCACATTCTGGGGAGAACCATGGCTGGCTGTTAGGTTTTTGTTGGAATTTTTTAGATGGTATGAATTGGTCTATGCCTACAATTAACCATTCGGTCAAGCCTGATACTATTACACATGAATTACACATGAATGCGTAAATGAAGTGTGAGTCGAGTAATAGACTACCCCTCACACAACGTCTTATTAAAAAGGGGGTTAAGTATTTGGAAATGGTTTCAGTTTTAGTTTAAAAAATGAGTTATAGTTTAAACGGGTTTTATAAAAATAGTAAATATATTCATACAAATACACACGTAAGAAAAGAAAGGCAAAATAGAGAAAATTATATTTACACAATGTTAACAGTGTATTTAGACACAAAATAATACACGAACGCACACATACAAAGACCGTCCTGCATATAACCTTTACTATATCTAGTGCTGAGTCCCCAGCTTGCCGGAATTTGGGGAGTGTGGAGCTAGCAGTGTCAGAAATTTCGTGAAAATAGTGAATAATTCCACCCCATCTTTCCAAGTTTATAACTCCTCGAAAAATGTAATTCAAGCCCTAATTTTTTTCAATTAAAGGAGCAAGGACCAAGGTTTAATTAAAATAAAAAAAAAACAATGTGTTTTTTTTTTTTTAAAAGGTTTTAAACTTCGGATTTTCTAAAAAAGCGATTTTTTTTTTAATTTGAATATAATATTTATTGACCTTTTCTCTTCAATTTGTGATATATAAAACTCCCCGACATAAATTAATTATTTACTTTTTAATAGACATTTCAAAATGAGAGGCGTGAATTATTCGACCCCCTGTCTTCCCAAGCTTATAACTCCTCGAAAAATGTAATTCAAGCCCTAATTTTATTTTCAATTAAAGGAGCAAGGACCAAGGTTTCATTAAAAAAAAGACAAAAAATAGGGTTTTAAACTTCGGACTTGTGATATATAAAACTCTCCGACATAAATTAATTATTTACTTTTTAAGAGAAAGTTGAAAATGGGTGACACTTGGGGGGCGTGAATTAAAAAAAAACGTTTGTCTAAAATATTATGTTCGGTTTATTGGAAAGAACATAAAATTTCACATTGACCCTAAAAATATTGTAAAAATAGAATCAATAGACAAATTTTGATAGATTTTTTAAGTTTAAAAATCGAAAAATATTGAGTTCGGAAAATTCATTACTGTTTTAAAAAAAAAAGTTCTATTACATTTAAAACAACTGTAATAGTTTATTTTGGAAGTATAATCCATAAAGAAAATAAATAACCCACTTTTAACAGAGAAATTACGAGATTTTTATATTGTATTCGCAGTTTCGTGTTAGGGGTGTCAAAAATTCCTACAAAAATTCTGATACTGCTAGTGTGGAGCAACCCTTTAATTGACATTGCTCCCAGGCCCACTTTGACCCGGAGTGGTAGTACCTGTTAGGGTCCCAACTATGGAGTTAATAGAAACCGACTTGAAAACAACAAATATATTCTATTAAATTGTTTTTCTTCAAAATCTTTGGATTCGGCATTAAATAACCTGAACAGGGTTGACATGCTGTCAAAACCAAAACGAACAACTAACCAATAAAATAAGACAAAGAAAGTAAGAAAGATGTAACATTCTAACCCTACACATACCCGGTAATGTAGAGTAATACAAGTGAAAAAGTAGAAAATAGATGTGTGCATGTCAATTATAAGTAGAAAAACAAAAACAACAACAAAAAAGACAGTAAAAAAGTGTAGCCATACATACCCAATGCATTAGGTTGCAAGTGACGGATTTTATTAAATAGTTATTTTGAATTTCTAACGTTACTTATAACAAAGGCGGAAAGCTACTGTTCAAGGCGTTTGAATTTATTCGTTTGATCAGAAAATATTCCTTGGGATCATTTGCCAAACTGAGTTTCGTTACTTATATATATATATATATATATATATATATATATATATATATATATATATATATATATATATATTTATTTTTAACACCTGATAATGATTCGTGGACGAATCGAAAGCGCTCGTAACAGCAACATGTATGGATCCTTTATTAATATTTTTGATTTTGAAACAAAAAAGACAATACGAAAAATTGAAAAATTAAAAAAAAGAATTATAAGACAAAATGTCTCCGTTGTATTTAATAATATTTGCTTGAATATATATATATATATATATATATATATATATATATATATATATATATATGCATACACATATATATATACAACTATATATGTATATATATATCTATGCATATATATATATATATATATATATATATATATATATATATTTAAAGTGATGGTTGTGAAGTTCCAACGAGAGAATACAATGTATATTTAAGAGTGTAGCCATCAACAATTGTGTTTTTTTTAAAAGGTTTTCATCATATTTTTATTTAAAAATATTTGTATAACGCGTTTCGAGCTTAGGGTGTGCTCTCTTCAGATTTTTTCGTAATAAGTTTTTCTTTAAAATGGGAGTTTGAAGAGTTATTTTTACCTCCGCTGATACTAAATGTGTTTTTCAGAGTGATGTGTGATCTCAGACATTCTGTCTCCAACCGTAAGTGTTCAAAGTGTCCGGTCAAAGTTAGATTCAAAGAGGGCGCTTTTGGTCAATTTGGTGAATGTTTTTAAGTTTTTTAAAGTTTTTTTTTAAAGATTTTCTTTCCCCATGTATAGCACACACTCACACACAATCACCCACGCACACATATACATACATGTACATGTACACATGCACACACGTAGGCACAAACACATACACACACATACACACACGCATACACATAGAAATATATGTAAGAGCATACATATATACACACCCACCTACACACTCACACACACATCCACCACTAACACGTCAGGCACATATGGGTTAATTTTTTAATTTTTTAATTTTTTTTATTTATTTTTTTTCCAACCAAAACCCGCATGTATATATGCGCTTAATCATTCAGACATAAGTACACGCACACACACACAAGTAAGATGGGAATAGGTAGGAGAAGATACATATACACACATATACACGTACATACACACACATATATATATATATATATATATACGTACATGTATGTGCACACACTCACAAACATCCACATACTATGTAGGCAGATACACATACACACACATAGAGAGATATATGCAGGGGCTCACACATACGCGTATATCTATATCAACACGAACACATTTATCCACTCATACATATGCATACATATGTATATACATATATATATATATATATATATTTATACACACACATACAGATGCGTACACATTCATCCACCCATATATATATGGACACATGCTCCCACAATCACACATACACATACCTATTCATACATCCCATCTTATGTATATATTGGTTGAAGTTTTCTTTCTTTTCTAATCCAAGCACATATGCATACATATATTCGGTCACCCAAACATAATTGCACGTACACACCCAAACAAGATAGAGCATAGATAACAGATGCTATATATATCTATATATATATATATATATATATATATATATATATACGCACACACAATCATATGTATACATTCACATACACACACATAT
This sequence comes from Euprymna scolopes, assembly GCF_053919585.1. NCBI lineage: Eukaryota > Metazoa > Mollusca > Cephalopoda > Sepiida > Sepiolidae > Euprymna > Euprymna scolopes. The sequence goes on along the minus strand of NC_136485.1, from coordinate 115,229,500 downwards.
ATACATGCACACATGTGTGCACATACACATACATACGTATAATTTCTAATTGTTTGTTTAGATTAGAGAAATGGTACTGTACTGGGTATGGACGTACGCACCCGTGAAAGTGTGCGCGTGCTTTATAGTGTCCCGTTTTCTACTGTATGTGGTAAAGTAGTAAGAAAATGGATGTCGTCCCTTATGTAGCTCTTAACTTGATCAGTCAAAGGTTGTAATAAGATGTCAATTAAGTTGTTAATTCTGCTTGTCGGACAGGCTGGTCCTGCTACAATGGGTCTAAATGTAAGGTCAATGAATTAGGTAAAGAAGCAATAATATTTTGGATCAACAGACACGCACAAACACTACATCCTAGATTCACAAAACAATTCATTATCGATAGTATAGACATAATCCTTCGAATTCAACAATGCCAAATACATCCAAACACTAGGTACAGCAATGGGAACGAAAATGGTACCGACTTACGCAACCCTTACATTAGCCTATCTAGAAGAAACCTTATATGAACAGGTAGAAGCAAAATTTGGCCACAGCACTAAAAAACTGTTTGTACAATCATGGGAAAGGTGCTTAGATGACTGCTTCATCGTATGGAAACCCACATGGAGGGACATCACAGACTTACACACCATACTCCAGAACCTACAACCAAAAATTAAATTAACCATAGAACAAAGCTCTACAGAATTACCTTTCCTAGATATACTGATAACGTTTAAAGACAATAACATTATCACATACATTTACCGCAAACCTACAGACACCCAACAATACTTACACTTTAAAAGTCACCACCCTAAAAGCTGCATAAAATCAATTCCCTACACCCTAGCACGTAGAATCTGCACCATAATCACGGACAATAACCTTCGGAAAATCCGACTCAAGGAACTACGAATAAATTTAAGAAAAAGAAAATACCCATCACAACTTATAGACAAAGGGATCCAACTTGCGACAAATATACCAGTAGAAGATTTGAGAACCCCTAAAGAACGAAACAAAGAACACATCCTAACATACGTCTCCGCACACAACACAAACAACCCAGAGCTTTTCACAGAGATAACGTAAAACCTCGTCCTACTTAACCAAAATAGCAAACTAAACAACTTCCTTAAAACAACAAAAATAATAAAAAGTAAACGCCAACCCAAAAGCATAAAACGCATTCTTACCTCATCCAAACTCAATCAAGACGCAACAAAAGGAGTCACAAAATGCAACAACCAACGATGTGGAGTCTGCAACATAATATTAGAGGGACACACATACACATTTACGTACCCCATAGAAACATTCAAAATTAAAAAAAAACTAGATTGAACATCAAAAAACGTAATCTATGTAATAAAATGTCCAGCATGCGATAAATCCTACATAGGCCCTACAATAAACCTTAGTAATAGAGTAGCCCTACACCGATCCAACATCAAAATCGCGGAAAATAGACACCTGCATGTATCACAACATATACACACATGCAGTGGAGGCAGATTGGAGATAATGCCCGTCTTCCAAACTAACAACTACTTCTACTTGCTAAAACAAGAAAAAAAACTTCATAGCAAAGTTTAACCCCGCCTTAAACATCTCTCCATAATTATACACATAAATAGGCAAAACACAAAATACACTTACACGCATGCACACTGGGGCAAGTGTGTGGCATTATTTCCCTGTGCCACTGTTTCTAACCCACTCAGCAGCATGGACGGGTGGTAATTTGGCCATGAGCTTAGAGATACAAAGAAATCCCTTCCCATAATTCCCTTGCTATCTTTCTGTCTCTTTCCTGCACGACCACCATGATGTGAGGACGCATATTCTGTCTCCCGTAAATGAGGGGGACCACCCCCTCCTTCAACACTAGTTAGGGTAGTTAGCTTTTAAAAGCCTATTGTCCAGTTTTAATTGTAAAAATTAATTGTAATATGTATTGTTATATATATTTTGTAAAATAAATAGTTAGTTATACCTTATGTATATTACAATTGTGTCGCGTGTCGTTTTTCTTGTGTCTGCCATGAATGCCTTAATAAATGTCTTAAGTCGAAAGGATTTAATGAGGACAAAGAGACGAAGATTCCAACCGGAATACCACCAGGGTGAAGAGATCATCTTGAGAAAAGAAAGGAGCCACACCGAGATCCAATATCTCAGGTATGATTTTCTTCTTGCTACACAGACCCTAATGACTGGCCCATCTTCATATCTTCATGAGACCGCTTTAAGACATTTACTATAACACGTCTGTCGGTCACACATAAGTGACCGGCTGATAGTGGTATAAATGATGCACTATGACCAGGACATATTGTTTCCCAGCATGGAAATAATTTCGACCCTTAAACCCACGGCACAACCAAAAATAAGGACCACTAGACGGATCGAATAAAAAAAATGGGCCACGGTCTTTAAAAACGGAAAAAAACTGAATATTTCAGGCAAAATTTTAAAAAATGGCAGACCAGAACACACGCGCACAAAAAAAAAACGCACTCAAAAAGAAAATTCAGAACCTGAGGACAAAAAAAATGTTTTTGCACCTACGAAAAAACAAAACAAAACAAAAGATCGATTTAAAAAAAAGAGTATTGAAAATACCCCTTCGAAAAAAAAGTAAGAAATCTGTCCTACACAAAGGAAAAAAAAAACAGAGACAAAAAGAATCTGTCTCTAGTATATGCAATATCTCTTTCTCTCTCACGCTTTCTCTCTTTCTGTCTCTCTCAAGATATATATCTATAGTGTGTATATCTATGAATCCTGTTATTACATGAAAGACAAAGAAAAAAAAATCCTTCAAACACGAAGCTCGAAAAATAAATTTAAAAGAGAAAAGAAGGAAAGAAAAAAAAGGATACCTAACATTGTTTTTATCTGATCTTTATTTCACGTTTATAAAGATATAGGATTTAAAAAAAAATGCTTTTGACTTTTACAATGTAAGAACTTTGTAGAATTTTAATGACTTTTTCAGTTTGGATTTGAGTGAGGGTGTTGAGGGGTGGGTGGTAGAACAATGCTACCTGCCTCTCTCTATCTTCTTCTCTCTATCTCTCTCCCTCATTCCCTTACCTATTAGGGCCTGAAAGACGAAATGAACTTGCAGTGCTTTCAATTGATAAAAAAGTTATTCAGCAGTCCTTCAGAAGTTAAGGAGAAAATTATCAATCTATTCTCACAAATTAAAACAAGAAGAATGGAGTTTGCTTTTAAATGAATGTAATAAGTAAAATATTTAAAATATTTACATCTATTTAGGATTCCTTTAAGTTATTGTATTTTTATACGTGTGCATACGTATAAATTATGTATAATTTTATGTTTGTTTTATTTTTACACAATATAAAAACAATAGGTGTTTTCTTCATAACAGCACGCCCACTAATCTTAGGCACGAGCCGCCACTGGGCCAGACATTGCAAAAGCATACAGAGTTTGATCACAAATCGAAAGACTCTTACCATAAAAAAAACTTCTTTCGGTGCTTGTACAATCTAAGTAAGAAACACATGGATATAGTATAACTCATGCATGTTTCATGCACTTTCTTTAGTTTTAGGTTTAATTAGATTGCACGGTACTATATGTTCTTTTTACATGCAAACAATAATAGGATAAATATTAGAAAAAAACACAGCATCGTAACATGAGTACTTTTTATGCAAGAAATTACCGTATATTTCACCGTATAAGGTGATCGTGAGATAAGACGAGGTACAAATTTGTAGCAAATGTGTATAGGTTTATCATGAGCAAGCACACTGCTAACTCATGAAACTATGTTTGTGTAGCCTGAACCATAGATTGGAGCTCCTGGTATCTTATGAAATATTGCTTTTAAAAGATGTTTTTTTTTATTTAAAGGCCTTCTTATACGCCGAAATATGCGGTAATGTTTTGTTCCATTATGAATTAGTATAATTAATAAATTATTAAAAATTGAAGCATTTTACATGCTATATTGTCGAAAAGTGGGCCGCAAACTAAGTATGAATGACTCACTTTATAGACATTAGCAAGCGTAACGAATTGGAAATGAATAAGCAATTTTTATATAAGATGCATTTAAGTGTCAATCTGCTTTGTGCAATAAACATTTTTTCACTGAAAAAGTGTGTTGAGTCTTGTTTAATCTGATTAATTTAGGCCGATTATATCTATCCAAAAATATATCAATATTTTTACTAATGGTACGTAAGATTGATAATTGTGAAATATTCTATGTTTATTTTAATTGTATTTCTCTTAATATTTTAGTGTTATGAGTATATTATTGGGTATACAGCAAATCATATCAAACCTTGTAAAATAGTATTTCGTTTATGCATGTTAGCATATTATGTGATGAATATATGAGAAATAATCACGTGTGTGTAAAGAGATACTGGTATATACTATTAAAGCTTAGAAAAAGATTTACAATAATTACAGTACGTATACGTCTCAATATACGATACCAGATAGCTTCTTTCTAAATACCTCCAAAATACCAATGCATACGTTAGTTTAAGGTTGACTACGACGTAAACAACTAATAATTTGAATATTTGTAGATATTGTGATATAAACCCATAAGACGACTGCTTATCTTTCATAATATTGCAAAAGGTTTAAATATGATTAATTATATTACGATATGGGAAAATCGTGATTATATTTTATCTCTCCTGATATTTGTATTTCTTTCCTAGAAAAATTATTTAATCGACATTTGTCTTTCTCTATTTTTCTCCGTTTAAACACACACCCCCACCCACCACCCACACACACACACACACACACACACATATATATATATATATATATATATATATATATATATATTTATATATCAAGGCGTGTTTATTTAGTAATTCTTATAAATTCTGCAGAAGGTTTTCACAGTACAACCTGCGGAAACCAAATCAATTCAACTGGCTAAATAGATATATTTTAGGTAAGTGATTATCGAACAGCTCTAGGGTTTACAAACGTGTATTTGTAAATGTCATCGAAATCAATAATGCACACTGTATTAAGTAAATCGAGTGTAAACAACTCATTTGAAAAGAAAGGCAGATTATTCTTGATCACGTTTTTAATCGAAATACCTGAAGTTCTGTTCGTACCACTATGAAGTAACGTTGTAAATGATGAAGAAATAGAAAACTAAAGATACTCATTCGTGCAAAAGCAAGATCTTCTGACGTCATATTTATGAGATAATTTACTATTGGGTATAGAATAAAAATATATACGCCAAATATATTATTACAGTAAGACTCAAATATGAACATAATTTGCAAAAGAATAAACATAGTACACCGCAGGTGAATTATGTACAGGCTGAAAAAATAAAATTGTCGCCCTAGAAAAGTCGACATGATTCCATTTCTGTTCGAAGACACTCGCTTTTCTTTTTTTATAAAACTTTCTAGTGCGATGGGTAGCATTCTATCATGTCTGAATGTTAAAATGTATTCAACAAGTGAGATAAGGGATACGCCGCAGTAAAACTCATGCTTCTGATCTAAGTTATGATATAAGTACTATTGCCACCACCCTCAAAATACACCAGACGATTGCCAAGAAACACAGAGACGTGCCCAGCATTATTAAACCGAACTTTCCTGTCACGGGTATAATATTAGAGCCACATCATTCAACTTCACATCTTCGAAGTAAGCTTGAAGGTCAACAGCCAAGTGTAGCTGAATGTTCTGAATAGTGTGGTGAACACCAACTTATATCAGGTGGCCACTGGCAAATCCCTTGCCTGGCAGCAGATCTCGGCGCTTGATTACAAGTCCAAAGAGCCCACGGCTTGGCTACAGAAAGAGGTGCTACACTTCTCTCACTGGTGCTCCTCCTCCATCAACTAGAACCCGCAACATAGCCTCCCACAACACGAAAGCCAACCTTATCAACAAGTATTCGCCGATTATTGCCGAGCATTCGCCGACCTTACGACAACGCTTGGGGAAGAAGTATGCTCCCAGAGTAAGGACCTGCATCAGGACGGGGATTGAGGCTGAAAACAGCTACCTTGAAAAGACGTCATCTGAAGTACATATATTGCTTTCCATTATAAGTGATAAAATAAAGCTCTAGTGGTTTTTAGGGCGAAACATTTATCGTTGCACCCTTTATATATATATATATATATATATATATATATATATATATATATATATATATATATATATATATTGTTGTGCAGATTGGTTTTTTGGAAGTAAATTCGATGAAACCCGCTTCATAATTAAAGAGCGCTCAATGGAAGACAGAGCTGGTACATAGTCTGTTTATTAAACAAATATTATTAGTTACATACGTGTAGACATGTGTAATGGAATCCTAATTCAAGGAGACCCCGTCATTAGAACGAAAAAAATAAGCGATATTAAAAAGATGGTAAAGATTACATTCGTGTTTAATCTATATATATAAAAGTGAACATGAGTGTATGTTCGCTTTTTGTGTATGTCCAAAATATTTTTTTTTTCAGAGAAGCGCTCGCTCGGCCGGCTCACAACTTATTACAACTTTTTATATCACATATAAATCATAATATCTCCAAGTTTACAAGGGAGATCGCCTGTCTATTTAATTTGCTCCACTTCGGGAAGATAAATATTCAACAGTTTTCGCTCGCCGCATGTGGATTAGGCTTTTTCCTATAATAAAAGCGACACTAATTCTGGCGGTGTGTTTTTAGTCGCGATCGCCGGAAATGTCCGAAAGCAATCAGATTTGATCAACCTGGAAATATTTTCCTTATATCAGAAGACAATTGCTATTCAAATTGGGCAAGGGGAGCTGCCCCCCCCAACATGTTGTGAAAATAAAAATCAAAACCCCGCTGTCAAAGTTGACCTCCTTAAGACATTAAAACATGCACCTGCAAATTCTAAGTAATTAAATAAATTCAAACATGTTTACGTTAGTATGTCGCCGTGGCCCACTGGTTAATGTCGCATGTTTTTCTTTTCACACTTTAATGTCACCCTTTGCCTCAAGGGTTCGGAATCGATCCTCATACTCACCTACCAAAACAATGTTTTTAAATTTAACCCCCCCCCGGGCCCGGAGTTTTGAACTCCAAACACCCGGGCAACGCCGGGTACCCGCCGCCAGGCTAATATAAGGAAGGAATGCAATATTGACTCTCTTTACAATATCGCTCATATTTCGGTCTGAAATGAATGATAAAGTCGCCTCGAATTTGTAGTCCAATGAAACATGTATCTACCTGTGCAACCAATAATATTGGTATAATAAACTGATTATATATATATATATATATATATATATATATATATATACATATATATATATATATAAATATGTATATATACTAGCAAAAGTACCCGTCGTTGACTGGGTGCAAAAACAGCCTTTCTAATTATGTGATATATCTTTGTGGACTCACCGACCCCTTATGTCTATATCAATATTACACGCTTTGTGAGAATGTTTTCATAAAGATAGCTGTTAATGAAATCTAGTATTTATTCCAAACATAAAAACGCACATATCTGTACGTCCAATGAAAGAAAATATTGATGTCATGCCTGAATTAAATTACACTTTTACAGATGTAGTCGCATATTGTTTATTACATTGTGCGATTAAAAGTATTTTGGAACAGTTCAATATTTTAAATATTTATCTCCAACTGTACAGATATAGTTTAATTTCATTTCTAATTATTTTACATTTAATGTTTTATTAATGTTTAATTAATTTAGTTAATATTTAAGTTTGTCTTAAATAAATAAGGATAAAAGGTTTGCGATTTGGTATTAATGAGATAGTAGTGAATGAGAATTATTTTATATACAAACATAATATATTTTTCAGTTGATAAATAGGAAGTAAATTAGCAGGAAAACTGAACCATGGTGAGTTTAATACAATATATATTTTAAACATAAACAAAATTCTATACGAACAGATAGTCTATGAATTTCTGGTTACAAATATATTACTTCTTTGCTTGCAATTTGTATTCATCTATGAGAAATAAACATTTTACGCGATTCTCGTTCTTATCCCACACATAACATGCACACCCACACACACACACACACACACACACACACACACATATATATATATATATGATTAATCGTATTAGTAGTAGTAGAAGTGATAGTAGTAGTATTTGTAGTAATCGTAGTTGCAATAATTATTTTTCTCATCATTATCAATATGCCCCAAATTTATTTACCCAATTAAATTAATTTTAATAACCACATCCCCTGAAAACCTCTCAAATGGGAAGAAGCAAAAATGAACAAACTATGAAATGACGATAACGACACAAGATATGTTCTCCATCTAATCTCATTTTCCTGCGTCGAACTTGATTATTCGAATTCCACAAACATTTCGTGATATATCTCATTATATTCATAGACATGACGAGATAATAACTTTTAAAAATATGACAAGTTTTGTGACACAGAGTGAATTTTCTTTTAGTATCAGGATGTATCTTTTTTAAATTGTGAATATCGCTATGCACATTTGAGATAAAAATAGTGTCTATAGTTTTTCACTAGAAATCAATCCCTAATGTTGTCATGAAGATTCGTTTGACGTACATAGCGTGTTAGTGGTCGACGAAATGTTTACTTGTTCTAAAAAGAGAAAAGCTTGAGAAAAAGGTCGGATTCCAAATTCTTCTCCACAATCAGTGTTCTATTTCTTCTTTAACACGTCGCCTATTTATTTCCCTTTCGCCGCCGCCGTTGTAATTCGTTATTCGTCCTCCTTCCAATTTATAGTTACCTCGCATGCGTGGGATGATCTGTCACTCATGTGGAATAAATAATCGTTCTTTTATAATGCAGCATCGGACAACGATAGCGCCTACGTGTCCATTTATCTTTTGTGTGTGTGTTGAACGGGTTTCTGGTTCGAATGTAAGTGTTTTTCTACCGAGGGTTCACACTAACTCTTGGCAGTTATAGCTGTGGCCCTCCACACCGTTATTACAGAGACATTATCCTTTATAGGAGCTAAGGTTTACATGGCATATTCTTCGTTCATATAAGGTCTACATGACATATAAACTTATTACAAATAGTTTAGGATGATTTATTGTATATAAACATCACCAGATATCAAGGCCAATGGACCACTCGAGGATAAGGGTTAAAGAGTGTACAGTAGAAATTGGACAATATATTAATCGTTAGTAATATAAAACTCGGTGAATTTGTAAACTTATATTGAACGGCTCATCAAAACTTGTTTACGTTAGACTTGTCAGCTGAAAAGCAGGAAAACGGAAGAGAATTCCATACGTGTGCAGTTCTAAGAAGGAAGCTTTGCTCAAGGAATATACGTTTAGGTTTAGGCAGAGATAAAGTGAGGTGGAAATTAGTTATAGTGTTTTCTGCTAGACGGGTATTTCCTGTGAAATTTTGGCGAGGAGGGGCATAGATTGAAGCTCACTCGAGCACTTGGCATGAAAATGATGATAAAGCGGAGACAAACTCGCAAGATATCTTCTGTGAGAAAGAAGTTGAAGGGAAGAGAAAAGGACCTCCGCTTTGATGCTGATTTTGAATTCTGTCAAGACAGGGTAAGTCATTTCTAGAAGCTCCTGCCCAAATATGTCAACATTAATCAATACTTGGATGTACCTGGCTCTTATACACGAGGGGTGTGCTATATGTAATTCCCCTGACCCACTTAGAGTTGTCTGATCTGGCTGAAATTTTGCCTGTGCCATGATTTATATCTATACGTGTTATGTGGATAATTACAGCTCTGAAATTATTGTGGTTTCTGTTTTACAGTTGTTTGAGCTGAGTCAGGTGTGAAATGGAGCCTGTTGAATGTCGAGCAGTGATCCGGTTTTTGTATTTGAAATGACGCACACTACAGGAGACTTTTGATGAAATGAAATACACTTATGGTGATAATGTCCCATCATATGACCTTGTAAAACGCTGGCATCGTGAATTCAAACAGAGCCGGAAGTCTGTGAAAAAAGCTCCCAGACCTGGTCGCCCCCATTCTGCTATTGATGAGGGACCTGCCCGTCAAGTTGAGACTACCATTTTGGAAGGTCGGCACATTACTATTCGCCAAAGAGCCCAAGATGTCAAGATTAGTAAAGGGTGTGTGGAAATATCATTCATGAAAATGTGCATATGTATAAGGTGTCTGCCAGGTTGATTCCGAGGTTGCTCACACCATTACAGAAGCGAGAACGCGTCGAGTGCTCGAGGATGAAGTTGGAGATGTTCCAAGAAGATGAGTCAATTACTATGATCCAGAAACACAAAACCCAGTCAATGCAGCTGAAGCACTTAGACTCACCACCTCCAAAGAAGGCAAGGTTCTAGCTCTCCGCTGGCAAGGTCATGCTCACAGTCTTCTGGGACCAGGACGAAGTAGTTATTACAGTTTCCTGGCAAATGGTACCAAATTACAGGAGCCTAGTATGCTTCCCGTTTTAGGAAATTAAGGGGAGCTATCAAAATCAAGAGGCGGGGCCAAATCAACAAAGGTACCTCCTTCCTGCAGGACAACGTCCGGTCCATAACTCTCATGGCGCCATCGCGTGTGGTTATGAAATCCTCTCCCATCCTCCCTACTCTCCTGACCTTGCACCCTCTGACTTTAATCTCTTCCCAGCCATGAAGTTGTTTTTGAAAGGAAAGCGTTTCCAAGATTATGCAGCCTGGAATTCTGAAGTCATGTCGTGGTTGGAGGACAACCTTGGGTGTTCTACAAAAACGGTCTCCAGAGCTGCATAAAACGATAGGAGAAATGCATAACTCTGGGGGGTTCCTATGTATAGAAAGACTAATAACTGTGTCAAGTTTTGTTGCTCTACTATTATGGGAAGTAGGGCAGGGGCATTACTTATTGCACCCTTCTCGTAGATAGAGATTTGTATCAGCAGTGAGATATCTACTGAATCGATTGAAGGAGCCCACCATTTTTAAAGCGGCCTTGGCTACAGATGTTATGTATGTGTTCAATTTAAGTTCAGGAGTAAAGATCAAGGTCAGAAACTTGTCAAAACATGATGCCTCCCCGAAACGAGAGCCATTCATTTCAATTCATGCCAGATGGGGATCAAAGCGCTGATGATATAAAGATAAAGGCTTCGTTTTATATGCATTAATAGTAACAAGCCACCTCTTTCCCCATTGTACCACTAGTGTAAGATCAGAGAAGAGAGAATCAGAGATAATTTGGTCGTTTATGGTCTTAGATGTGCTACCATAGATTGTAGTGTCATCAGCATAAGGATGCCATTTGGAAGAGCATTAATGTAGATCAGGAAGGTAGTTGACCCCAGGTTGAACCCGTTAGGGACTTCAGCATCATTACTGAGAGCTTCAGATTTCTGCCCATCAACCACTACTCTTATAGCCTATCAGAAAGAAATGATTTAATTATTGAGAAGACAGCTCCAGCTATTTCGTAGCTGGAGATATTAGGAAGTAAACCTATGAGGTATAACTGTAAGCACATCTGCTGTAGATCTAGCATAACGGAAACCATATTGCTTTTCATTAAGAATGATACTTTTGATAAGATGGTTGATTACTTCTGTATTCAGCACATATTCCAGCAACATACTCATGAGGCACATGAGCATTATTGGCCTGTACTGAGAGGCATATGAGCGATCTCCTGAATTCTTAAATACAAGGCATTCTAATGAGATTTTCCAGGGTGATGGGAAGCAATTCTCCTTAAGATAACATTTAAACAGTTTTGGAAGGATAGGCGGTAGTTCTGGTTGAAGTCTTTTGAGTACCATCATTGGAATAAAGTCAGGGCCGCTTTCTTTACTGGAATCAAGGTTTTTGATTGGTTTGTCAAATTACGTACAGATATTTGTATATCACATAGCGTGTTTTCTGATACAGGAAGAAATATTTGAGGCGTGCGGCATTGGTCGCAAATGGTCGAGTTAGCTGCAAAGTTCTTGGGAAAGAGTTTGGCTTTGTCTTACTCTGAAGAGATTACCTCAGGTCCATTGATGATAATTGGGATAGAGCACACGCTTCTGTTCAGGATTCTGTTTGCTATTTGCCAAAACTGGTGGGAACCAAGCCGCTGCTCAGTTACTTTGGAATTGATGGACTGAGCATACAACTCTCTTGCGTTCTTTATTACTCTTTTACAGTGGTTTCTGGCAGTCATGAAAGCAGCTCTAGTCTCAATACATCTATTTAGTTGGAAGCAATGTTAAAAAATATTTATGTGCGCAATGGCAGCAGTACATTCTGGAGAGAACCACGGTTGGCTGCTAGGTTTTTGCATGAAATTATCGAAAGTATTACACGGTCTATACCTACAATTAAACATTCCGTCAGGTCTTATGTAGACGACACATCCTTTTTAAACATGGAACGCAGAGGTAGATCAGATATAAATGTACGGAAGATATCCCAGTCTGCCACAGAGTATCGATATACTGTACGATGGAGGAGTGCATCTGATGAGTTATTTCATTTGTATTTTTATCTTAACTGATACAACACAGAAGTCGGAAGATCCAAGTGGAGACAGAACGGAAGATGACCGCAGTTCACGGCAAGTTTTGCGAAAAAAGTCTAGGAGACTTGCATACCGGCCGTCAGTATCAGGAACACGGGTGGGTTCGTGAACAATCTGAATGAGGTCATAAGTAATGGAGAAATCATGACAGAACCTCCCCTCATCATCAGTCTTGTTTGAGTGAGTTAACCATTTCACATTGTGAACATTGAAGAATCCACATACATGAATAATAGCTGAAGGATAAGCAGATAGGGCGTGGTCAATTTTCTCAGATATGCTTTTAAAGATAGCAACTCCGCTGTTGTGGGGGCGATAGAGAGCAAATATAAATGCAGTAGTTTGAGCTAGTGCAACCCGGAAGCACATATAGGGTAAGTTAGGAAAGCCATCTTTAATATATGCACATATTCCATGCCCATGGCGATGTTGGGGGTCAGATTTGAAAGTTAAATTAGATTATCCTTTAATTACGAACTCATCTAGGGAAACGGTCTGCCCAATTCGAGTTTCACTTATAAATAATATGTCTGGTTTAGTCTCCTGTAATTGGATTTCAACCTCTAGAAGGTTAGAACGTTGACCTCTGATGTTAGAAAAGGATACCTAGTAGTGGGGGTCTACGTTAGAAGTTGGAGGGCAGGGTTTAATAGTGGGTGGGTGTTTTTTTTATTTTTGGAGACTTTTCATGATAGTGTTTTGGGAGTTGTTGGCTAGGTCGACAGAATTACTTCAAGCAGGGCAGAGAGGGAAAGTAAGAGAGAAATAGAAATGAAGAAATATTTTTGTAGCACATGAAAAGGTAAAGCCGTAACAATTACCAACTAATATGGCATCGAGGGATCCCAGCAGAAGCTACTGCATGGTTCTAGAATCCATTCACAAAATTTTAATACAGCAGTACAGTACTTTTCACCTTCTGATAGGACAGCATCCTTAGTGGTTAATCCAAAGTTCGGGTCCCTGACTATCAGACAGATCACGTCAGCCCAAATAAAACGGTTACCGCCAGCACCCTTACTAATGACATGTCTACAAGGATAGATATAGAAACAGAAAATTTCTGACATATCTGACGTCTGTTCACACAAAACACTGCCCAGAATACAGCTTTTCTTCTCCCTTTGACATACAAATCACTCATTTAAATATGAAGACTAAATGACAAATAAAGAGAAGCGAAGTTAACTGGAACTGCTGATAACGCATACACAATGCATCGTCTACTCGCCATTAAAAATCCATTAAGTATTGTACTTAATAAAATTCCACTTGGCGTGTTTAGGGGACGGTATGGTGAAACATTCCCTTCTCACTAAATAAAAATGAACACAATTGCCTAATCTGTTTTGGCTATGAACTTGGAACATGTAAAAACAATTTATGGAGAAAAAATCTATTTAAAAAGATAAATAAATATATATTCAAAATGAACTTGCCAGATTGACTCGACATATTTTTCAACGAGAAAATCATTTAAACAATTAATAGAACAATGAAATAAAGATAAAGATTAAAAACTGAAATAAATATAATATTAGCACTGCCATCTGGGAAAGAAATGTTCCAAATTCATAACTTAACTGCTAAAATACGTCCTTCAATAAGAATTGATTTTGCTGGAAATGAAATTCAGCGTGTTCATTTTTGAAAAGAAAACGGTCATCACGTGATATATCTCACTACTTGGACAAGCATGTTCTTTGTACAAATATGAAACGCAGCACTTCCAAGTAATTATCATCCGTAAATCTTTGTACAATTTTAACACTTATCATGCGTAATTCTTTGTACAATTTACAGAGATGTATAACACATAAATTTATGAATGAGAGTAAATCGGCAATGTAAACATTAAATAACAACATCTCGGATAATAGAAGCATACTAAATGATCGATCTATTTACACATATCACACCTGTTCATGTAAAGTCTATCTGACTTATATTATTAATAGACGTAACATACTAACCAAATTGAAGATTGGTTATCAGATCAGAATCCATACTTCAAATATGTATAAACCTAAAGTATGAACAAATAACAAAGAACTATCAGAAAATGCGTATGAGAAAAATGAAAATAGAATTATAATAGGAGCAGCAAAATAGACATGTAACAAAAGAAACATAAAAACTACAAAACATATACATTAAACTACATACATAGTAAAATAAGTGTAAATATTCAAATAACTTGACGGGAAAAGCAGAAATCAAGAGGTTACAGCATCAATAAGGTTCTAGATTGAAAAATGTACGATTATACATGAGTAATTCTGCGTGATAAATAAACGTTAAAACTGCAATTTGCATTTAATCAAACATAGAGACCTATTGATTAGGATATCCTCAATACAATAACGAACATTTTAAACTTGAAAGAAAGTGAGAACGGTGTAACAGGTGTATATATAAGTTCAAGTAGTTCCCCTTTCTTAACAGAAGGTAATATGCGTATAGTACAGAAATACAATAGAGCTGATTCCAGGAGGGTAACACTGATTCCAAATGAGGACCAGGAGTAAACAAAAGAAAGTTTAGTACAACAGTCTGCAGCCGAGTTATGTATTTTTAAAATAAAATCACTGTATGTTCATTCTGTACAATAAAAAGTTATCTGATGGTATCGGAATGATGCTAGAACTGTGTAGTTGTAAGTTGTCCACATTCCGGGACTTCAACTTATTTCTTTTAATAAATGTTTGTTTACTGCTAATCGCCTAAGGCGCCTACACCAGTGAATACCGACGAGTCTCCCTAAACACTTTTTACGGGCCGGAAATCTTTTTCTTAGGACACTGATTTCTTTATTTCATGTTCCTACTCTCGTGTCACATTTCTCACCGAGGTAAGGAAATAAATGACCAGTTTACGATTGGAAAACTGTAAAATGTTTTTTTTTACTCCTAATCGGAGTATGACAACAATGATTGTGACAATCGTTTTTATTACCACCGATTGTGGTAATCAACCACTCAAAACCTTCTAAAGTAGCTATACAAATTGTCGAATTTTCAATTCCATCAGTTCGCCGACTGTTTAAACAGAACTTATTCAATGCTTAGACGATAGAAGACTATAAGAGACGCCTTAGATGACGGACGGACAGCATTAAACATATAAAGAGAACATTTTTATCAAAAGAGAAACCGAAAATTATATCACTATATACAGAAATAACGTCTCTGAAATGTACCGAGAATGAGACTATTACCGACTACGTTCTTACTGCAGAAACAACCGCGAATGCGTTAAAACTCTCAGGTGAAATAAGAGATAGCTTTCTGATATCATTGACCCTCAAGGGACTTCCAGCCGATTTTAAACCACTTACAACTGTTATAACGCAAAAAGGCAACCCCATACATTTCAGTGAATTTAAAGTGGCATTGCGCAGTTACGAAGAGACTAATCATATACTCGTGGACAATGATAACTCCAGCAGACACCACCAAATTACACACGTCACCGCAATGTATTCTGCAAAAGTAATTTTCCTAAGAATAAAATTATCTGCTATAATTGTGGTCGACCCAACCACAAAATTTTCCAATGTAAATATAAACGCTGTAAAATGGATTCCGTAAAAAAAACGTTCAGAATTTCTGGAAGAACATACATTTCTATACATATGTAACTTTTACAATACCACAAAGGGTAAAAACCTCCTTGTAGACTGTGGTGCTACAGCGCACGTTATCACCAAGGAATCTGATCTTATAAATTTGTATTCAAACTTTAATTCACAAAGTCATTTTCTCGAACTTGCTGACGGTAGTCATATAAATGATATAATCTTGAAAAGAGGCGATGCTAAAATATCGCTAAAGATAATAAAGGTGAAATTTGTAAATGTATTCTAAAATTGCTCTGTTCATACATACATATATTTAAGCAAGATATATTTTTCCGTGCAGGCTGCAATTAAACAAGGCGCGAATGTAAAGTTTGGCCAAAGCAAGTGAAAATTGATATACCCCAATGGAACTGTATTTGACATGAAAGAAGATGGCCGACTATATTATTTAAAACTGCCTGTCACGACTTGGAAACCTGGCATAAAATTCTAGGACACTGCCATACAAATAGTGATGTGTGTGCACAGGGGAAAATGACAAAATATATAAGCAGAACGCCAGAGAAGAAGGCCACGAGAATTTGCTCACTTATGGGTTGTGACTGAAAAGGTCCGATCAGCCCGATAGGAAGATATAATCTAAGGTAAGTTTTGAACTTTATTGATGATTTTTCAGGTATACTTATAGTTTATTTTCTAAAAATAAATCCGACGCTATCCTGACCACTAAGACATATTTAGCTGATATGTCCCCGTGCGGCTCGGTAAAATGTATTCGACCAGACAATGGAACTGAAATTACTAGTAAAGACTTTGAACTTCTATTTATAAACCACCGTATTAAACACGAGAAATCCTCGCAGTATTCACTCTTCCAAAATGGCACCGCTGAAAGGGCATGTCGAACCCGTTTTGAAATGACAAGATGCCTACTTATCGAATCGAAATTAGCGCATAGTTTATGGCTTACGCTTTAATGGCAGCAGCATACATCAGAAAGATATCGTTCAATACAAGATTAGGCAAAACACCGTATGAAGCGTTTTGTGGTGTAAAACCTAAAATGAACAGAATGCATATATTTAGTTCAGATTGTTTTGCATTTAGAGAAAATACCAGTAAACTAAATACTAAAAAGCGAAAAAGGTATGTTCGTAGGTTACGATAAAAACAGCCCTACACAGTTAATCTACTTTCCAGCCCCAAATCTCATAAAAAGGGTTAGGTGTGTAAAATTCAATGATACATAAAATTTTCAAAATGGCGATCCAGTGGATGAAAAACGTGAAGAAATATCACCTAGCATCTTAATCGATCACAATGAAAATATTAGTAACGATGATAATTACAGCAGAACCACCAACGAAAATATGAACCAGACACGTCGATACCCAACCAGGAAGCGAAAAGGTCAGATTTGTTACAAATTGAAAATATACAATGCTACGCAGTGGATTACTGTTCCTGGTTGAAAAGCGCGCCGGAAATTATAATGAGGTGATTAATTCAGAAATGGAAACAAGCTATGATATCCGATATGAAAGCTTTATCTGAAAATAACACTTACGAAATAGTGGCAAAAGCAACATATAAAAATATAATTTCTTCACTCTGTTTTTTTCCAAAAAAAATCACAGCTTCTGGCAGTGAAACTTTCAAAGAAAAATTTGTTGCAAAAGGTGTTTCACAAATTTCTGGAGTGGAATATTTTGCAACATTTTCACCAAAGACAAATTTAACGACAATTAGAATTTTATTACAACTTGCGGTTCAATACAATTAAAAATACATAAAATGGATGTGAAAAATGCTTACTTAAATGCTTCGATTGACTGTAAAATCTATATTTACCCTCCAGACGGATTTAAAATGAAAAATAATAATTGCGCGGGAAAACTGAATAAATCGTTATATAAACTAAGACAAAGTGCTCACAAATGCAATCTAACACTCCATAATTATTTAATAGAACAGGAATTAAAGCAATATCCCGAATACGCGTGCATGTATACCAAAAATGTGAGTAATACATTTTTGATTTTGTTTTTTTATGTTTGGCAATATATTACTCGCCTCAAACTGTGACAATACTTTAAAAAACAAACTCCAATCCTTACATCATCAACGCTCTGATCCCCAGCTGGCATCAATTGTGATGGATGGCTCTCGTCTGGGTGAGGCCCCGTGTTTTGACAAGCTTCTGAGTTTGACCTTTACTCCTGATCTGAAATGGAACACGTACATCAAGTTTGTTGCCAAGGTCGCTGGATAGATGGTGGGATCCTTCTACCGCTCCAGAAGATATCTCACTACTGATGCAATTATCTATCTATATAAAAGCCAAGTACGTCCAAGGATGGAATACTGTTGCCATATCTGGGCAGGAGCTGCTAAAAAGAGCCTATCCTGCCTTGACAGAGTACAAAATAGACTTCGTGGTTTAGTGGGGGATGCCCTTTTCTCTACCCTGCAACCTCTCTCCCACAGAAGAGACGTTGCGAGCCTATCCTTGTTTTATCGTTATTTCCATGGCAGGTGCTCGTCTGAACTCCAGTCACTGGTCCCCCCTCGCCAATCTTTCAAGAAAAAAACACCCGTCTAGCTGAATCCACTGTGAAAAATTTCCCCAACTCTATATCTGTGCCTAAATCAAAACGCGGATTCCATGAACAAAGCTTCTTTCTTAGAACTACACGCCTGTGGAACTCTGTTCCGTCTGCCTGCTTCCCTCCGGACTACAACTTGAATGTCTTCAAGTCCAATGTAAACAAATTCCTTATGAACCGCCCCCTTAAGTAAACGCTTCAGCAAATCTCCTCACTAACGTAATGTACTTGCAATAATCCTTATCCCTGAGTGGCTTCCGGGCCTTGATAAGTGGTGATCACTGTGTAAAAAAAAAAGATGTTAAAAATATATTAAATAAATAATTTTAAATTCCCGATCTTAGACGACTGTTATGGTTTCTCGGTATAAAACTTACCTTCAAAAATGAGACTATAACTATGTAACAATCACGATACATTGAAAAAACTCTGCTCAACCTCGGAATGCAAGATTGCAAACCATGTATAACTCCCGTCGAAATGGACATAAATAAAAAGAGAGACCGAAACAAAATCCATAGATAATCGATTATACAGAGAAATGATTGGAAGGCTCGTCTATTTGACGACCGCAGCTAGGCCTGACATATTTTACACTGTAACAAATCTACCTCCAAACTTATGGAGACCAACGATTCATGAATTTAATCATGCAAAACATATCCTTCGTAATCTAAAAGGAATCAAGGAACAATCTTTAATATTTAAAAAGTCTACATATCCTCTAAATTTAGAAGGACTTTCAGATTCAGATGGGGTAACTCTGAGAATAGGATGTGTATAACGGGGTATTGTTTTAGACTGTCAAAGACTGGACCTATGATCTCTTGGAAAAATAAAAAGCAACAAAATGTTACCCTTTCTACATGTGAAGCAACATTTGTGGCGCTAACCTACTCCGCGCAGGAGCCAATTTTTCTGAACATCCTTCTAAAATCTATTTTAAAACCTGATCAAAGTAAAACACCTATAGTAATTCATTGTGACAATCACAGCAGTATCTTATAAGCAAATAATTCTATGATTCATCACAGAACGAAGTATATTGATATCAGACATCATTTTATAAGAGATGAAATAATAATAAACTCTATTACTCTTACTGATGTGTCGTCTGAGAATAATATAGCCGACATTTTCACTAAATCTATAAAAAGAATAAAATTTAAACAGTTTAAAACCGAACTTTTTGGAATCTAATTATTAATAAATCTCTTTTCAGAAACCCTAAAAGAGAAGCATGAACAGTCTAAATCACACCCAACAAGAAAAACAAATTGTAAATTGTCTTGAGCACGACGTTAAACTGCGACCATTTCTATCTTACGTACCAAATTAACCAACTAATACCTAATGTAATGTTTCCAGTTTTTGTTTAAAACAAAAAGAAAGTGTATTTGTGAATTTTTGTGAATATATGTTTATATGTATTTGAATAGGATTCGATTTGTATGTTTGTATATATATATATATATATATATATATATATATATATATATATATATATATATATATATATATATATATATGAAAAGTGCTCATTTTTATATGTATAAAAAAACCAACAAAACTCAATGTGATTTACAAAAAAAATGGCTTCTTTTTTGCACATATTATACCAATATATTAATTCTTTTTGACCAATGAGGATAAAGACACATGCGACCCAAAAAATAAATAAATAAATAAATATATTTTATTGGATTATTTTTATTTGTTCATTTATTTATTTTAATTTTCTTTCCTTTTCTCAGGTCAAACCAACATTGAATCCGAAAGGATTTTTCCATTATATCAAAACAGGGTGTGTGTAAAATGTTTTTGACTCCTAATGGGCTTAGTTATTTAAATTGATGCCCACATCAGCAATATTTGGCACAAGGCTGGAAAAGTTGGGAACAAACTAGGCTCCCCTAAAGGAAGGGCACTCCTAGAATTGCAAAAATGCCTAAGTAAACTCGTCGGCATTCCCCCGTCAGGGCGCCTCAGGCAGTAAACGATGAACTTACTCCACCGGAAAGCCTGGTGGCAAGGCCTAGGAGGGTGGCTCTCTTAGGTATTACCCAGGCGGTGTACCTCAGTCCGGCCCCTCACCTATCGGGCTGAGTGGCAAGTAACGAATCCTTGACGAGTACTTCTACCCTGTCTCCCTGCAGCCGAAGCCGATAGCAGACCTTCGCCATTACGAGTAATGGGGGTAAAAATTTAATCGCTGTCTACCACAGCAATATGTGGCACAACGCCGGAAGGTAGGGATCCAGCAGGCTCCCCTAAAGCAGAGTCACTCTTGCAATTGCAAAGATTGCCTGAGTAACCGCGTCGTCATTCCGCGGTCGGGGCGCCTCATGCAGTAAGCGTTAAACTTACTCCACCGGAAAGCCTAGTGGCAATGCCTGGGAAGGTGGACCTCCTAGGTATTACCCAGTCGGTGTACTTCAGTCCGAAAGGGTTGGGCCGGTTCTCAGCCCCTCACCTGTCGGGCTGAGTGTCAAGTAACGAATCCTTGACGAGTACTTCTACCCTGTCTCCCTGCAACTGAAGCCGCTAGGAGACCTTCCCCATCAGTCGATTCATGGGGGTATATATTTAATTGCCGCCCACATCGGCAATATTTGGCACAAGGCCGGGAAAGTGGGATACCCGCATGCTCCCCTAAAGGAGGGACACTCCTGCAATTTTAAAATTTGCCTGAGTAACCCCGTCGGCATTCCCCGGTCGGGGCGCCTCAGGCAGCAAGCAATAAACTTGCCCCACCGGAAAGCCCGGTGGCATGGCCTGGGAGGGTGGACCTCCTAGGTATTACCCAGGCGGTGTAACTCAGTCCAACGAGTGCTGGGCCGGTTCCCGGCCCCACACCTGTTGGGCTGAGTGTCAAGTGATGAATCCTTGACTTGTACTACCCTGTCTCCCTGCAGCCGAAGCCCCTAGGAGACACATCCCATCAAAACAGTGTTTTAATGACAATAATGAGTTTGACAATCGTTTTTATAACCACCAATTGTGTTAATCAACCAATGAAAACGTTCCAAAGTTACTATAAAAATTGTCGAATTTTGAATTCAATCAGTTCACCGCATTTGAGTACTAGCCGCCATCTTTGTTACTAGAAATTTCTTCATACTCAGTATCGAGACTTCACTCTGTTTAACATAATGTCTCAACACTTAACAAAAACGTTAACAGCAAAGTAAACTCAGAAAATATAGCTAACGTTTATAAGAACAGATTATTTCCGGAAGAAACATATAGAATTCCATAAAACGACCAAAGCTAAGACTGTCCACAGTAGTCGACTAAATAATACTAAAAAATGTAAGGCACATAACCCCATTATTACATTGTTCTGCAAGAGTGCAAAATACGAATAGTCCTATTAAATATTACATTAAAGATGAGGGTTTGATTCTGTATGAAGATGTGTGTGAATGGGATATATTTTTTCTAGCTTGGTCTATAGTGATATTCGGTGTTATCTTTATATATTGCGTAAATAAATTGAAGCATTAATATTTTAACTGGAAGTTATATGACGTTCAATTATATAACATTACATGTTATTTTCTGAGGAATATCTTCAATTTCAGCATTTATTCACATAGCAATTATACCACTCAATGTATACTACTAAGGAGACCAAATATTGAACACACCTTCGTGAATACAAACGCAAAGAATACAAATTCCTCACGTGTAAAGATTAATTACATTTTTAAGAAAGAAATAATAAACTAAATAGTCATTATCAGACTTAATAGGTCGCAAAATAATGAAACGATGGGGGCGTTCATTACTTTAAATAAAAGTGCTCAACTACAAAAAAGGTTGCGAAGTAATAAACGCAGCTCTCGATTATGATAATTTTATAACTGAGACAAAATACGCATATCATTCAAACTAAATTATATTATAGAAATGAAATTGACGGAATAATCATATGGTATATATCGTATGATATATTATTTATGAATGACGACAGTAATTCAAATATCATGAACAAAGAATGAGAAATTTTCTCAAAGTGATCGGCTGATAAAAACAGTACATTCAAAGATTGGTGAGTGTTTAATATTGCATGGGTAGTTTAATTAATATACTGGAAAAATGCATAAACGTTAACTTAATGGGTACTACATATAATCAAGTGTATAATAGAAGAAAAAGAACCAAGGAGAATTAAAAGTAGATAACAATAAAATATGTTAGAAAATACTATTAGCAGTATAGTTGTTGGTTTAATCGTGTTTATGAACGTATCGTTCCTATTGTTCAGCATGTATGATTTTGAAACATATAATCACCAGATCTGATATTCTAATTCATAAAAAAATCATTAATTATTCACTATATTATAACCACAAAAAAATCAGATCATATTTTAACACGCTGTTTACAGGTTGTGGTTTTCTTTACAGTGCCTGCATTCATTGTTCCCCAAAGTATTTAGACTTTTTTGTGAAGTTTATTCCGATTGCACAGGTTTTGCAACTATCAATACATATTCCATTTCTCTATTCACGTATTTTCCGGTTTTTTATGACTGCGTTATTCTGTGCATATTTTTCTCTGCTTCACGAATATAATCGGTATTTTTTTTTTATATGTTTCATTGATTATCTTAATTTTTACTCTTCCAAATGTTCACTTGAGTCATTGACAATGACTTTAAACTGTTATAACTACGTAGTAGATCTAAGAGTAAAACAAATAACTACTTTGTTTATTTCCTTCTTTTTCTTGTTTTACTGATTAGACTTTTAGTTATTTTTCTTCTTGTTATTTTTCCTACACATTTTTCTTTATTAAATATTTTTTTATACTTTTATGTATTATCATTATATGTAGTGTTAACTAGTTAAGTAATATTTTATTAATTAGAAAGTATAGTAGTAAGTGAAATGGTAGTCTACGTAGTACTAGAACTAGTCTTAGTGTTAAGTTAGTCATAATGATGAGTCTATCATTATAGTTAGTGGTCATGCGTGAAATGTTTGAGACCGGTTCAAAGTTTACATTGTGAGATGACTTTCACATTATTCCTCTTTATTTTATGAGTTTAATATATATATATATATATATATATATATATATATATAAGTCCGTGTATATATATATATATATATATATATATATATATATATATATATATATATATATATACATATCTATGCATAAGCCTGAAGAATCCTAAAGTGGATAAAACGCGGAATATTCAGTGTAGCTTAATCGCCATATACATGTGAACGTGTCTGCGTGTGTATATGTGTGTCTGTGTGTGTACATTTCCCTACGCAATAACTCTCTCAATTTTAAGTCTACGGACATGAAATTTGATATACAGGGTACTGAAATTTGGGGATTTGTTTTGTGATGCGTGGTCGGCCAGAAATTTGGTGTTAAAGGGGTAAAAATTCAAGGATTTTACTTTTCAGAACGCTACTAAACTCCTCCGCCAATTGTGGGTTTAAACAATTCAAATTTTAAATATATGTTCCTTCGACATGTATCTAAATTAATAACTTGATTTGAGCTCATAAATGTAAAGGGAGCATAATAGGGGTCAAAGTTTAAAAAAATACATCTGTGGTCTCTACCAAATTACTCAGACCATTTCAGGTCTAAACATTTGACATTTTACATAAAGGGTATTCAGAGATAGGGAAAGCGTTTTAATCAATTTGGGTCGCAGATCTTTGGTTACCAATATATAAATATATGTATGTATGCATGTTTGCATGTCTGTCTAAAACTTTCGACAGAGGCGACGGATTTTCACAAGATCAGTATCGTTTTCAAGTTCGGCCTTTCAAACGACAAATTGGTTAAAAACATTAATATCTTCACCATCAACTGGGCACTTTTCTACAGGGGGGTCACTTTTTTCGCCGATATGTTTGAAAGACATCGTCTCCTTTCAATTATCTAGCCTAAATTTTAACCTACGTCACTTCCGGTTTGGCGGTGGTCGTAACAGCAAAGACGTCAGGTTTTCCCCGTTCTTTACCTCCTTCTCGCTACGGGTTCGAGCCTGCCTTCCTACTACTATTTTATTTTTACGCAACATACACATCTAAACAACGGGGAAATGCTGGGCTGAAATGCTAGTATATACAAAAGTGAAACTGTCTGTCTGAGTGGATGTCTGTTTACATTTCCCTACACAATAACTCTGTAAATTTTCAGTCTACAAACTCGAAATTTGATATACAAACTATTGAAATTAGGGGGAAAAATTGTAGTTCGTTTTGGGTTAGAAATTTAGTTGTTAGAGATCAAAGTTCAACGAGGTGAGTTTTAAGAACTCTACCAAACTGCTCCGCCCATTTTGGGTATAAAAAATTGAAAGTTTAGATATATGTTTCTTTGTCATGGATCTTACTAAATAACTTTATTTGAGCCCAAACAATAAATGTTAAGGGGTCATAATAGGAGTCAAATTAAAAAAAAAACGTCTGCTGTTTTTACCAAATTACTCAGAAAATGTTTTGTCTAAACATTTCATATTTTACATAAAGGGAATTCAGACATAGGACAAGCTTTGTAATCTGTTTGGTTCGAAAATTTGAGCTATCAATATATAAATGTATATATGTATATTTGTATGTCTGCATAAAACTTTTAACAAATGCGACGGATTTTTACAAGATCAGTATCGTTTTGAAGCCCGACACTTCACACGACAAATACCGAAAAAATGGATAAAAACATTAATTTCTTCACCCTCAACTCGGCACTTTTCTACAAGGAGGGGGTCGCCTTCTTCGCCGATATTTTCGAAATCATCATCTTTTTCTATTGGCTAGCCTTAATTTTATCCTAGGTCACTTCCAGTTCGGCGTTTATCGTAACATGTTCTCGGCTTCGAACCTGCCTTCCTACCACAACTTTTTTTTTTTGCTCAACACACACCAATTTCAAATTCTATTTGAAACAGCAACATTTATCAAGGAAAATTTTATCGATTTATTTAAAGTTCTTTCTAATAAAATACGCATTTATGAAAGAGCATTACGATTATTTAATAAAAATATAACTTTGATATGACTGAAAGGCAATAGTCAACACAGAGTATCATTACTCGAGAAATCATATTAATATTACGCGGAATATATCGGTTTGTTCTTTCGTTAACTGTCAAATATTGTGACTCAAAAGAAACTGATTTTAATTCAAAGTGCACAAAGCATATAATTTTTGCTAAATAGGAGTAAAATATGATAAAATATATTCCAATGCAACAAAAATATAATGTAAAAAAATACAGTTAAATATAGAAAATTTGGAAAAGCAAATACAAAAGGATAGATTAAATATGGAGCTGAGGAAATGAAAGAAAGCGAGCTAATATTTTCGTTTAAAGTCCTTTAGAATGTAAGTAGAAAAAATCTTTGGAGTTATCAAAAATAGATGCATTTATAAGTCGTATACGTAGAGTTGACACATTCCATATGGAATATGCTTAACATCTTGCCTATAGTTGCATAAAATACTTCGATCTATGAATACATATTATTATTATTCTAACTCTTCATCAAAGAGACGTTATAATACGTAGTTCGCTGCACCTTATCATACGTAATATTCATGCAAATCTCATCGAAATCTTACCCGTGGTTTCTAAATAAAGGGAAACGAACAAACAAAAAAAGAAGCAGACATATTTAATAAGAGATACATATTATATACATACACAGCGATATGTGTTTTCGTAGTAACAATTTTATATCTGTTTTTTAAATGGGAAGTGTTGCAAGTCTGCTATATATAGTAAATGATAGCTATATTATTTTTTATATTATTGACTGATGACGTAGAGAGAATGACTATTTTTAATGGGTTATTACCAATTATTTTGCCTGTTGATAATTATGTGTGTGTATTCAATTTGTATCATATGTCTTATTATATCGGTGTTTTCATTGCTATCTACCAGCTCGTTGTTAGTTATAATTAATATTAGCTTTAATTGCATTTTTCATCAGCGTCTTCGTGTCTGTTCTCTACAGGTCGCTATTAAATTAATAGTTCGGTTCTTTAAGTTCATTAGGCGTGGCTCCTTCAGCTGTTTCTTTTCGAGATTTTTCTCTTTTAATTATTATTACATAAAATGCAATTGTAGCTGCATGCTTTAACCCTATACAAATACCAATTCAGTTCATATGGTCCATTTATTTAATAAGTAATTTCTTAAAGCTTATTAACTCAAATCCAAATTCACACTACACTGCTTGGGTAATATAGAAAGGAAGGTATCAGTTGAATAATGGAGTTAGCTCTAAAACTTTGCTACGAAAAATACATAACTTGTAAAGAAAACAAACGGAAAAAAGTTTATGCGTCGTTGTATAATTAATCCGGACTGTAAGATCAGTTGAAAGTTCCCTTATTGTTACTGCGTAAACACGTGCATTAATTTCTAGTGAAGATATGGATTCTAAATGACTTACTACTTAGTGTAATATATTTCTATTTCTGGGTAGCAATCTAGTTTTAAAAACTAAAAAGTACATTCGTCGCCGTTGTTGTATTTTTAATTAAATTTACCCTCTGAGGAATTTGTTCTTCTGTGAATTTTGGCTCGGCCCATCTTTACAGGGTGTATTCTTTTATGATTTTTATCCTAAAAATTAACTGCAAATAAATATTACTTTAGTATACAGATAATTGGATTTCATAAAAACTAGCAGGACTGGTGCACCGATGTAGGCCGGTGCAATTATGCCCCTCTCTCCACCATTAAAAAACATAATAAACTCACAGTTGTTAGTTGAAGCTACTGCCGGACCAGTAAAATAGCAGGCACTGGCGTCCATGGTCAAAATTAATGTACGATGCGGAAGTAAAAATGTTAGTATCTGTAACCCAATTCTTAACATGAGTATTTTATTATGTGCTCTGAGTATTCTGTGCTTTTAACTAACGTGCTAAATTAAAGTTCGTTAGTGTTACCTATTAGATAGCAGCTGTTATTGTCTACCTCTAACGTATAATCAAAATTAAAGAATGAACTATAAATCTATTATTACTCAATTAATGTAAACGCTAACATTAAACAGTGCGGCGTACCTTAGCAATGATTCCCGTAGCATTCAATTTGTTTTCTTTTAAGTGTGTCGTAAATTTTCCGTCGATTATAATTTAGTACAGTCTTTTTCTCAAATTAAATAAAAAATAATGTAGTATTTTTAAGGACTGTAGTAGTCGGGGATCAATTTGCAATGATAGGGTTCTAATAAATAGAACTATCCCTTTTTTGTCACATCAGTTAAAAATGCTGCTACTTAGCGCTAAATATTTCCATTTTCTGTTGGTATCCCTTTTGTTTCAAGGTATTTTAGTAATATGCAAGGTAAACGCGTAATCTATGATAGGTGTCATAGAAATTTGCGAAATATTGAATAGGGAAGATCTAAATGGAAGTGGTTGCATTAACAACGAGAGTGGCTGAAAAGTGGGGGTTCAATTTAGTAGAACGTTATAATGCCAGATTAAAGCCTGACGTCCTGATAATCGTCTGAGAAATTTACAAATAAGTGAAAAATCAATAAGAAAATATTAGTATGAGCAGAAAAAAGATTAAAAAAGCAATAATGTATTACTATAGCCAGACTTTCACAAAGAGAAAACCAAATTGGAGAAACAAAAACGGTGTGCGTAAATATACAAATGTTTTTGCATTTTACACGTCATTATTATAATTTTTTGTGTATTCCTTTATATTGATTATGTTTTGAAACGACGCATTTCGTGTATATTTATATACTACATAGTTTAGCTTCCAAATAAGTATGTCCTTTTATTACGATTTATTCGAAATAAAATACGGGCATTTATCAAACAAGATATGTTGCGGAACAAAAATAGTTGGCACAAAACATTTTTATTTCGTTTAAGAAACTTTTGTATTTTTCGGTATAATAATAAAAAAACGCAAATTAGTATCTTAAATATAGTTATATTCTCTAGATAGTATTAATAACCTTCAGTTAAAGGTTCAAAAAAGTTAAATTTGTGGTTTCTCAAGGGCTTTGCCCTTCACCTTAATTGGACAACTTTCATAGGTTTTCGAGTTTTGCTATAAGCTGATGAACTCGCAAACCTGCGTTGTTTGACTGTCCGTATAAATTTTAGATGCGAGATTCATTATCAAAATACCGGAAAATTTTAAATGCCGTCAAATCGCATGGAAAGGATAAAATAATAATGACATTAATTTCCGTGTGTTTTATTTTTTTGTATGTTTGTGTTTTACGGAAAATCTTTACATAAAATACGTGAATATTTGGGAGCTAAATATTTGATTATATAAATGTATATGAAATGCGTCGATTTGGAACATCACCAACGTACACGTGATGTTTTAATTGTAAAATGTCGATTTGCAAGTGGTGTGCAATGTTTTTTTTCTTATTTTTACGAATACATCGACGACGACGACAGGAGATTCTTTTTGTGAAGTGCGTGGTTTAAATTCTGTGAAACAAGAACCTGGTTATTCAACGGTCGTTTTATTATTTAAACCACTTTGACGCCGGGCGTAATAATATGTGTCTTAGTCTCGCCATATTTTAATGTTAATGAGCGTATGTTTATGAAGTAAAAAATGGATTCCTGAATATGAGAATGTTCAGAGCTCAGGCAGCCATAATGGACGAACTTTAGCGAGGAAGTATTTAACGGAAATTGAAAAGTTATGTTAGATCTGTGTATGTATGTATGAAGCAGTTACGGTTGGTGTAATCACAGAATCTGTGGAAAGTGTAGAATCCGTCCGGGTAATAACT
This sequence comes from Euprymna scolopes, assembly GCF_053919585.1. Classification (NCBI taxonomy): domain Eukaryota; kingdom Metazoa; phylum Mollusca; class Cephalopoda; order Sepiida; family Sepiolidae; genus Euprymna; species Euprymna scolopes. Next base: position 115,199,999 of record NC_136485.1, on the reverse strand, counting down.
GGTAACAGTAGTAGGTTTAAACATTTAGAGAGAAATATAGGAACCCCATTTCTTACACATGTTGTGATTGCGATGGTGTTGGTCATAGGATATAATGAACTATTTTATAATCACAGCTGGGTGTGTATATAATGATGTTCGAAAGCTACATGATATAGAGGTCATTACCCTTGATATATTGAATTAGTATATGACATCTGTTGGGACAAACCTACGATACTTTCTTCCAGAGGCGAATTCCTGCAGTCACTTTTTCATATATGGAGCTATATTAAGCAGATACGATATAAAAATGAATAAACAGCGAGAATTATAGATAACATATTTAAAAATTTAATGTTTGTTAATTTTCACGTAAATAAAAATAGGGGCAAATACTAAAGAGATGAAATTCAAAATATTCTTCATACATAAAACTCCGCTCTTAAAATATGATAAAATATTAAGATAGTACCATATTAAGCGTTAGCTGTCTGGGGCAAATGACAATGAAATGATAAAAATGTATAACTTTATAAAATGAGCTAGAGAGAGACACAATGAAATTTGAGATGGATATGAAAAGAACAGTGCATCATGTGAGCGTATGTATTGATAAGCCTTCTGTGACCCGAAGGAATCACATGATGAAGTGTTATTTTCGCTTTTACAACAGACTTCATGGCGCCATCGATCAGTCTCACAATTTAGCGATTTCCCAGCAAGCCGACCATTTATTTACCGAGCAAAATGTTTTATTGCTATTCACTTGCCACTCTGTCCTTTACTGCTTAATTATATGTTGTGTCTTATGCTTACATGTTTCAGCCAATTGACGCCAATTTGTACCTTGAGTAAACAAAAGTTCCCCTCTTCTGTAAAGCAAAATAAACATCCTGGATTTTTTTTATTGAATATTTGTTCAGAGTCAAGTTTGTTGATGTATGCGAGATAGATTTGACCGTGTATCTATTGTAATAGGATTGAAACAGATCATTTAATTGTTTCCACATTTTCGGTAGAAAATGTTAATTATTTCAAACAATTATTTGTTTTTTTTTTGTTTTTTTTTCAGATTTCTGCCCCCTAACAGTTGTCATATAGCTTATGTAAACGGTATAAATTTATATATATATATATATATATATATATATATATATATATATATATATATATATATATATATGTGTGTGGGTGTGTGTGTGGGTGGGTGTGGGTGTGGGTGTGTGTGAATAAATAAGTATATATATGTAAAAACATATACCTATATAAATTAATATATATGATTAGTTTTTTTGGAAAAAGAATTCCAGCAGAGTGCTCAATTAAAAGGAAAATCCGAACGAATATTGGCTGAAGAGAGCTCGATAAGGATACCTTAAACGGGCCTTATTATCGGGCTTGAAACCGACGGTACCAATGACCTGTCTCAACTAACAACTTTCTGTACACAAAATATAAATTAATATATATATATATATTATAATATTAATATATATATATATATATATATATATACATATATGTATAGTTGTCATGTATCTATAATTTAGTAGTATAAATATATGTTTAGTGAGATGTCCACCTTAAGATTTGCAATGGTATATCCTATAACTGTGACACAAATTTGTACGATGAGTAAATAACATTTTTCGTTTCTTTTAGAAAGCAGAATAAAATCCATGAATTGTTTGCTGAATATATATTTAATGCAATTCTGTATAGATGTATATATACGAGGAAGACTTATTATATATATATATATATATATATATGTGTGTGCGTGTGTGGGGGGGTTGGTGGTGTGTGTGTGGGTGTGTGTGCGTGTGTGGGTATGTGTGTATATATGTGTACGTGTGTGTATGTGTGTATGTATATTGTTGTATACACCAGACTTGCTTTTTCATCTTTATTCTTGCTAACAGTCCTCTAAATGCTATATAATTAGTTGCATTGTTTTAATTTTTAGCTCGCTCTCTGTTTTCCTATATTTATATATTCATTGGTTTGCTACTTTCAAAGTGACCTTGTAAATGATAATCACAACGATGTGTAAGATTAACCAGGTGTTGTTTCCTTTGACGAATACTCTCATGTTGACTAATATAGTTTGAATTAATTAATCTGTTTTTTTGTATAATGATCTAGCTGATGCTATAGTTTTACATATTTCCGTTTAGAGTTTAGTAGTCGTACATCTGTAAGTAAACTACATCTAATCATGATTTTTCCAGTGCATATACGTAATTATTATGCAGTTTATTTTTTGCAGTATATGTTTGTATATTAGTTGAATTGTAACATGTCCTTTCTAAATACATAATTCAAATAGTTTCTATCCAACACGTTAAGAATAGAGATTAAAATGACCGTTAAATTATATATTTTGCTTAAATAAGAGTTTTTAAATGTTAGTTTGTAATGTTGAATATTCAATGTTTCTTACTTGTGTTTTCGCTTTTCTGGTTCCCATTTCACGTAATTACAGATTAACGTATTTAGAGTATATTTCTAAGTATATACGAGATTACTTGAATTATTTGTTTATTTAAGTACCTAATTTTTTAAAATTATTTTGCTTATAATATTTTTTACGTTGATTTAGACAACATAGTATCTTTTTTGCTTGTTGCGTGCATAGTAATTAGTCCTCTTGCTTTTTGTATCAAGATTGTCAGGAATTCTGAACCATTGTAAAATGACGACTGCTTAGATTTTTCTTTACAAATTATAATGTAAATACGTAGTTTCCTTCTTTGTTTGCAGTCTTTACTTAGGACACATTTACAATTGTGGTGGCCTGAGAATAAGGTGCTATTCTAATTAACATATTCTCATTTTTTATAGAAAAAAAGATGGTGTTTTATATTGAGGGCCCATTTATAACGTTTCAATCTCTATGTAACGCTGCCCGCCTCGTGCCAATTTCCTCTTCTCATCATCCAACACTTAAACAGACACAGTGATAAATAAGTGCATGTGCGTTGAGATTGTTACAGTATGTGAGACAACGAAGAACACCCTATATGCTTCTTTCTTATGTTTTAAGATAGATGATATTGTTAAAAATGTCATAACTTATATTAAATAATACATTGGCTGCACTATTTTTATTTGATTATTCTTATTAAATATTTATAATTTTCTAAGCAACGTAAAAGGAATACAGGATTGCTTACATTTTTCTGGATTGCCATTTGTAGTTGTTTGAATGGCAGACCATATATGGATAACCATGTGGCTGTGTATAAGTTACTATTATTGACGTAAACTATATTGGTGGTCTTCCATATTATTTTAAAGAAGAAAACACATTTCCAAGCTCCTAATAATCTGATATAATCTCATTTACAATTAGTTTTGAATAAAATATGAGAGACATGTTACCAATATGTACCATTTATTTTTTCATTTCTATGAGATACATAAACAATGTTGTCAAATACAGGGCCCCTTAAAATGTCCACCCATGACTTAAAATATTAAAGTTACATTCATATATTTGTCTAAGACGGTGCCAGTTATATTAAAACTTGCATTCCTAATTCAACTCGTCCTGACAATATTCCAGTCATAGTAACAGAAAGGAAACAAATTAAACCGGCGAGGGAAGTAAGGCGGAGGGACGTATACAGAGAGGTAGAGAAATAGTTCTATTAATAGAATTATATTTCACCTTTGTCCCCGGCAAAACCGTGCAGCCCTGGTAGTAACAATACTATTACAAGCTGGCACGGGGGTTATGGTGTATTTTAGAAACTATTTAATTCTTAAGAAATTATAAAAGATTTGTTAGTAATATTTACTATTTTGTCTTCATATTTATGAAACCCACATACAATCAGAGCCGAACGTATTTTATGCTGCATGTAGAAATAAAAACAATTCTTTCTTTTTACAAAAAATAAGTCTCACAAAATGTTTTGTTTTACATTTCATAAAATCTTGATAATAATATGTGCTAAATTCTTGTTGTATTATTCATCTTGAGTGTGATTTTTTCTGATTTTTTTAGATGAGAATTGGTTATATGTATTATTATTCATCGGACTACTATTCTCATCTTGAGTGTGATTTTTCTGATTTTTTGAGATGAGGATTGGTTATATGTATTATTATTATTCATCGGACTACTATTCTCATCTTGAGTGTGAGTTTTCTGATTTTTTGAGATGAGGATTGGTTATATGTATTATTATTCATCGGACTACTATTCTCATCTTGAGTGTGAGTTTTCTGATTTTTTGAGATGAGGATTGGTTATATGTATTATTATTCATCGGACTACTCTTCTCATCTTCAGTGTGTTTTTCTGATTTTTTTAGACGAGGATTGGTTATATGTAGTATTATTAATCGGACTACTGTTTTCATCTTCAGTGTGAAACGTCATAAAGTTTTGTTTTGCAAACATAAAACATTCCTTAAACATGCCCGCAAAAACAATGTCAAATCTCAAGCTACAGTATTTTCTAACCATTCAAAAATATTCTACTCTTTGCATTACTACAGCAATCCCTCTACTTTCCCCTATGTTTAGCGCATACGTATTTAACTTGTGTATGGAATCTAGAATCTAATATGCCCTGCGACTTGTTACAATATTTCAGTCAAATATTTTCCACTTCTAGCGTCCGTAGCGCATTCGGTCGCTTTACTGAAACGTATCTTATTATCCACCTTGAATATTAGTCATTGTGTTTTGAGAATGTATCTTTCTAATGCATTTATTTATAGTTTAATATTGATATATGCGCTACTTTATATTCTCTCTGGCCAATAGAAAATAACAGGATTTCCGTGAATGTGCCCTGGTCATATCATATCCACCCTCTATAAACTATTACCCTCTGCTGTCTATTTTTGTCAAGCTCATATATTGCCCTATAATCTCTGTTATCCTAAAACTGTTAGTATCGGCTCGGTAAGATTCGAGTAGAGAATATTGTCATTATCCATTAGCACCTCCTTAGTATACGTGGCTCTACATAAGAACCACCCAGAGTTATACGTTTCTCCCATCGTTTGATGCAGCTCTGGAATCCGTTTTTGTAGAACACCCCAGGTTGGTCCTCCAACCACGACGTGACTTCAGAAATCAAGGATGCATCATCTGGGAAACGTTTTCCTTTCAAAAACTACTTCATGGCTGGGAAGAGGTGAAAATCAGAGTGTGCAAGGTCAGAAGCGTAGGGAGGATGGGTGGGGAGGATTTCATAACCACACGCCCGTGCTTCCGATCTTTGATTTATAGCGTCATTACTATATTTCAGTACGAAATCTGGCTTACTAATTTTAACAGTATCATACGTAATCGTTAACCTGACTCGGTTATCACGTTCTAGCAAAACAATTAAGTAACTCATTGTTTTCATAAATCACCCCTTCCTTTGCCTACACACATACACACACACTCACGCACTACACACACACACACACACACACACACATATATATATATATATATATATATATATATATATATATATATATATACGAGGGGCGTGCAATAAGTAATGTCCCTGGCCCACTTCCCAAAGCAGTAGAGCAACGAAACTTGGCACAGTTTTAAGTCTTTCTTTACATGGGAACCACCCAGAGTTATACATTTCTCCCATCGTTTGATGCAGCTCTGAAGACCGTTTTTGTAGAACATTCCAGGTTGGTCCTCAAACCACGACGTGACTTCAGAAATCAAGGCTGCATCATCTGGGAAACGCTTTCCTTTCAAAAACTACTCCATGGCTAGGAAGAGATTAAAGTCAGAGGGTGCAAGATTCAGAGAGTAGGGAGGATGGGAGATCCAGAACCACACGCCCGTGCTTCTGATCTGGACACATGCGAGTTGTGGATCGGAGCGTTGTCCTGCAGGAGGAGAGTATGTATTTGCTGGTCTTGCCCCGCCTCTTGATTTTGATAGCTTCCGATAATTTCCTCAAAAATGAAGCATAATAAATTCCTGTAATTGTGGTACCCTTTTCAAGGAAATCTGTCATCACTACTCCGTCCTGGTCCCAGAGGACTGTGAGCATGACCTTGCCAAGGGAGGGCTGCACCCTTGCATTCTTTAGAGGCGATGAGTTCAAGTGCTTTCACTGCATTGACTGGGCTTTGGTCTCTGGATCATAGTGATAGACCCAGGTTTAATCCTGTGTAATCAGTCTTTTGAAAAACTTTGACTCGTATTCTTGGCACATCTCAAATTCATCCTCGAGCACTAGACTTGTTCGCGCTTCTGGAAATATGTGAGCAACCTGGGAATCCATCTGGCAGACACCTTATGCATATGCAAATGGTCAGGCATGATAGTTTCCACAGACCCTGTACTAATCTTGACATCTTGAGCAATTTGGCGAATAGTAATGCGCCGATTTTCAAAAATTGCAGCTTCAACTGTACGGACAGATGCCTCATCAATGGTAGAAGGAGGGGGGCGACCAGGTCTGGCAGCTCTTTTCACAGACTTTCGGCCATGTTTGAATCTACGATACCAGCGTTTAAAGCTCATATGATGGGGCATTATCACACTAAGTTTCTTTCATTTCATCAAAAGCTTCCTGTGATGTGCGTTATTTCAAATACAAAAAGCGGATCACTGCTCGACATTAAACAGGCTCCATTTCACACCTGTCTCAGTTCAAAGACCAGTAAATCAAAATTTTCTACATAACACGATATAGATATACATCATTGCACATGCAAAATTTCAGTTTTATATGACAATTGTAAGTCGGTCAGGCGCATTGCTTATTGCATGCCCCTCGCGTATATATATATATATATATATATATATATATATATATATATATATATATACAAGCATAAATGTTTTGCCTAAATTGTAAAGTTACCAAAATTTTAATTAGTTAGATTAGTTAAAGTGGCACTTATCTTGCAATTATAATTACCTATTTTCTACTTATATTACTTTTAAACAATCACTTCTTAAACTGCTTAGTGAAGTTCGTAAAATTAAAACGTAATATAAATTGTTTATAACTGCCAGTATTCATTAACTATTTTCATTTTCATTAACTATGTACAAAACTAGTGTAGAGACACTAGTTTTGTACATAGTTAATGAAAATCGATCAGAGTTATTTTTCAGTTTAATGTAGTTGTTATAAATATTGTTACAGAAATTTGTAGTGTGTGAAAAAAAAGTAATGCTTGTTTTACCTATAATAACATACGTTAAAACAACACAAGACATGCACAGTTTTATATAATGAACAGTACTATTATGAAGATACGATTATGAATATTTGATATTAGAATATAGCCACCACTGCTTGATTGATTTATGAGAAATTTTGTGTAATTGTTTTAATCAGTTTAGAATAAACATGCAAAACAAACAGATAATAAACAGTCGTAATAAATGCAACACATCCAAATACAAATTTATCTTAGAAAAATTCTCAATTTAAGATTAAATTGATGTGTGTATGCTATTTCTAGTTTCTTTTATGTAATATCTGAATCGATAATCACAATAAAATGGGAAGTAATGGTATATTAATGATGATTGATTTATCAGATTGGATGTATGCAATTTAATTGCATATGAAATGTAACCGTCCAAAATAAAGACAGTGTCTATAATCTTGCAATTCTGCAGAAGAGAGCGATCAATTATTTCTTTTAGTAAATAAAGTTAACTGTAACAGAAAAGCACACAAGTGTTATATTAGTTTTAAGTTAGATATGAATGGTTTACGGCTTCTAAAAATCAAACATATAAACGCAATGATAATAATGTAAATAAACATACAGAAATATAATTGTAATTGGAATATTAACACATACAAATGTTACGCAGATAAAATAACTAATTCATTAGTTTCATATTCTGAACGAATATATTTTTAATTTTATCGTAGTTTTTATTCATTAATTAAATCCAATATTTAACATCTGCATATTACAAAACTAAAGTAGTTTTCTATATTAGCAAATACAAATTGTAAAGTTGCATGGGAGCATGGAATGTATTAGGGTGTGAAAGATTGTGTACTGAAGAGGCAACCAATGTCTGTAAATTTTGGTTAATCATTTTACATCACTAATAAGAACAAGTGAATAAGGCGAGGAGAAATCAAGGATACACTAGTTGCCATTCATTGTTTATGGTATACATAAAACAGCGTTGGTGGTGCAGGTTAAGTCTAATTGTTTCATCAGAAACATTTAACTGTCATCCAATTACCCCAAAGTTAGTCTAGTCTCCACTTTCCCTTGCGTGTCTAGGACTTCGGATGCATGACCTGTCGTCATCCACTGCGAAGTTGAACAAAAGCGGACACATCACTCGACGTGTTTATTTACCAACATCATGTAGTACATTTTGTACATTAATTTACAGCACTGTCACTTGAGTGTTCAGGATGCAGGTGCTGATAAGCAAACGTTGAAATTGTAAAGCATAGAACATTGAAGGTAATCTCTTGACAGTTTCATTCTCCTCAGTGCTGCCCGGCTTATAACTAATGGGAGGGCTCATGCCGTGTGTTTATAACGGTGTCTGATTTTCTCTACTTCTGGTTGTCAGTTCTGAAACCAATTGCTGCATGAAGTTTGTGCACATTTTTACTTCATTCAGATGTTAATTAAAAAAAGCGACATGGCATATTTGCTTACTTAGCACTATATTAAAATCTACAATAACTATAAGTGTATATGTTTACATTGTTGGTTTATCCATCTAATGTAATATAACATTCAATTAAAATTCTACGGAATAGAATCAAAATACTATCTCAATACACATTTTTACAATTTAAGGCCAAATTTCGTATATGTAACCAAAGTGATGCTATTCCGTAGATGTCTTGCAAAATTATTTGTATGAGTTTAAATATGTAAATTCTAGTGATAATAATAAGAACAACGACAATAAGGATAATAAAAATAACAATAATATTCTTATATATATATATATTATTATTATTATTATTATTATTATTTTATATATTATATTATATTATATCATATCATATATAATAAAGGAGGCTCAGTTTTCCCCTCTGCACCAAATTCCGAAGGTTTTTATTAGAAGACGCCCCATACAATTTAATTTTGTGTAAACCTTCGACCTCCGTCTTATCCGACTATGCTACGTCGTTCCATAGACAGTTATTCCTTATAATTAGACGTTTTGTACACATACAAAGACGATACTATTGGGCAGGTCTATAGACGAAGTAGTTTGTATTTGCGCCTCTCCCTGACTAGTCCTCCCACTCTCCCTGACAGGATCGTGCAAGTATATAACCTTTACAATTATAGAGATATGACACCCTTATTAACTGGATGAAACACTCTTACAAATATCACTAGCATTACAATTCAGTATTCAAGAATAATGATTGCTCTACTCAGTAAAAAAAAAAACAAAAAAAACTCCTATTTTCATTGGTTCTCACCTTGAAAATCTATTATTCTGGATCCCACAAAAAATAAAAAAAACACATCAGCTCTTAATTCAAGATGGCTGCTCGATCTCAACGCATTTACATAAATCATTTAAAGTTTACGGCTATTTAAAATACTGTGTATTCATTATAAACCGCCCAACCTTCCTTCAGTAACTCATTTGAATTATTAAAAAAAAAAAAAAAAAAAAAAAAAAAAAAAAAAAATCTCGTTGAATCAATCGTGATAACTTATGAGATTAAAATATGAATTACTCTCTGCCGTACGTCTAAGAAATAGGGACGTTATAACTGAAAACTGAATCCCGACGTTAAAGTTTGGTATTTGTTTATAGATATACTTTTCATTCTTCTGAATGATAAAAAAATGAAAGTATACTTGCAGAATTCACATGAAGTTCTGCCGAATTTCTTTATAAAAGAGTATACGTTCCTTTATTGTGGGGGACATTATTTAAACCGCGTTGGCTTATTTCCGTTATTTCAAACAACGTATTCGGCGAGGCTATCGTTCCTTTCGCCAACCACATATGCGTGTATAATCGTATCCGTTGAATTGTTTAAAATAGCATAACACATATTTCATTCAGCCAACGTCTTCTTGAACGAACGGTTGAGATAGTTTGCTCCGTAAGCTACAGATTGAATGTTCGCTCCCAGTCTTCGGATCGTAAGTTCTTTTCTTTGGGGAATGTTTTTACATTTATGCGGGGTTATTTGTGTTATTTTTTATGTTCGATTCTTCTTTATTTCCCTGTTTGTGCCTCTTTTTTATACATTTTATTATGCACTTCGTTTGACATAATTAAGCATTCCATTTCGTGTTTTCTCCATTTTTAAAGATTTTTGTCGATAAAACGTACAATTATTTGTGTTTTTCTTTATTTGTTTTATATTCCGTATTCTTTCATTATATTATGTGCGCGTATTTTATATTTATTAAAATATTTTTTTTCATTTTCTTCGACATTTTCTACGAGAAAATTTAATACAACAACTTAGTTTTAAAACTTTTTATTCCTTGCAATGAAAATCTTTAAAAAAAGTGGTTAAAGTGTTTAATTAAATAAATTATAACTGATTGATGGTGAGTGAGAAAAAACGCGCACGAACAAAATGAAAGAAAACACATGTTATTCTTCGAGTATTTTGTAAAATTTTATTTTAGTATTTCTGAAGGTTACGACCCGCGGTACCTAAGATTTCAATAGCAAAGATATTTAGAAACTTGAATAGGCGGGCGTTGTCGAGATTGCTACCCCACTAAATTCCACCATTTTCAATTTTTGAAAAAAAACTTTTTACCCGTTAATATCATCGATGACAGAGTTCAGTTGAAGATTATAAACAAAAATTTAAAAAAAAAAAACTTTTCACGTGGGGGTTCGTTTTTCAATTATGACGTTGTACTTTATTGACTACGAAATTTGTGGCCACGATGAAAAAAAGAGCAACACACTCTGATGTTAGCGAAGAAAAGGGTTAGGGCGGAAGGGTTATAAAAATGGAGTTTTCTTTACCCCTACTCTTCCCTCTTTCCTCTCTCCTCTATTTACCTTTCCCCTCTCTCTCATCTATGACTGTATCGTTCTATCTATTAATCGTGGCAACAAATTTCGTGTTCGATTTAGTATAACTTCATAATTGAAAACTGAACCTCCCACGTGCAAATTTAGAATTGGTTTAACAATTTTTTATAATATCAAACTTAAGTATGTAATCGGTGATATTAATAGAAAAACGTACAAAAAACGTGAAAACTTTGAAATTTAGAGTGATGCACTGTCGACAATGTCCGCCCATGAATTTAACTTTTAAGTACTATTGAAAAATAAGCGCGGGTTGTAAAGTGTACACTGACCAACTTTTATTAAGAAAAAAAGGACGCGCACGGACAAACGAACGAAAATTAACTGAATTTATTTAAGTTATAAAAGGTTTTTAAATTAAATTTTTGTATCAATTATTTTCGAAGAATATAAACAACTTATTTTATTAAAAATAAAATAAACACCCGCACGAGAAAATCAAAGAAAATTAAATAAATACGTTTTCCTTGAATAGCTTTAAGTACAAAATTATAAAAAATGAGTGTGTGCAAGGCCCACGTTCCTGCCGTTTTACCGTTTTTATTTTTTATCGTTTGTTTTCAGGGTGCTTTCTGTTTTGTCTGTTTTGGGGTTTATTTTTTATTATATATTTTCTATTTCCTTACAATGATAAGTAACATAAATGCAACCAAGTATTTCAGTAATTAATGAAAGAAATAATAAATGATAAATACAAGGAAGAAGCGTCTTTTAATTTCCATAGGATAGAATTCCATGTTTTCATTGTTAAATATATTCCTACGACGTAATAAAAATTTGAGATGAACTATTTTGAGTCGCAGACGCCGGTAAGTAACCTGTCGACATTTTCACAGCTTCAACGACAAAATCGATGTTTTTTTTTTTCACACCTGTGGGCAGCAGCAACAACAACAAGTACAACTGAACTATACTTTTTTCGAGATGGGAGACACACTTCCACCGGGCAACGGCGGTTAGCGGGTACTGCTTGTAATAATAATAATAATAATAATAATAATAATAATAATGTATTTTATGTACGTGTGAAAGTGCATCGTGTCGCACATCCAGATGGGGCTTCAACTGTACCTATGTAACAAAAGTTAAGGCTAAACAATAAAGGGTTTGGTGCTTCCGCAAGCAACAAAAAATATCAACGCCGAAACAAAACAAAAAAACTGTGAAATTAGAAGAAAGATCTTGTACGTATGAAAGTAGATGCTCCATCCCTAACCAACATAGGAAACTCAATCGTCATTCTTTGAATGGTGACTCCATTTTCTAATTTCAGCAACAAGAAAGCCATAGGCAGTAAAATGGTAACTACTCGCTCTCATTTAAGTGCAAAATAATACAAACGAAGAAGAAAATAGCAAAAAAACTATTTAAAACAAAAAGTACAAAGGACGAGACAGATAACAAAAGAGAATAGATATGTAATAGCATGCTATTAAAGAAGCCATTCAAAATAACATAGCTGTCGTAATCTTCTTCTCTATATAAATAAAATGAACTCATTTTTTCCGTCTGATTTTGACATTAATAGGATTAAAAATCAAGATATTTCATGCAAATATAATATGCACAAACGGCAGAACAATATCTGAGGTGTGTTATAGGCTTATTATTTCTCAAATTCCTCGATAATCTTACATTTCTATACTTTTTCTGCTGAGAAGTCACGGCCAAAATCGGTTAAGATCAATGGAAGTGGTAAAATATTTTCTCTCTAATAAATTCCTCCTCCCCCTTCCACCACTTAACACCGTTTGGGGATCGTTCACAAGGAACAGTTGAGAAGAGAACACCGGTTTGGCTTCGTAGTTCTTTCATATGAAGTTATTTAAAATCACTAAACTAAGCTACAGTGCTCTGCAGCGTAGTGGTTAGCGTGCTAGACAATTCACATTATATTTTCACGTTCGCGCCGACCTACCGCAGTCGTTTTTTCCCCCTAAACAACTGGAATGGACTTTTCTTGATGGCCGAACTGTTAACGTTGCAGATGTTTTTTGTTTGTTTTTTTCACACTTTATTTTCCTACTTTTACTCATGACTCCGGGTTTGATCCTTCCTACTTACCTACCATAACATTTTTTTAAAACTCGCCCCCCGTCCCGGAAACAAACACTCGGGCAATGCTGGGTACCCCCGCTAGTTGTATGATAAAATGTAAAGAGACATGGCTAATCTTTAACCCTATAATAATGGATTTTGCGAACTATAAAACGAGAAATACCAGGGACTGAAGCAGCTGCATGTATATATTCTTAGATAGAACTTATGAACAACATTTCTATCTAAGTAACAAATAGGCGAGAAAAAGAGGAACACACAAGAAGACGCCACAGAAATTAAAGACAAAATCAGAAAGTAATACCCCAGAAAAAAAAAAAACAAGAAACTGAGTAGAAACTAAACTACATAGTAGAAATGTAATAAATACGAGTATGCACATAGGTAGTAAAACTAATAAGATATTCTGGACCGTTTATAGATAAGACCAAAGAAAACTTTAGCATCACAACCAGAAAACTCATGACCGCAAATGTGACGCTGACTGACTCTACGTGAAAAAAAAAAAAAACAAACACACGCACAAGAAGGTCCGTGTGTATAGAAGTATGTGTGAATGACATGGAAATGAATTAGAAATATATATTATGCAAAACAGCTTAGGCGCAATGGCCTCCTTATTCTTTACCAACGATCTCCATAATCACAGTTTTATATCATTCGTAGGCATTAATTTAGACGACACTACCATCTATGGCAACACTTCAAAGACAGAAAATGATCAAGATCTCTCTGATCTCAGGCATGTGGTGTAATGAGGAAATAGGTGGATTGTAAATTAAAATGCATCTAAAACCAAGCTCCTTTCATTTTATCACCAACGCTCAGATCCATAGCTGTCTTCTACTGAAATAAAAAGCGAACAAATATATTAATATATGTTTGCATTTGTGATATTATTGCAAGTATATTTATTATAGTGAAGTTGTAAAAGTGCCTAGGTCGATCGAGTTTCTAACTTCATAGATTCTTGTATAACTCCGCTTTAAAGATGTCACCTATAGAATCATTTCTGTCTCAATATGCACGTATTTTGTGTTGTATATAAGAAAACTGATCACATATAATGATATAAGATGTATTGAGACACAGGAATGCGTATGTTTGATCTGGCATAATGATGATTCATTAAAATTCTGGCGGCTGCGTACGCGCCTAGTCCACAAAGTATGGAAATAAAAAATGGAAAGTATGGAAATAAAAAATGGAAAGTATGGAAATAAAAAATGTCAACATTTAAAAAAAAACGCTTACAAGTGTTTTTGATATAGATGTACATAAGAATGCTTTGATAAACTTAAATAGGGATGGTATAATAAAATGGCGAGGTCTTCGTTCGCGCCTGGCCGCCAAAGAATGGGAATAGACACAAACTTTAGTAAAGACTTTCCATATCTATCTGCGTAAGTATACTTTGATAATTATGTTTCAGTTTGAAGAAATATGGTATAATAAAATTTTCGGATGTTCGTTCGCGCCTGACCTCCATAGAATAGAAATATGTCACAAAGTCTAACAAGGTTTTTTTTTTAATATAGATCCACAGAATATTGTGATAAATGGTTCAGTGTGAAGAGGTATGCTATGATAAATTATGGGATTTATCTATTTTATTTTTACTTTCAGCATATTTTATATATATATATATATATATATATATATATATGTTTACATACATATATATTTGCATATATATATACATATATTTATACATATATATATACATATATATACATATGCATATATATATGTATATATATGCATATGTATATATATACATATGTATATATACACATACATATGTATAGATATACATATATACATATATATATACACATATATATGCATATATATACACATATATATACATATACATATATACATATACATATATATATACATATATACATATATATACATATATATATGCATATATATACATATATATGTATACATATATATACATATATATACATACATATATACACATATATACATATATATATGCATATATATACATATATATATATATATATATATATATATATATATATATATATATATATATATATATATATATATATATATATATGGTGATACGCTAGTTGTGACAACAAATGACTTTTAAGAATTAGATGATGTTTAGTATTTGGATTTTGCCTACTGATAGAAATGTCCGACTGTTCTCCAGACCTTCACGTTCTTCGTGTTTTGATCAACTTTTGAGTCAGTTACTTGCCAAATTTATTTCGGAAACATTTTGAACGACAAAATATGGCCTGCTACTTGAGTTGAGGCGGAAAATGGCATATGCACCAGTAGGCATGTGCACTTACTTCCGTTTTAATGCTCAAATTTGTTCTCCTAATAATCAATGTACAGCATATTTTGTTTTCATTTGCACAACAAACACACACTAAATTTTACTAATGACGGTAGCTTTACAATGCGAAGGATAGGAGCGTATAAATATCTCCACTTAACTATCTGCTACCATACTTATATCCAGTGCAACAGTACGTAAGAAATGATACAATAAATAACGCCATACGCAAGCAACTATGACTATGCAATTGATATATGTACAAACCAAGAATACGAAGCTATTAAACTCGGTCTTATATTATAGGCAATGCGGCATTAAGTAGTTACTCTAGTTTAGGTCCGTTCTCGTAATTGTTCGTGCTTTACCCGAACTGAGCATTAACCATAAGGAAAAACAAAACTCTTCTGCAGGCCTACACATGGAAAACAGTAAATATCGGCATCATTATTAAT
The DNA here is from genome assembly GCF_053919585.1 of Euprymna scolopes. Classification (NCBI taxonomy): domain Eukaryota; kingdom Metazoa; phylum Mollusca; class Cephalopoda; order Sepiida; family Sepiolidae; genus Euprymna; species Euprymna scolopes. Next base: position 115,184,162 of record NC_136485.1, on the reverse strand, counting down.
GTAATAGCAAATGAAATCTTGAAATACATTATAAGAAAATGTTTGCAAATGCATTGTGCATGAGATATGAAAGCAATTGCAATTTTACGTACATATTTAATCTTAAGATATTGGCAGGGGATTTTTGAATCGACGAGCAAATGTATTGCATTCAATAATTTGTCTCTAGCCGAGCATGAATTAAATTAAATGAGCATAGAATATTTATAAAAAGATCGCGTATCTTATAATTGTTTCACACATTTTCCACACAAATATATTACGCCCACAGATAATGTTACTTTACCATATCTATACTCCTGGTAATTTATTTTTCTGAGTATTGATATTAATATTAAAACACTTTTCTCTATGTATTTAAAAGGAGAATAGGGACTTGTAATATATGGGTCATAACATTGAATTATTCTAAAAAAAGATGTTGTTAATTAGCACATTTTTAACATTCATCTTTATTAATTCCCTATTATATTTTTTCGATTTTCTGATAGCATCATCATCTTTAGTTAACTATTACGTTTAATTATATTCATGCAGTCATTCTACATGACTTATGCTTGTGCAATGTTCGCGTAAAAAGTTATAGGAAACCCAAGCCTCTTTCTCTCTCTATATTTATGTATTTGTATATTTATATTTGTTTAAAATATTTCCCTACTAAACTCCTCCTGCAAGAATTGTCTACGAACATGCAACTAAATATATAAGGTATTCGAACCGATGCAAACCTTTTTTTTTTTTATAGAATTTTCAGAATGTGAGAGATTATATTAATTTTTTTTTAAATTAGAATTAATTGAGATGAGTATTTTTATTATTTTTGTATTTATGCGGACTATTATCCTCATCTTTTGACGAAGGCCAGAGGAATAGTTGGCCGAAACGTCGTGAAACAACTAATAAAAAAGATGAGGATAATAGTCAGCAATAAAGAAAAAAAAACAAAGAGATTATATATAAGTATTTCCACAGCCAAAGAAAATTCTATAACAAAATTGCTCGTAAGGTTAGCTCTGCTGGATGACGTCGTCCTTTCGAATTCAAAATCCCCACTTGTGAGACATCGGCTTGGGGATCAGCTGGTTGGATGACCACGCCACTTGTCGAAATGAAGTAGGTCTATTCCACAGCTTGATTTGTCGCGGTTTGCTTGATCCATATTGCTTAATAGAATATCTTGTGAGCGGGGCGTTTGCTCAGTTAATAAAGTCTTATCTCGCATGCAGGGTGCTCGGGGTTCAAATTCCGAGTACGGATATGTCTGACTGATGAGCCAAAATGTGGCTTGGGTCTAAGACTTCCGTTTCGTTGGCTGGCATGGATCTTGTGAGCTGCGGCGTTCTTTCGCCTGTGGAAATAATTATATATATATATATATATATATATATATATATATATATATATATATATATATAGCTAAATAAATTTGATATTAAACATTTTTAAAGAGTGTTTTTTTTTTCTAACGCAACGTTCTTGTAAATCGATCAGCCATTTTAGAAGCATCGACTTTACGGCTAAGCGCCGTGAATATAGCCTAGTTTATGCTATTAGGCTTTATACGCACTCCAGAAAAGTATAAATGCGCGGAATTTTGCTGACAAATCGATGCGTCTAAAATAGGGGGTTCGACATACTAGAATGTTGTATAAGAAAAAGAGCATGGCTTTAAAATGTTAAATGCCGATTTTATTTTATAATCCCGTAGATAAGAGATCTTTTGATAATAAGTCACTGAAAAAATGGAAAAACACGAAAAAAATTACAAAAGCAGTATCGCTTCAATACGTGCGCTTAAAACTCTAATAAAATGTAATCATGTTTTTGTAAAACACTTAAAATATTTCTATTTAAAATGTATTTATGGCAAAAACAATATAATACATGTTCGGATTTCTATCTCTAAACGATGTATTTGCTTTAAACAGCTTTCTACCTGATAATGATGAGTGGCGTGAATCAAATGCCATTGCAATAACATTTTATTCGTCTTCGGACCATACAATAAAACATTTTCTAATTTAGACATTAATAACCTGAATCATGTAATGTTTTAAATCGTGTCACTGAATATTGAAATGCTTCATTGAATAGAAATCGACAATCATCTTTGTCTATAATTTTCACACCAATTAAAGTAAATGATTCAAGCGTTGTTTCCATTAATGTACACCGAACATGATTTATTTATAATGATTCGCTTCTATTCAGATATAATGACAGCACTTTAAATTAGAAGTAATTGTGTTATTTGCTATCAATTTATACATATTTAATGCACGACACATTTGCTAAAATACATTTAAATCATCAATTCATTATTGTGAGTCGTCATTTGCAGTTTCAGGAAACAAATTACTATTTGTCAAAATAATTCTTCCGGTCTGAGTGCAGTGCCCTTCAAATAATGTAATGGTCCCGGTTGTTATTGATAACAGTGTGGGACAGCCATTTCGTAGTAATGTATTATTTTCAACAATAAGATATAGCGTGTGAAACATTGACAAAAAGGGAATAAACTTCCAAAATTTGCTATTAAATATATGGCGGGTTTAACTTTGACTATCAATATCTAATCCTTGCTATGAAATATTCAGTAAACATTAAAATAATTTTGCTTATTATTTTTAATCCTAGCTTAGAGAGCATACCCACCATTTTTAATTAAGATCACTGTATATGTCTGAAGTAAAAAAACAAAATTTAATTACTGTGAATTAATACTACGAAACATTATTAGCAAACAAAATTAGAAGCTAGTGTTCTTGCTTCGAAGATCGCTTACCGCACATGGTTGACAAGACTGTCTTTGCCGGTTTAAACCTTTAAATTTAGATGAATATATGTCTGCCCAAACAACCTTTTTTGTACGAAAGAGGCAACATTTGTATCAACTCATTTTGCAACGCAAAATAAGTACATTTATACCAGCATGATAAAAAAATGGTCTTCAGATGGCGATTAAATAGCTAAAAACGTTTTTGTTAAATATCGCGTAGGATTTTAAAGGATTTCTCATACAGAACGTTGTCGAGATGTTTATAGAAGTAGTAGTAGATGGGCAAATATCTAATACGTATATATATATATATATATATATATATATATATATTCAGAGACAGGCATTTACTGTATTACTGTTCTTAAGACCTACTATACAAATAAATGCGTCTATCCGCCCAGAGCTCAATCAACGCTTACTACACTAAGTCGCTGTTTATGTATCGTTGACATCACCATGGTAAATAATTTCAAATACCGGCTGTTACATTAGATACAAAAATGGGTATTCATTTATAACGAAATGCGCAATTTGTTATTTCACTAGCTGGAATGCTTGGCCTAAGATAGGGAGGATATTTTAGTCATTGAAATGCAGGCTATTTAGCTATATAACAATCAAGACTAGTATTCTGCACTTTTGCGTGCTAATATAATATCATATATTAATAAAAGGTGATGTAAGGATATCAGTAGTTAAAGAAAAATATAGGAAAAATATTTTTTCTACAAGTAATTTAGGTCACTAAACAAGTATTAATCTATGCGTTTACATTGACTGCAAAATGTGCTATACTCATTTAATTTTATTAAAAAATAATATAACGCTTGAAACATCTGAAAAAAAACTATGCTCCCCTAACTTATTTAAGTGCTGTAAATAGGATTTGTTGAAAAGGCTCGATTGTTTGAAAATGTTAAAAAAATATTAGGTATGTGTCGATATTCATATAGATTACGCATACAAAGTTTGTTATGCATACAAGTATATATATATATATATATATATATATATATATATATATATATATATATATATATGTATGCATATAAATGTATATATATAAAGTGCCTGACTAGCCGCACTGATGAACTGATGAACTGTGAAACAGATAAACAGTACTATATGTGAGTAAAAATAAATGAATAAATAAATAAATGTATATATTTATATATGTGTGTGGGTTCGTGTTTAATCCTGTGGGTGAGTAAGTGTGTTTTCTTGTGTGTGTGTTTTTTGCGTTATATGCGTCGATTTAGAGACTGAAGTTATATATTGTTTAATCTATAAGCTAATGATGTTCTATTTCATTATATCAACCGACAAAAGCCCTGGCATTGGCCGCATTAACTCCAAGTATTTAAAAGATGAAGATGAGGTTATTGTTCAACTTCTTCATAAGCTGTTAAATCATATTTTAATAAAATTGTAGGATTGCAGGTTCAAATGTAAAAACTATCGACCTATAAGTTTGTTGAGCCATTTTTATAAATGTTTTTTATTACTACTATTGGCAAGAGTATAACAATTGATATCTATTCCTGCATCCCCGATTCCCAAGCGGCCTATCAACCTGGAAAGAGGCACAATCGATTAGATATATGTCCTTATGCATTGGATTAAAAATCAATCGAGCTTGTTAGACATTTTTTGCATCATTTTCATCGATTTCACAAAAGTTTTCGATGGTATCAAATTAGATCTATTTTGGTTAATTTTAGACAGAACCCCTCTCAACAAAAACGACATTAACCTTCTAAAATACCTTTATGGCAGATCACAGTCTTTTGTCAAAACTAGTCGTGAGGTTAGTCGCTCCATTAACATATAAAAGGTGTCAAGCAAGGAAATATCCTTTCAGCAAAGTAATTGTGTCGCATTAGCTGTTGTTATGCTTAAGACAGAGGATGCTTGTCAAAGCGGTTTTTCTATAGGCAGACAAATCCTCTCCAATATCTCTTACGCTGATGGCATTACACTTGTGTATGAATGAACACATACATTTCAAGTTTTTCTTAAGGTATTAGCAAACAATACAAAGGAGATAGGATTACATACCTAGAAAAAAAAAAGAATGTATGTCTACAACTAAATTACAGTTTCACCTAATTATTACTATCCACAAAATAAAACAGCAAATAGGTCAGGGCATGAACTGATATTCTGCAATGATCAGAAGACAACATTGAAAAACAGAATCTGGCTTGGTTGGCCGGTTCAAAAAACACAGTACCATTCTGAAGTAAAAACAAGCGCCGATAACCGTTCAAGTAAAATGTTATTTAATTTATGTCTCCGGCGTAGTTTAATATGGTTATGGTTTTACCGTATGGACTAATAAACTAGCCCATCGTATTGATGTTTTAAAAAATCACATAATGCGTTTCATTTGATTGAAAAAAGACAAAATATCAAGTCGTGTCCAAACTATTTTTCTTACCCCTCTATTTGATAAAATCCAAGGGAAACCCCTTAAATATTTGGATATGTCAAACGATCAACTAAAGGTCTGGCAACGTTATACGTTGAGCGTATGTTAGAAGGCAAACGAGGCAGAGAAAAGCCAGACAGAATGTGCAGATTTTTCTTTTTTTTGGAATGGACATTCGCAAAGTTTAAGGCGTCTACCAACGAACTTGCCCTGGATCGGAAGGAATGGCGAAAAATAAGTTCGCCATCTGAAGTAAGCGGAAAGTGAGACTCACAAGAAGGAATCTATAATTATGAATTTTAGAACATAACGGTAGGCGTAAGTTTGAATAATATGGAATTGTTTGATTTAATTAAGCAAGCCCTCACGAAAATGCAGATAAGTTCGAGTTTCATGAAATTATAACAATACTAGACTACGCATGACCCGTTGGGTTAGTATATGTTATAATAATTGAATATTTAGTATACAAAAATATTGAGTAAACGTACAAGTGTGTATTCAGACTTAATGTATAAATGAGAAGACAATTGAATGCACGCGCGTGCAAAAACAATACAAAATACATTGGATAAGTTCTTAACATAATTGACTTTAGATTATATGGAAACATCTTTATATAAGAGCGGGTAATCATTGAAACAAATTGGAAAAAAGGCCAAAAGGAAAAACAGTACAAAGGGAGAGGGTGCATTCCACATGCCCACTATATTTTCTTCTTAATAGCCTTAATAGTGCCGGGGAAGAATAATTAATTAATAGTTTACTGTGTGAACATTTCAAAGGAAATATTGGTACTTATGCAGAATTAGAACCAGACGTAACTAACTGTCCGCTTGGCTTTTCACAGACCATCACGTAATGTTGGCGGATTTTACTGTAATCTGACGTAAGACACCGATCTATGTGCAGCAAAGAAGCAGACGATAACTTGGGAATATATTGTTAGAAACATCTTTAAATTATGTAAACAACACACCCTCAAACGACCGTGCTTTACAACTTTATACAACAGTATTTGCAAACGTCAGGAGCTTCTTTACTCTTATCTTTTTTTTGTGTTTATGTGAATACAGAAATTAGGTAATGACCTTTGTGTTTCCACCTTCAACCACACATCGGAAAGGTACCCGGTTTAAAAAAAAAACAAATGAAAAAAATATGATACTTGGAAAACCATGAAACATTTAAAAAAAAAACTTTTTTATGCTACTATACAGAAATAAATAGTTTTCTTATTAATTTTGTTCAATTTTGTTTGACCCCCCAAAAAATTATTTTTGCAAAAATATATGTATATTTTACTTGATTTTAAAAAAAATTCGTGTCAAAAAGAAAACAGAAATTGTTATGGTAGGTCGTTATTTCTTTTTTATTTATATTATATTTTTTGGAATGATTTTATTATATTTAAAGTATTTTCCTTGAGTAAATTTGTCACACTTTGACAATCGGCGACGCTCGGCAAAAACCTGTCGTTGACGTTATGTTCCGGGCTGCTAGATGGTGCATCTGCCTCAAAGTCTGCACATGTACAAAAATCTTTGTAAAAAAAACAAACAAACCCGCATGTTTGAAGTGTTACTACATATTTAAAAAATATTTGGAACTTATGACCCCCATGCCTCCCTTTCTCTTTTTTGTGCCTCCCCCCAGCAACCAAACTTGAAAAAGTTCTAACGCTTAAATGTCCCGTTTACTGATGTGTGGCCAAGAAGTGTGTCGCCCACACTAAAATATGAAATTATACTGTGTTCATACATATTTCTTATAGTATCTTTAAAAGTCATTGAGGCGCCTTAGTAAAAAAAGGTAGATTTTTTTTATATTCCTTTAGAAGGTTAAATACGCTGGTTAATGTTGGAAAGAAATACAAAATACTTTTTTAAATCCGTAAATTGATTAAGTAGTTTTTGTTTTATCTTGTTTTTTTTTTGTTTTTTTTAATTAGTAAAATATTTGTATTGTTTTTAGTTAGAAAATGGCTGTACCTTTCAATGAGGATACAACCGGTATAATCATTTTACAATTTGAGACGCTAAAAGCGTAATAATCTTTCCTAATATAAACAAAAGCATCTAGGAACACTATGTGTTAAATAAATTATGTTTATATTAGTTAAGATTAAAAATGAAAACGATTATATTGTATAAAATTATAAAACCTTTCTATGTATATTGTTTCAACGACGGCAAGCTGATTTTAGTAATGTTGTCGATTTTAAATTGTACATTACAGAATATTTAACAGACATTCAATTGGGTATTATTTTAGAAAAAGCGTGCACTCGAACAAGTAGATAAAATATATTGTGTTTGTAGATTTCGGTGTGCTATAAAAGAATTAGAAAACCGTATCCGTCGCAAATTAATAATTTCGGAGATATTAATATTTTTCCAATGGATTATTTCCTTTATAAAATCAGCTATAATGATGCAAGTCGTATGATTACGCATGCACACAAACTTAAGAGAAATCACATTTTATCCGCATGTTATTAGTTTCCGTAAGTAAAAAGTAAATATCACAACGCATGGTTGTATTTGGTCACGTAATTTCAGTTTTTGCGTTCACGTGCGCACGAGCGCAAAATGACTTGTCGCAAAGCGGGCATTTTCAAAAAAAAAATGTGGCTCATTTTTGTGGGTTATGTAGTTGCGTTTTAATTGATCTAAAAACATTCAGTTTTCATGAGTGGCTTACAAAAACAACCGTTTTTTCCGTAAGTAACGGAGCGGAATGGGGGCGGCGGCGGCCGTGCTGCGCCCTGCGGCCACGGCCGCAACACCGTTACCGACGCCCCCACTCCGCCCCGCCAATGTAAACACAGAATTTATCTGAAACGTTAATCATTACTCTGTTCGATAAATTTCGGCACGTTACTCATGGAAAAACGATTAATTAAACTGCAGAAGCATCTGTTAAGCTATACAAGTTCTATACATGATTACCCTCTCCCATATAAAAGAATGAAAAGCATAAAGACATGTTTTTTGTAAACTGGTCGTGAAAACTTACTCACAGCATTATTTTCACTATAAAATGAGGTAAACACATTTTTTTTTAATTTTATGAAAATATTGCTTGTAATTTAAAATGTCCTCGATGTATACATGCGCCTTGTGACATGTCACGTGACTGCCGGTCATGCATAGCGTAAATGAAGTCAGTAAAATTGCCTTTGCGCGCATGCGCAATCAGCATACTTACGCCATTATAGCTGATTGTATAAAGAAAATAATCCATTGAAAAAATATTAATATCTCCGAAACTATACATTTGCGACAGATACGGTTTTCAGATTATTTTATAACAGACCGAAATCTACAAGAAAAATATTTTTCTACTAATTCAGGTTCAGGCTATTTCTAAAACTTTACCTTTAATTTTAAAGATTTGTTTTGTTTTTGTTTTTTATCGATTCCTACTTGCGATAAAAAATACAAATAAAATTCGTAAAATGCCGATGTAAAAAATACAAAAGGGATTCAATTTTGTTTTCATTTGTAAATATTAAACCCGAAAAAATTGTCGATTTTAAATAAGACGGTTTTTTTTGTGTAATTACGCAACAAACACGGTGTCAGCTCCCAAACAAGACGATTTGAGTTTTATAATATGAGCTATGTATTCGATAGTAATGAAATATTCCCTTTATTTTTACTTGTTACTATTAAATAATCTATCTGCAAATGCCTACTTAAGAACTTACTCTGCTCGATAAATTTCGACACGTTACCCATGGCAAAACGATTAATTAAGATACAGAAGCATATGTTAAGCTATACAAGTTCTATATATGATTAACCCACAAATAAAAGAAAGAAAAATGTAAAGATATGTTTTTGTAACATACCTTACTTGAAAAATGCATGTAATGCCTGTTCTACAAGTATTTTAATGGTGAATGCTCTGACAAACTGCAAGTACCTGCGCCTCCCACGACGATAACACCCTCGACAACCCGACAGGCAGCTAAATCCCACCTCTCACACGCACAGTAGAGATCCCTAGATGTAAAAGATCTTTCTACTCCAGTAGTTTCTTCCCCAGAACAGTTAGACTTTGGAATTCCATTCCAGGTCCCTGCTTCTCCAACTGTACTGACATGCAAAAGTGCAAGTGTAACGGTAACCGACATCTTGCTGCCCAAATCCCAACATATTACCTTTTTAGTAGATTTTGCCCCTGATAGTAGTCCCCTACACCAAAGTGACAATGTGCCTTGTTTGGGATGAAAATATATTTTTAAAAACTCATTTTTTTAAATGTATATCAAATTTAATACATGTAAATCAGACCAAAAAATAAGCTAAGTACTCTGAATTTTAATTTCTCATAAATATCAATTAATATTAGATTTTATACATTTTAGAATACAATACATGTGATATATTTGAATAAAAATTTAATATGGATTTTTTATATGCGGTTAAATATCATTCATATATTTAGTTAAATAATAAAAGTTTTACTTTTACGAAAACAAATAAAAGCCATGGCTCTGGAAACGTTTACTTTATCTTTATTTTTTATTCATGAATATACCCGACATATCATATTGCAATTCCTTATCACGTACACCATATTTAATATACACTCTTATGTCTAAATATGAGACTATATTTTCAATACCAAGTGAAATAAACGTCGGTCTGGTTTAGATCATGAACTAAGTAAACCGTTAAAAAATAACACGCAATAAATAGGCCGTCGGCCCAGTGTGAAAATTCTTACTTTTAATGAGATTTAAAAGGGGTGGGTATGATTTTAGGATATAATATGTATAAAATCATAAGAAACATGAAAAAAGTTCACAGACAAGATTTTGGTGCATTAATAAATAATTTTAATTTTAATGCATAAAAAACGTTAACTCTTAAGTTGCCTTCGTACAAAAAAGTAGCAAATCAGAATACTTATTTTATTTACTCATTACAATCAACCAATCCCAATCATCGTAGCATGTGTTAAAAATTCAATATGGCTGCCTCCAGTGAAGAAGAAATGTTTGTAAAAAAAGGTAAAAACGAGTGCATTATGTGCATATTTCCGACTAAAACATGGAATGTTAGATCTTTTTTCAGTGAAAAATGGACGCGCTTTTTGGATTATGTTCAAAACGGAGACTTTTACATGAACTACAAGCAGAAATTGCGAAAATGTTCGACGTAAGCTGTGATTTAACAGTAATACCTCCTCGTGTTGGGTTTTCACAAACTTGTTATGCACGTTTCACGGATTACCAGAAAATTGAAAGAATTAAGAAAAAACTAGAAAAGAAAACTGATAACGTTTTCGAAGGCAAGTATAAGTTTTTAATAATTTTGATTTTTATTGATACACGTTTTTAAAGAGATGTTTTTTCTCATACCCGCTCTAATCTTTTAGGCAAGCCCGTGAGAGCTGAACACCATGAAAACCTTGATTGTAGAAAAAACTGGATTCAGAGTAACATTTCGTATATAAATTTAATGAAAAAAATCATCCTCCATTTCCTAGAAGCTGTTGTTAATTTTTTCCCATTAACCCTGAGTCTGAGTGGCAGGATTGTAAAATCATACGTAATTGGCTCAAAAATAAACAGAATTCATGTCCAATAGAAAAAAAGTCAACACCTCGCAATAATTTAAAAATATACTTACTTAATTTAATTATTTTTTTTTTACTGCCAAGTTTTTTGTGAATCTTCCCCATATTCGATTAAAAAACGTACACTCGTTTTTTTTTGGTGGGTGGGGGCGATTTTGACGAGGGTGTTAATTTATCTTCTGTTTCAAACAAACAATTGAACATCTACATAAAAGTTGACATCTATTTTTGAAAATCTCACTTGTAAAGAAACCAAAAACGAGTTTATTTCTATTTACTTGTCTGCCCACGAGGACATAGATGCAAGATCGGGTTTTAATGTGGGTAAAATTGAGTTCATCATAAAAGGAACTCTGGATGGGAACAAAAATTTAAATTGCCTCAGTCTCGAAAGAGTTCTCCTTTACAGACTTGGAACAGAAAAGATTACTTTTATTACCAGAAAAATGCTATACTTTGCTCTTAGCCAAAGGCTGTTACTATTTCGCAGTTGTCGTTTAGGACTATACAAAAATATATTAAATTTCAATGAAATTGTCTGTATTTATGAAATAATGATAAGATATTTTTAATTTGAATTTTTCCATATAATTTGTTATTTCAAACGCATATTCAACTCATGAATATATTTATTTTAACAGGGTCCAAAAAAAGTGATCTTTGTTCCAATTTTGATCGACAATCTTTACCAGCTAGATCGAAGCATATTTTGGCCGATGTCTGTATACTATGCCAAAAAGTACAAACTATAGTGTGTAAACGATCTGGTAAAAGAAACAGGAAAAACTTGAAAGATGTTCGACAATAGAAGCTGCTAATTTAAATCGAGCTGCAGAAGGAAATGCAAATGAATCACTCCTCATGCAAATAAGAAATGAAGATTGTGTCGCAATCGAAGTGAAATACCATTACTCCTGTTACCGTGACTTCACTCGATATTTAACCAAACCGAATAAACCGAACAGGCTGAGCCAGCTTCATATGCTAAAGCATTTGAGATCTTTGCCAAATTAGTCCAAACACGAATTATTGAAAACAAGGAAATCACGAGACTAAAAAAAAATGAAAGACCTGTTTGTCAAACAGATTAGAGAAACACATGGAGTTAATGCTGATTTATATAAAACTGGATATTTAAAACAAAGGTTAATTAAAAAATTCCCTCAACTATGTTTCATCACTCCTAAAATGAGATCACAATGTGACATCGTGTGTGTAAATGACATTACAGTGTCTTCTATTGTAGAGGAAAACAGTATTCCATGAGGTAACACATACCACAGCTACAAGTAAAACAGAGTCGTCAGAAAATGACACAAACCAGCAAACAAGGCATGTACACTCAGATCCAAATTCTCTATCTAACGTGTACATAACTGCTATGAATCTGAGAAACATTATTAGACAAGTAAAACCTCCTCCGTTATGGCCATCAACAGCAGAAACATTTAATTTGCAGGAGGCTGAAAAGATGGTACCTCATATTTTATTTAACTTTCTTGCATGGATAGTTGGGGCATCTGAAGATCTGTGCACAGAAAAAATAGGGGACATATCTGCATCTGTCCACAGAAAGATGTTGTCTATTGCACAGGACATTATACTTTTGGCTTCTAATGGACGTACATTAATGCCAAAACATTTATCACTTGGTATTGCTGTACGCCATCTGTATGGATCTGCCCAAGTGATTGGTTTATTAAATGGTTTGGGACATTGCGTTTCTCATTCGGTTGTTTTAAACCATGACACAGCACTTGCTGAACTTGAAATCAATCGTGGAGAAAATTCTATTCCATCCAGACATGTATTCCAACAACTTTGGTCTGGGACAATAATGATTTTGGTGGGGAAACATTATCTGGACATGGAACAACGCACAACACAAATGGGATAATCATGCAAAATGATATATCAGTCAAACCATGTGCGTCTAACATTTCAGTAGAAGGACGCAAGAGAACACGGAAAAGAACATTGGAACCACCCAAAGTAAATTTTGCTACATACACTGGAGGAAGGAGGGATGACCCAATACCATTTGCTGAACATGTTTTACTTCATTCGGGTCATGTATTTTCTCTGCAAAATTCTCTAAAACTTGATATAGAATACTATATTACAAAATTCGGGAATGAAAAAATATTACCATCTTAAACTGGATTTAACCAACTCCTGTGCAAAAAGGAGGTTCCATCAAAATTGATCATAGGTTATTTACCTGTAATTGATGTTAGTCCCACCGAAATGGATACAATCCTCGCAATTCTACAAAAAAGCATTGGCATTGCAGATAAACTCATGTTAGAGTCTCTCGTTATTGTAATGGATCAAGCAATCTATTCAAAGGCGCAGTTCATCAAATTTCATGAAGAGATTAGTGATTCGACTTGGTGCTTTTCATACAACAATCTCCTTTTTGGTTGTTTGGGAAAGCCTATATCTAAGCTGGCCTTCAAGATTTTCTAATAGAATCAGAAGTTGTTGCTGTAGGCTCAATAAATAGAGTATTTACAGGTAGACACTACACCAGAGCAGTTAGAGCCCATAAATTAGTGGCTGAAGCAATGCAGCATATGCGTCAGACAACATATTTAGAAAGCATTCCTGAAGAAAAGGCAGAAAAAGTGAAAGATTTAATGACATCATTGTCGCAATCATTCCCATGACCTCAGTATGAAGAAATTCTCAACATTTTGAAAAATTTCTGTCATCTTATGAAGAATTCATACAGGTTGGCAACAAAAAGCAAACTTTTGCATTCTGGAGTTCCTATATTGATATGGTAGAAATTCTTCTACTTTTGCTTGGAGGTATCCGAGAGTCAAACTGGGAATTCACTTGGAAAGTGTAAGACAGATGCTACCTTGGGTGTTTACATATGCCCATGTAAACTGCAGTATATACCTTCCAGTTTACTGGTTAGAAATGTCTAATGTCGCTAATACTCATCAAGTGATTTACAAACAGTGTATAGGAGCAGATTTTGCAGTTCAAAGACGTTCAAATGCCTTTGCTAAAATTCCTTGTGATCAAACCATTGAGCAGACTGCTAATCGTGATTCTAAAACAAAAGCTGGTATAACATGCTTCAGCACTAACAAGAGAGCTGTCAACAGAGGAAATGGCACAATCATGCGTGAATGTGAACCCAGGGCTGGCAAAGGAAAACGAAGTGGAACGCGATCAGGTCTCTTACATAGTCGGATAAAACATGATACGGTTGCTATTGTAAAGATAATGGACACAATAAACAGCATGTTTAATCCATTTGAGTATGAACCAGCTGAGTTGATCCATATTGCATCATGATTAGTTGCGGCACAAGATGTTCAAAATGATCTGCAATTTGCTAAAGCAAGGCGCGAATCAGACTTTGAAAATTTCTGTGGGCACCATCTACAAAGTGGAGAATTTTTTTTTTTTTTGCCCCGATGAAAAGAATGAATTGGAAGACATACTCCAGTATGTCTAAAAAGTCTAAGTATCATGTTCACGGAAAGGATATAACTTTGGAAGCAGAAAGAAATCTCCATCAAGATTCGCTATGGTTCGTAGACTCAGGAACATTAATCTCCAAGAATTACTTTCATATTCCTTAGGCCCACCACGATTGTCCCTTGCAAATTCACAGGGATCGCTGGTTAAAACTAATAAAGCAAGTTTGCAATCCTATTGTTGAGAACCCTATAGTAGGTGGCATATATATAGTGAATTGTATTTCGCTCATACACAAATCAAATGTAAACAAATTAAAATGAGAGAGAACATTTCTTAATCTTGCTCTTGTTATATTGAAAAGTTTAGTGAACAGGGCAAAATCGAACAACTCTAAAGAAATTCCTTTTCTTACTGATACATACCAGCAGATCTCCATAAAAAATTTGAGAGGGATAAAAGAGCCGCTAGTAGCTCTCAGATAAGAACTCATGTTCAGTTCCTACCTAAGCAATGGAAGATTTTTTTTTCAAGTGGAGAGAATAAAAAATCATTAATAGAATTCTTGGATGAAGCATGGTCTAATGTTCTAACATCAGAGCTTAGAGGAGTAAAGGTATTCTTGGCGCATGACAAAAATGTAATTACTTCTCACCTGGAAAAGAGGCAAGTGATAGTGCCATCAGGTTAGAAAAGACAAGACTTTGTAGCTCACAAGAAGAAGCTGATACACAGATTTATTTGCATGCTTCTTTTGCAGCCAGCACAAGTACATATATAATCATTATGAGTCCTGATATTGATGTGTTTGTAATTGGAGTTGCTTTACAAAATCTCATTCCAGCATATTTATACTTCCACAGAGCAAGAGGAACAAATTTGCTAATAATAGACATCAGGATGATAAAAGGCAGCATTGGAAGATTCCATCAGCCAAGCCTTGATTGGTCTAAATTGTTTTACCGGATGTGATAGTGTCAGTATGTTTTACGGAAAGGGCGAAAACAAAGCACTTAGTTTATTACTGAGAGAGAATGAGTTTGGTTACACATTCAGTGATTTTGGTAATGAATTTTATGCCAAACCAGACTCAGAAAAATCATTGGAAAAGTTTGCAGGTTGTATGACCAACAAAATATCACGATGCCTCCAAATCAAGATGCCCTGAGTGAACATATCAAGCGAGCTAATTAGCAAGCAGATTTATTTCATGAATAATCGTAAATTTCCAATTATATGTAAAAATTAAGTATATATGGAGTTTAATCGTTATCTGCTTATTAACAAATATAACAATGATTCAATATCAATCTTCATTTCTTTCTTTTTCCAGGTGTCTATAAAAGGAGCCTCCATGCACATCCCTATATACCATCCCCTGATTGCCATGGATAGAAAATGGAGAGTTTGTAATCCATTGGATGAATCTTCTCCCTGTTCCAGACAGTTTAATGGATTTAATTTACTGCTCTGCCAAATGTAAAAGAATTCAATGTAAAAATGTACAATTTTTTACATGTTTACAAAACAGGGCCCAATGCACAGATATGTGCAAGTGTGCAAGAGATTCTTGTTATAAAATTAGAAATATTGGACAAGATGATGATGATGATGATGATGATGATGACACTGGTGGTGGAGATGATGATGACACTGATGATGATGAAGTGGCATAAGCAATGATCAGTTTTAAATAAAAGCATATATGATATGTTTTACTAATATGTTGTTTGTTTAACTTTCATTAAAAAAATATATTTTTCCTTCAAACCTGTGTTATTATTCATAGATTCAAGAAATAAAAATACTCCAAGAAATATAGGTTAAATTAAAGAAAATTGACAAATGTTGTATATTTTACCAAGTTGATGTTGATTTTGTAAAATGATACAAAATCGCAGCTCTACCTCATGTTAAAATGACCTTGCTACATACAAAATATAGCAATACATGTGTATGACTATATATATATATATATATATATATATATATATATATATTTACATAGAAGTAACAACTTATCAAGGCCCGGAGGCCACTCAGGGATAAGGGTTATTGCGTGTACAGTAATCAATGAGATAGTATTGTACTAATCATTAGTATTGGGGATTAGAAAATGTTTTATTTAAGGTTTGTCAGGAATTTGTTTATGTTGGACTTGAAGACAACCAAGTTGTAGTCAGGTGGGAAACAGGCAAAGGGAAGAGAGTTCCACATTCGTGCACTTCTGAGAAAGAAGCTCTGCTCATGGAATCTGCGTTTGGATTTAGGCACAGATAAAGAGTGAGGAAAATTATTGACAGTAGTTTCAGCCAGACGGGTGTTTCTCGTGAAAGATTAGCGAGGAGGACGAGAGATTGGAGCTCAGACGAGCACATTAGTAGAATATAAATGTCTCTTCATGAGAAATATCAAAATGTAAAAAAAAACATTTTTTTTTTGTTATACACAAAAAAGATCGAAATGGTATCAAATAAAATGTCTGAAAAAAAGCTTTTTTGTAACAAATACCCCCTATTTTTTCGCATAATAAATATATTAAGTGCAATGTTTCTATATTAAGTGATGAAGTATTTAATAGGGAATAATATGTGCTAAACTATATGTCTGTATGTTCATCGGTTTGGGTGCTACAAGTGTTTTAGCAAGTCATAATATTCTATTTTAATGATTGTCGGCCATCTTTAAATATGGCCACCGTTCTCATTAATGCGCAACATTTTTGCTTGTGAAAAAATATGATGTTCAGGAGTCTATTGGCATTCATTTGACACCACTTTTTCTTCCACCCCCAACCGAGGTCACAGAATCAAAAATCTAGAGGGATTTTGACCTTTGGGCCCATAGCCTAAAATACACAGTGCGGATATCACAAAATTCACTGAATTTATCATAAGTTTTAATAGCAAACATGAGGAGCGAGTCATAGCTTCTAGTGATATGCAACCATTTAAATACAGTTCAACAAATGATGTTTGTAATCCATAGATCACACAGTGAAATAAATACTAGAATAAAGAAGTATAAGCTTGCAGCAGGTTGCCATTTTTATTTACAAGGAACATGTTATAATATCGCTTCTCTGTCAGTAGAATAATATATGAAGCAATTTTGTTCATTCTAACCCAGTGTTCACTTTTTTGTAGAGGTGTATTTACTTCAAACCAAATCAAACACCTATTTAATTCAACCCTCGCGGGAAATCTAATGAATACGGATTCATAAACGAGTTATATAATGAAAGACAACTTAGAGTAGTATCAGTACATATAAAATGCAATTCTGTTGATATTCGGGGCACTTTTCTGCTTGAGATAGAACATCCTACTTGATGTCAGAGATACCATGCATTCAACTCGAGGAATATTTTAGTCCCTTCAACTGCAATTGTTTGGATATCTCTTGCACTAGTTTTACCTTGTGTGTTCATCAGCTAGTTATTTATATTATCCTTATGAGTCTAGTTGAGTCTGTAAAATTGGAATGATTGACATCTTCCTAAGATCCCAGATTCTTTTCCTGTCGTACATAATACCTAGGAATGCCTTAATATGTTTATATATGAAGGAAAATGTATGGTAATTTTATTTATGACGTTCAATATAAATCGCATTGAACATCTATCGAAATAATTTGCTTAATAATAAGAAATACATAATAGAAATTTCACTATTGAACTATTTAGAACACTATTCACGCTATTTATTAAAAGGGCATTTACTCGAATTTATCTAATAATATTGTCCCATTGACAAACATGACAAGTCGAACAATTAATGATTCCGTGCCGATAGGGATGTCGTTACGTTGCAAGTTATCCGGTTGAACTTATTTCTCGAACACTAGCTTTTTTTCTAGCGTTCTTAATGGGTGTACAGGCGACACTTCAGGCAAATAAAATTATATCAGAGTATATCTCCCGGCACCAATAACGTGCATTACTTTGAACTATTTGAAAATAAATCGTTTGTAAAAGCTTAATGTTCTAGTAGAGAAAATTAAAAGGAACATTATCATTAAGGAAGACTTTTGCATAAGTTTCTTTATATAAGTTCAACATTTACGAAAACCGAAAGAAATTGATCGGAATAACTGTGTAAAATTGTTTATATTAAGACAGCATGAAGGATAATGAATGAATTGGTTTAGAAGGCATTCGTAGAGTGAAATCTCGGTTGAAATCTTCTATGAATGTTTATGACCCACTAGATTATACATTTTTTTAAAAGCTACAATTATATAATATTATATATATATATATATGTATATATATATATATATAGAGAGAGAGAGAGAAAGAAAGAGAGGGAGAAATCAAGATAATTAAAAGAAAAGTTACTTAGTACGGGTACATCTAACTTTAGACCATCATAGTTCAGGACGTTCACTTAGGGTTAATAAAAAGGTGTATTTACGAATGGGATACAAGGCGAGAATTTGTCTCGCTCTGTGTCTTGAAACTCTCTGATCGCCGGAGAAGTTTTTCTACATTGTCTGCATATTATTAAACAAAGGGTTGCTAGATCACGGCATTAAAACACATTCCACCAAGCTAAAATTTCCCTAGAATCTGGCTTTACAATTTAGTGCTTTTCGGGGCTTGAAGTAAAGCGTTCAACCCTTTTCCTTTTTTTTCACTTCTCCTTACATTTTGGATTTGTGAATTTTCGATTTCGGAGACTGACCAGTCATTGTAATTAGTAATACTTCCCTTGATATTTCCTTGTTGGTTGGAGGTTCAATTAGGAAAGTATCGTGGCACACTTTCATTTGTAGCTCTCGGTTTTCGATCGTTTTCGTTTGGAACCCAAAATTAATAGTAACGGTATATGGTCTGTTTGCAAGACAAATGATCTTCCATGGATGGACCTATGATATTTTCCATAGCGTACACAATTGGCAGACTTTATTTCTTAATCTGACTGTAATTTCCTTATGCGGGTAACAAACCCCTTGAGGCGTAGGTAATTGATTTAGTAGACCCATAATCTAATATTGCTAGAAGCATGGCTCCCAACACGTATTCGCTCCCATCTACTGCTACAATTAACCCCTTCTTCATATTGTAATGTTCCAAAGCTAGATCTAATAATAAACCCGTTTTTTTAATGCTTCCTGGCATTCTTTTTTTCAGTAGGAAGTTAAACAGAGTGAATTATGTCGTTTTTCTTTTGAAAAAAAAACATTACCTACTTTTTTCTGTGTCTTAGTTGTGTGATGCTTTTTGTGTGGAAAGCTTTATTAAAATGTTATTTTTCAATTGGTTAGATTATTTTAAAATTTAACTTTTTAGAACATTACCATTCACACCAATGGTTCTCTTTTTCTCTCGACCATGTGCGTTCTTAAATTTAGTTTCACTTCTTTTCCATTTGAGTTCTTCTTAGAAATAATTTTTTTTTCCTTTTGTCTCCAAAATAGTATACGCTCTCCTTTCGTCTTCAAATGATATATCATTCTTTAGATAATCATAACACAAGACATTCACATAGAGTTAATACAAACGTTTATTTACAAATTGGATACAAGACGAGAATCTGACTCGGTTTCTGTCTTGAAACTCTCCGATGCCCGGAGGAGTATTTCTACATTACCTGTATATTATTGTACGGAGGGGTGCTGGGTCATTCCATTATCACAATTACATTGGTAAGCCAATAAGTGTTACACAAATACAAATAAGAGTAAAACTTCTTCAGGCAATGGCATTTCGGAGGTAAATGCTTCACTTAAGTAGAAAGAAAATAGCTGACATTATGGATATGTGAAAATAAGACAGCGCAGACTATGAAATAAATTCACACTAGAAATTAAAAATTGTTAGCAATTGTAAGTGGAAAAATTGTGATAAAGTGAGAAAAAATGATTATATATATATATATATATATATATATATATATATATATATATATATATATATAACAGTCATCCTTCTTCGGGTCGTTGATTAAGGAAATCCTCAGGCACGATGTAAATATCAGCGCTCATTAAACTGTATAGCCATGCATATGAAAAATGTTTAAAACATATTACAAAATGATGCAGTATCACGCTATATATACATATATATATGCATGTATATATATGTATATATATATATATATATATATAATTGTTAGATGCCTTTAAATAGAAGTAGCATATCTATATATAAAAATATATCTACTTTATGGAAAAGTTCTGGTTCAAGAACGCTGAAACTCCATGTGTGTCTTGGCAAATTCCGTTTACCACAGATTACTATATATTTGTTTCTGTTTCTGATTGTTTTGAACTTATTCTTTCTTCTGAAGTAAGTATCAGCACGCACACATATTCAGTATGTATCATGTGCTTACAATAAAATTATAGCAGATAGTATATATATATATATATCTCTATCTCCCCTTGTTCAAATAGATCTTTTTTTTTACTTTTACTGTTCGCATATAATATTCTAGGATTCATAGCTGTCTCTGTTTTATTGGTTGTGGCATGTTATTTAAACGTTTTTTTTTAGTTTACAGTTTGACAGTCGTTGATGATTTTAGTATGGTTGTTTATCTCAACTAACAAATATATTCTTAAATTACTCAGTTTTTATGATTTTTCTTCGATTTAATTAAATGTTGGTCTCTCGACAAAAGGAAGGTTGGCCTGTAAATTTAAACTTGTTCGGTTGTCTAAAGGAATAATTATCATTTTACAAAGGAGTCACCATATATCAAGATTCGAAACCCATACAAGGATAAGGGAAAAAGTGTAGAAGGTGGTAACCTCTACAACAGATTACTAATCATTTAAAATTAAAATTAAGTATAATTGAATTATTTATGAGAACTGCTTAAACAAATATTGCTTACATTGGACTTTATGACAACCATGTTGATGTCCGCCTGAAAGAAAGCCAGCGGAACATATCTCAACCCATCACTTTCTCTAGAAAATTCGCTTTATTCATCTAATCTGCGTTTAGATTAAGATAAATTAAGAGAGTGAGGGAAAATATCAATAATGATTGGAAGTTGTCAGGTGTTGCTATCAAAAGGTCAACAGTGTTAGTCTATAGACTACTATAAAAGTAGCAATAAAACAGATACAGGATCTGAAGCTTACTTCTCTGGAGTGTCAAATTATAGGGAAGGTACAGGGCATCATAGACCACGTTTTAGATCCGGTCCTTACCTCGGTTAAACCAAGATAAGTTACTTCGAGCAGCTCCTACCCAGATATGGCAACGACGAATTAGTTACACAACAAAGTTTATCACAAAACAGTTTGCTATATTAAACAACTTAGACGAAAAATGTGGACAAAACTACTAGTAGTCACGTGAGCTTCGTATCATCTTGCAATTTCATTAGACGGATCATTTTTTAAAGAAATCTTTGTTAATTTAAAGAGAGTAAAATATCCGGAAGATGCATTCATCATAACAGTTTTATTTCTTTTTTATAAACAAAATTATACAATAATTACCTATTTAGAAATAAATGGTGATAGCAATCTAATTACGCAATCTACCTGTTCTAGATTGTTCGCTGGCAAACATATCGGAAGAAAAAAATTGTTCAATGAAATGATACGTATTGTTTGCATATTGTGTGTAGACTTTATATTATGGCAAATAAAATACACTGAAAGAATAAACCATATAAATAATAGCAATTTGAACAATATTTCGTTTATTCATTATTTTTAAACTATAATTTTAAAAATGAATTTACTACAGGATACAACTGTGGATGTTTTTATAGTCAGTGAAATATTCCATATATTAAGAATTTCAGAATTAAGTAAAGTGAAAAATATGTATATATATAATTTTCAACAAAAAATTTGGGTAAATATGTAATTTCCGTACATCTTATGATAAAATGAGTATAATAATAATCGAAACAAAAACAAATTCATGACACACACTTTTAAAATCGAAGTATTGTTTTAGATACGTTTGAATTATTATGTGAATATTTTCACCGAACTAATATTAGTTTCTTTATTAATACGAATTATTAGTTAGTCTGTATAAAATGGAAATAACTATTGTTCTTTTATTTAAACATTATGGATATGTGAAAATGAGACAGCGCAGACTGTGAAATAAATTCACACTAGAAATTAAAAATTGTTAGCAATTGTAAGTGGAAAAATTGTGATAAAGTGAGAAAAAATGATTATATATATATATATATATATATATATATATATATATATATACATACATAAATATATATATATATATATATATATATAACATTATATACGAAAATAAAAATGTAAGACAGTTTTGTTTAAATATATAAGACATATAAAATATCTTTCAACATTTAAAAAATGTAATAAATTAATTTTCCAAAATAAAAAAGCTATACTATATTGTTCTTCTTAAAAAATTAAATTACTCGTATAAAATATGTATCAAGAAGGGGTTATTAAGTACGAGAGAAATAATAGATCGGTCAGGAAAAAGATAAAAAAGGAGAGAATTAAAATATAAATCAACTCAAATTCTTGCATGAAATAGGTGTATACTATGATTAAACAAAATGAAAGTCATATTCAGTACACTCGATTGTAAAATAAAGATTCTCAATCGATGAAATAATCTGATAATGCACTAAAAAGAATAACCCATATAAATAATAGCAATTTGAACAATATTTTGTTTATTCATTATTTTTAAACTATAATTTTAAAAATGAATTTACTACGGGATACAACTGTGGATGTTTTTTATAGACAGTGAAATATTCCATATCTTAAGAATTTCAGAATTAAGCAAATGTATAATTTTCAACTAAAAATTTGGGTAAATATGTAATTTCCGTACATCTTAAGATAAAATAAGTATAGTAATAATCGAAACAAAAACAAATTCATGACACACACTTTTAAAATCGAAGTATTGTTTTAGATACGTTTGAATTATTATGTGAATATTTTCACTGAACTAATATTAGTTTCTTTATTAATGCGAATTATTAGTTAGTCTGTAGAAAATGTAAATAACTATTGTTCTTTTATTTAAACACAATGGATTTTCTCTACTTATTAAAGGTTTATATGAAATAATAAAATATACATCATATTATAAAAAGGTGTCAACTGACGGACGATGATTGCCACGAACTTATTCAATGATTAATAAAATATTTTTAAAAAATTAGTAACTCTGCCAGCAAATCACACAAAAGTGGTATCATTTAAGCCTGGTTTATATTCAGATAATTTGGATTTTTATAGTATTGTCAATTCTACACCAATTCAATTCTATAAAGTATTGACTTTAGACTAATCATGAATATTTATGACTAGATGCGTCTATTTATATTGAAATTTTATGTTCTCTGTATTTTAGTAATTTGTTGAATATCATGAATATCATTTATAGACGGAATCTCGATTTGAATGCGTCAACATATATATATATATGTATATATATATATATAATTAGAATGGATTTCTCATTATTTATTACTTAGACAATTAATATTGGAATTCTGTTAAGCTTATGAAATTAAATATAAATTAGCAAAATAAAAAATGTTCAGATTTTTATCATTCAAACATGGTGGCGTTTGAATATATAATTAAGTGTTGTTTTACCCATTTAGAAATGCTTTAAAGTTTTACCGCCCACTCATTTTCCGACCAAATTTCAAAAATTCATACAGTTCATATGTAACTTTCTTAGCTATACTTTGAAATAAAACTTGTCAAGTTTAGTTCATTAAAACAAAAGTTATAATAAAATCACCGGTGTTCAAAACTCTTCAGAATTCGTAAAGACCGTGAGAGACGGTTTCCTCTGATTGGCTGTTGGTTAGCTTTGCAATTTTTGTCAACATTGACGTTTTAGAGACGATTTTTTACTGATTGGCTCTGGATTACTATATCATCTTTTTCCTCATCGTCGGCTTCATAAATCATAGCGGGAATGCATGCATCTTACTCGGATTATATATAGAAAGTTTACAAAAGTGTTGTCTTAAGGAGAAATGCTTCCCATCAACCTGGAAAATCTCATCAGTATGCCCTGTATTTAAGAATTCAGGTGATCGTTCATCCCCCTCTGTGGTCATGAGTAAATTGTTGGAATCGGTGTTAAATAGAGAAGTAATCAACAATCTCAGCAAAAATAAGCTTTTTTGTGACACACAATATGGTTTCCGTTTGCTAGATCTACAGCAGATGCGCTTACAGTTATTTCTCATAGGAGTAGCGAATCTCTCGACAGAGGCAACCTTGGCATATCACAGGTCTTTGATAGGGTATGGCATAAAGGTTTACTTCCCAAGATCTCCAGCTCTGGTATAGCTGGAAGTGTCTTCTCAATTATTAAATCATTTCTCTCTGATAGGTTCATAATAGTAGTAGTTGATGGGTAAAAATCCGAACTCACAGTAGTAATGCTGGAGTCCCTCAGGGGTCCATCCTGGGGCCAACTCTTTTCCTGATCCGCATTAACGATCTTCCAAATCATATCCTTACATCATTCGTAGACATTTTTGCTGACGACACTACCATCTATGGTAGCACATCTAAGACAGTAAATGACCAAGTTCTCTCCGATTTTATCTCCTCTGATCTTGATCACGTTGTACAATGGGGAAAGGAGTGGCTGGTTACTTTTAATGCATCTAAAACTAAGCTTATATCGTTACATCATCAACGTTATGATCCCCATCTGGCATCAATTAAAATGAATGGTTCACGTCTTGGGGAAGGCTCAAGTTTTGACAGACTTCTGGGCTGGACCTTTACTCCTGATCTTAACTGGAACACGTACATCAAATCTGTTGCTAAGGCCGCTGGAAAAATGGTCGGATCCTTCTATCGATCCAGTAGATATCTCACTGCCGATGCAATTCTCTATCTATATAAGTGCCAGATACGTCCAAGGATGGAATAATGTTGCCACATATGGGCAGGAGCTGCTAGACAAGACTTGTCCTGCCTTGATAGGGTTCAAAATAGGCTTCGTGGCCTGGTGGGAGATGTCCTTTTCTCTTCGCTGCAACCTCTATCTCACAGAAGAGATTTTGCGAGTTTGTCTCTGCTTTATCGTTATTTTCAAGGAAAGTGTTCGACTGAGCTTCAATCTATGGTTCCCCCTCGCCAAACTGTTACAAGAAACACTCGTCTAGCTGAAAACACTATCAATAATTCCCCTACTCTTTATCTGTGCCTAAACCTAAACATAGATTCCATGATCAAACTTCTTTCTTAGAACTGCACGCCTGTAGAATTGTCTTCCGTTTTCCTGCTTTCCAGCCGTCTATAATATGTTTGTCTTCAAGTCCAACGTGAACAAGTTTCTGATGAGCCGTTCCACTTAAATTAACAAATTTACGGAACTTCCATTACTACCGATTACTATATTGTCCTTTTTACTACTGTAACTCTTTAACTCTTATCCTTGAGTGACCTATCGGCCTTGATAATTGGTGACGCCTATGTAAAAATAATGTTTTTTTTCGTGCTAGGGCTTAAAATATTTCGCTTACCACGTCGCGCATTAATTTTGTTTCTTTTTTTTTGTCTCTCCTTTCTGTTTATTTACTTCATTACGTTTTTTATTGGATTTTTTTATTTAGTAAATTTTAGAAGTTAGTAATATTTTGGGGGTTGTATACAATGCGTATGATGTTGAACATAAATCAGAAAATATTATTTCAAAGCAAAGCCCGGAAACATCATTGATTACATAGGAAAGAAGAGCATTAAAAGTAATATGGTTAAGCTTAAGCTTCGAAAAGTAAAAGAACAGTTGGTGCACTTCAAAATTAAAAATACAATGTATTCTAGTAACAAAATATAATAAATTCATAACTTAAAATAATGCAGCTTTAAGAATTTATATATAAGTTACATTGATTTTTTAAAATTCTTAATGCTGCAATATTTTGACTCATAATAATATTTTTTTACTAGAATATATTGTATTTGTCTTTCCCAGTTTTAACAAACAGTCCTGTTTTTCTAAGCTTAATCTAAACCATATTATTTTTATACTCGTATTTGTCCATGTAATATACAATGTATACCCTGAATACAAATATACGTGTCAGTAAGATTAACTTTCATACGTGAGTTTTCTGTTGTATGTATTACGTCATGAGAGATCTCCCAATGGCCGGTAAAATCATGTCACTTAAATATACGACGCATAAGAAACATCGATTTTTTGTAAGAAGGATGGGTGTACTAAATGTCCTCAAACAATTACCACACTTTTTATTACTCGGGGTACTTTAAGTATTAGTGCACAAATGGAAATCTAGTCCCCTCTCGAAGCAATATCCTCTGGCTGCAATGTGCTTATTGTATCGTTCCAACAATTTCTGGTAGACCTTGTGAAGCTGCCTTATATGAGCGTGTCAATGACCCACGTCGCATCCTCTTTTATCTCTTCAGGTATCTCATTTACGACAACGTCTAAGAATAGAGTTTGGGATTGCACCCTTGGGAAAACTTCGCGGAAATCTTCCTCCTTCAGTTACACGTGACTCTTGCATCAAACTATACACTTATTCTCTCTAGAGACAGACACCGGCCCTTATCCATGAAATTCTTTATTTGGCCAATTAACTCTGGTGTCCTGATATTCTCACTTCTTTCAAAGCTATAATTTAACCGAGATTCGTTGCTTTACAATGCACGATTTATGCAAGATAGTTCAAAAGCAGACCGAAGAATTCCATAAGATTTATGTGGAAGTTCTTCAAGTTTAAAACAGAATTTAATTGCTTATCATTCTTCTAAATTGTCTTCACGTTTTGATTGCATTTTTAAAATTCACTAGCTGTGACAATCATGCTCTTATTCCAAATCCTGTTGTAACTTTTTATTTTAAGCTGAAATCATAAATATTATTCACTCATTTCATAAGATGTATAGCAAAACATATTGAATTTTCAAGAGTTTACGACAATTTTAAATGCATGTACCAAAAAGGCTACGCACTAATAAGCACCTGATAAATATCTATGCACAACACGCCAAATTTGCCAAATTGAAACGGTTATGAAATACTTGCCTTGTTATGTTTATAATATAAAACGGCCTAACACCATGAGGAAACGTTATCAGAGACACATTATGTGTATTTAAATTTGTAGGGGAAATCTTTATGAAACAATGTAATGCCTAACGGAAATTACAGGTATCTGTAAATACCAACAAATTCACAGAAATCCCGTAATATGTCAAGAGCAGAAATATATTTAAGAATGTACTATGATTTTTAAGTAGTACAAGTATTAACATTTTCTTATGTATGTATGTATATATGTGTGTATACACGTCTGTGTACACCGCTCGGAATGTGGCATATAGTTTATATAAGAAAAACAGTAATTTTAAAAGAACGAGTTAAAATCCAAAAACAGTCTTTCACTCTCGCTTTTTTGTAGCAGTACATACAGTCATTTTTTTTACAGTTTCTAAACTATTTCATTATTGCATTGATTACTCGAACCGTTTTCTTCGTATCATTCTCGATACATCTATTAAATTTTAACGTTAGCTAACATAACTCTAGAGAATAACAGAAGCGATAGTAATATATCCGGTATGAAATGTGTGATTACTAAGAAAAAAAAACAGTGTAAGTCAGTATTGTAATCTGCGAGATTATATAATAAATTAGGAATTAGAAAATTACTTAAAAATTACATATTATTCAGAAAGATGTAACTGTATTTATAAAACTAAATAAAGCACGCCACAAAACAAGTGAAATCTGTATTTTGTAATTATAATATGTAGGCAAAAATAATTACGGTTAGAACAGTGGTTGTCTACATATAAATATCGTATGTATTTATTTATGCTATAAGTTCTTGTTAAAATAGGTAGCGTTTATAAAAAAAATTATATCCATATATACGTGTTTTTAAATATCATGAATAAAGTAGCACATCAAAAGTAAATTTTATTTACATTGAAATATAGAGTAACAATTATTTCACAGTTGAAATTCCGCCGATTATTATATGTGCACATACACATACACCCACATACATAAACACACATATATATATGTATACTCATATCTCTTTGTAACTTTATCATTTATTTGAAATTTAATATGTATACACATATATATAGACAGATATATATATATATATATATATATATATATATTAAAGTTCAAATAAAGAACAATAAAGTAACAAGTAAAAATGACTAATTAATACATTGGCCGTAGTCTCATAGACATATTTTAAATTTCAAAATATTTACGTAAAAACGAATGTATATATAATAATAAACCATACGAATGTGTAAAGAATTAAGCAGGACTTGTGTGTCGTCATTTCCTGTGTAAAATCTATAAATATGTGATAAACTACAAAAAGTATATAGTAGTGTGTAAAATAATCAAAAATATATACACAGAAGAAGAAAGAAACTGCTATATTCATTCGCTGTTCACAGAAATAAACTAAATTGTGAAAAAATGCTCCTTACCAGAACTGAATTATCATGTTTATAGAGCATTTTTCTGTATTGAAATGAAAAGAAATGTGAAGTAGTACTATTTGCATTTATACTATTATACTGTTGTATTTACAACATGCGGTCGATGTAAACTCCGATACTCTTCAGGTATTTAGTAATGTCATGCTGCCCCTGGATTATATAAAGGCCACGTCTGATATTTCTGTGTTTGAAGGAAGGATTCCAGGGTTTGAAATATTCAACTGAAGAAATTCGAGAATTACATCGACAAAAATGTTGGAAAAAGAATCGCCAATATAGCAAGATGAGTCGGAGTAATTCTAATAATAAGAATAATAAATTTTCAACCAGGAAATAAGCAGGAAAAAAATAAAAAAATGCAAACAGAGGGAGCTTTTTATATATAAATTCAATTTAAATTGATTCATAATTTTCCGACAAGTATAGAATTGTTTCCTTGTTAACTTAATGTATGCGTTTAATGTGTTTATTGCATAATAAGAAAAATGTGAAGCAATACTGCCGATTTATTCATTTTAACTTAATTATTTGTTTAGCAACATTCGCTCCAAGTTGAAATTGAATTTCCTCAGAAAAGGATAACATATAATCGAATATAGGAATGCCAAAAATGCTGAGGCTCTGAGAGAAATATATAAAGTAAAATAATTCATCATCATCCTGATGCAGTCCGTCACACTTGACGATGACTAGTCGTGGGCTCAGTTCTTTATCCTTCGGTGTTGGCATAATCCTCTTTCTGTGTGAAACATCCGGTCACAGACACTGCATATATGTGTGCAAAGGTTGTGTCTTCCATAGTGTCTTAGTTCTTAGTTTTCTCCAATATTTTTCTCTATTTCTTTCTTTCCTTTGTGGAGACTATTCCGCCAACGACTCCTTTCTTTGGCTTGTACTTTCCAAACTCACGACATTGATGTTCATTGCCTTCAGGTGCCGCTTTGTTACAGCTTTGTAGCGAAGCTTCTGACCTCCTACCTTGCGGGCTCCATTTTCCATTTCGCCGTAGAAGATCATCTTTGGAATTCGGTTTTCTTCCATTCTAGGAATGTGTTCGGTAAATCGTAGTTGCATAGTAGCTATCTAGGTTTGCTACATACATACACTACATACATATTAGGAAAGGGGCAAAGCGAAACAAATAAAAGGAGAGACTATTCATATGGGATGTGACTGTTTCTAAATGAAAGAATATTTTAAGGCAGTCAGTAGATGCACACAAGAAATGGTGTGCATGACAAAACAGATACAAAAATGTAATAGTATGTCATATATATGTTGAGATGAGCGTTTCGAAAATAAGTTTGTTTAATGTTGATGAGATTACTAAAACGGAAATTGTTTTAACAGAAGAAATGATTCTGTTTAACTGCATGAAACATACTTATATGTATTTTTATTTCATGTTTGTAAATTGATCATCAATTGCAAGAGTCCCAATATTCCGGAATAGGTTATCGAAGTAAACGTAACATTCAATTGTAGTTGTCTAAACTGATATCTCTCATTCTTATATATAATGACTATGTTTATTTTAATATAAACACATTTTGTAGAAGAAATAACAAGCGTTAAAATGAAGTAATTGTTTATTTAATGGGTTTAAAACTAGTTATTTTTATGTAAACATGTCAAGGAAATGAGTGCAGGAATAAAATGCATATGCAGTAAAATTATTTCGTCTTTTCCTTGTATCAATATATTAGTAAATAAGGCAGTCATTCATTGGGTAACGTCTAAAACGTTCTACGCATGTTTTCTGTGAAACACGCTTTCTTTCTGTAAGCGGTTAAGATAGACGTTCAGGTTAAGCTAAAGCTTAGGTGGAAATATTTATTTCTGGCATTTTGGAATATGTTCATATAAAGGGTAATCTTTTTCAACTCAATTCCATAAATGTATATCTAGATGAATATTCATATAATCTAAATATCCCTAGCAAATCCAATTAAAATAACATGCATATTAAAAACAAAACCGTAAATAATAAAAGCAAATATTTTGTTTGAAATAATCTGCTTAAGCAAAGATTTGCGACTATTTTTTACTTCATGTTGTAAAAAAACAATTTCTCCTTAAAGATTAGACTTTTAACCTGATATATCGAAAGATATAAGATTGTCGCTAATTATTCTTGCAGGTAATTAATCATTTATTGTAACAGGAAGTGAAATATTGCATTTAAATATAAGTAGAAAAGGTTTTAGAAAGAAATTGTAGCATAGATTGTCTCCCTCTCTTTTGTTCCTCCCTTGATTGCAAAACGTAATAGTTTACCAAAGATGATTATCTCATTAGAAAAGGGAAGAACAAATTAATTAAAATAAATGTTTAAAAGAATATGCAAATTAGCTAGATGTTACTAAATATGTAAATAATTATTTTGATTATATTGTTTGACAGCGTATTGGAGTAATTTTCAGGATAACAATCCTTATATATCTTAAATGTATTATAATGTAATACTTCTGTGGGGTATGTTTATCTATTGAGTATCCTTCGGAAACAAAACGCATCCACGGAACTATAATTTGGTATTGGTTTTTCCTTAAGTTATTCGCAATAAACGATCAGGTGAGTGTCATTTGAGAGTTAATTATTTGCACATCTGATAGAGACTTCTTCAAAAAGGGCAAAGAGTCAAAGTAAGGTGACCTCTACCGACAGTCGATATTACCGAATATGATTAATGTGACAGGTTGTCATCTCGATTGAAGAAATAACCCAATTGATTCTAACATACTCATCTATCAAGTTCTGGCAACCAGTGCCAATATTTGTGCATAGATTTGTGAAGGACGGAGTATACACTGAAATATATTTAATTTTTCTTAGCACTGCCTTTACGTACTAAAAATGTATAATTGTGTATATATATATATATATATATATATATTATGTGTATGTATTATATATATTATATATTATATACAGTATATATATTATATACAATATATATAATATATATGTATATATATATATATATATTATATATATATATATATATATATATATATATATATGAGTATAGAATACGGACAACCATACACATAAGTTAAAGATAATTAACACATATCATTACTCCTCCTAACGAAGCTTAAAATCAAAATGTGATGAGCCGATAACCTAAATAATTATAAGGTGTGATGCAAATAAAACATAATATTAAACTGGAAACAAAGGTGATTGCTTAATAAACGTATAGTAGCTTCGCATCAGATGCAATGTATGCTTTTCATACTCCAGGTTTCACCAGTGTAATATATATATATATATATATATATATATATATATATATATATATATGCGTGTGTGTGTGTTTATATGTATATATATAATATATATATGTACATTTATATGTATATATATATATATATATATATATATATATATATATATATATACATTTTAGCAGGTCGCCCCGCATGTTCCGGTCGTAAAATATGTTGACATATGATATTCTGCTTAATAGAGATTTCGTATTATTAATTATATGATGCTGAAACCAATATATAGTAATGCTTTAAAATTAAAAAAAAAATTACTCGTGCGCTACAACCAAGAATCGAAACCGAAACGTTTATTTACGATTTAGTTTTCCCTTTAGCGTAAATGTCTTACGTATGAAGAAATGTTTGCTCCAAGGCGAAAAATTAAAACATTATCTAATAGCTAGTACATTACGCATGTATATTCGTAATGCCGTCGTTCGATCTTTACCTGGCAAATTCAATTTTTTTTAAATTTTCACCACCTTGTACCGACTATTACGCAATATAACTATATATATATATTCAAATACGCTATATAAAAAAGGTCCATGTATGTCGAACAAACGCTTACAGAAGAGTTTGGTAGGATATTTTTTAAACAAATATATATATATATATATATATATATATATATATATATATATATATATATATATATATATATATATATATATATTAGCAGTTACGCCAGGATTTATTCGGGCCGTATGTACTGTTCATAATGATTTTAAAAGTATAGGAAAAAGACTAAAAAAAAAAAATTAAAACATGAACCAATAACTACTACGTTATACATTCGTAATTCCGGCGTTCGGCCTTCACTTCGCAAATTTAATATTTTTTAAATATTCACACTTTTGCCCCGATTTTACCGTACTAAAGCCCAAATATAAAGTTTTGCATGGATTCACATACTATATATATGAAATGTCATGTCTGTAGACTAAAAACTCTAGGAGGAGTTTGGTAGGCAAAATGTGTTCAACAAAAATATATACGTATACATTAATATATATGGAAAACTTGCTCCGTTTATTATAAACTTTTTATGCAAATATTATGCAAGTATAAATCAGGAAGAATATCTACATGAATATAATTACACGTAATAGTTAACCAAAGATGGTTATCTCATTAGAAAACCGAATAACTAATTAATTAAAATGAATGTTTAAAAGAATATGCAAATTAGCTTAATCTTTTGCTAGTGAATGCAATTCACCAACCTATATATGAGAAAATTGTATTTTCTTTTAATATAAATAGAAAACGGGTGTTTTTTTCGGTTGTTCTTAGCCTTGATCAAAGTGTAGTATCTATTCCGGAAGATACTGCAAGCAAAGACATTATGTGGGCACGACCCCACATATAAGACCTTTGTCAATGTAGGGGCAACCCTTCATACCAATTGTCACTATCCAGCTCCCCTACTCCCCGGGGAGTTGGTCCCCATTTCCCCTTCACTCCGCACATTAAAAATCGGCCTTTTGCCTAATTTGCTCGGTGGGGGAGCAAATAAATACTAACCCCACATATAAGACCTTATCCAATGTAGAGGCAACCCTTCATACCGTCACTATCCAGCTCTCCTATCCCCGGGGATTTGGCCCCTTTTGCCCTTCAGTCCTCACATTAAAAATCGGCCTTGCGCCTAATTTGCTATGTGGGGGAGCAAATAAATAACAACCCTTCATACCTATTGTAACTATCAAGCTCCCCTACTCCCCCGGGAGCTGGTACCCATTCCCCCTTCACTCCTCACATTAAAAATCGACCTTGTGCCTAATTTGCTCGGTGGGGGAGCAAAT
Organism: Euprymna scolopes; assembly: GCF_053919585.1. Lineage (NCBI taxonomy): Eukaryota > Metazoa > Mollusca > Cephalopoda > Sepiida > Sepiolidae > Euprymna > Euprymna scolopes. Next base: position 115,150,370 of record NC_136485.1, on the reverse strand, counting down.
AATGTCCAACCCCACATATAAGACCTTGATCAATGTAGGGACAATCCTTCATACCAATTGTCACTATCCAGCTCCCCTACTCCCCGGGGAGCTTGTCCCAACTTCTCCTTCACTCCTCGCATTAAAAATCGGCCTTATGCCTAATTTGCTCTGTTCTGTTTTTTTTTTGGAGTCGCCTGCTTGTACCGGTTGTGGAACAACAGCCGTAAAGACGACTGATCACGCTTTCTTTGATTGCCGCGTACTCGGCCAGTACTAGCCAATATCCCGAGCATCCTCGCCCGATTGTTGACAACGTGAGGCCGCTGTGCCACAGGGAAAGACAAATGGACTACATTACGATCCTGGCCTTGGCTAGAATGGTGATTTGGACGTCGCGTCTACAAGGTGGCCGGGGGGGGATGTCTTTTTCTGATCAGGATGTGATCGCTTTCTTTAATCACCAACTACGGGTGAATATCAGATGTGATAGAAGAATGCTGCATCGGGCGGCATTTGACAGAAGATGGATACATGTAGCAAGCCTGTGTGTACGAAAAGCAGCAAAATTTGAAAACGTGTTCCCCGCCTAGGTGTGGAACGTGCAGTTCTGCAAAGTGCGATTTTATCCTTTGCCTTTTAGCTAGCTGACTGAGTGCTCCACCGCCCGCCTCTCCGATTAGGAAGCCTCCAAGATCCCCACCCCAACCCAAAGTGCAATTTCTTCTTTCCACCCATCTCTCTAAATTTCACTCATATTGAAGAGAAAGAAATCAATCACAAAGCGCCCATTCTTCACACCCAAAAATTTTCATTTCTCCATTTCGTCCCATCTAAAGAGCATCCCCACTTCGAGATTGGCTTGCAGTAGACCAGGTTCCTTTACAAACGAAAGGTGAACGGGCGGTCTATTAACTAGGCGGGGTTGGGAGGGGCCTACTAATCATTACTGGATTTTACCCCGCCCTCGACACAAATGAATTGTTGTATTACCTTTATTGTTATCTTGTCTGTTATTACACGCTAATAAACATTTTTTTTTAATTTGGGTGCTAATTAGGGCGTCCTAAGTACGAAAGGGCGAATGCGGTATTATGGCAAAAGAAGAATCTCGCTAAGAGAAACTTTTGTTTAGTTCTAGAGTTACAAGGATAACCAATTACCCACATTTCTCCCCTTTTGAGTTGGCCTTGTGCCTAAGTTTTTTGTTCATGTTCATTTTTTTTCTAAATAAAAGAGTTAATATCTAAAAGTGTAGTATCTGTTCTGCAGATGCTGCAGTTAAGATAATTTGTACCAGTAAATGAAGGGGCACCCCTCTATACTGGGACAATTATTATTTTTGGTCACTTTTAAGGGAGCTGGTTTACCCCCACATTAAAAAAGGCCTTGTGCCTTACTTGCTTTCGTGGGGAAGCAAATGAATACCTTAAATAAATAGAAAAGATGCTTGCCTTTTTTCTGTTGTTCTTGGCCTTCGGGCCGAAATTTAAGTGTAGTATCTGTTCTGGCAGATACTGCAAGCAAAGATCATGTGTGGGGCCAACCCCACATATAAGATTTTGGTCAATTTAGGGGAAACCCTTCATACCAATTGTCACTATCCAGCTCCCCTATTCCCCGGGGGAGCTGGTCCCCATTTCCATTTCACTCCTCACATTAAAAATGTGCATTGTGTCTTACTTGCACGTTCGGTAATTAAATAAATACTCTGTTGTTCAAGGCCTTGGGCCGGCATCAAAATGTAGTATCTCTTCTGCCGATGCTGCACTTAAGGTAACTTGTACCGGTCAATGGAGCGTAAACCCTCTATACTTGAACAATTATTATTTTTGGTCCCAAGCAGTGTGCCCTATTTTCCTTTTTTTCAGAGAGCTGGTTTAACCTCACATAACTAACAACCTCGTGCCACATTTGGCTTTGATAGGAAAGCAAATAGATACTAATAGAAAAGAGGATTTTTAATATGAATATCAATAAACTCAAAGAAAAACGAATTTATAGGATTATATATCTTCTATAATATACGGTTGAATGTGTGTGTTTGTGTGTGTGTGTGTCTGGTCACGAATAGGCTCCTATATGGTAGACTATTTGAAAAAGACTGATTATATATAATGATAGAAGATTTATCGAGACACAGGAATGGGTATGTTTGATCTGGCAGAACGGTGGTTCATTAAAATTGTGGGCTCTGTGTTCGCGCCTGATCCAAAAAGTATGGAAATAAAAAAAATTGAAAAAAAAAAAACGTTTACAAGTGTTTTTGATATAGATGTACATAATAATAATTTGATAAGTATGTTTTAACTGAAATAGGGATAGTATAATCAAATTGCGGGGTCTGCATTCGCGCCTGGCCTCTATAGAATGGAAATAGGCACAAACTTGATTGAAGACTTTTCATACCTATCGGCGTAAATATACTTTGATAATTATGTTTCAGTTTGAAGAAATATGGTATAACAAAATTATGGGGTGTTCGTTCCCGCCTGACCTCCATAGAATGGAAATATGTCACAAAATTTAACAAGGTTTTTTTTTTTTTTATATAGCTACACAGAATGTGGTGATATGTTTTTCAGTGTGAACAGGTACAGTATAATAAATTATGGGGTTGACCTGTTTTATTTTTACTTTCATAATATTTTGCTTTGGTTTGGATACTCCAAATTCGAACCTATCTAATTTACATCCCTTACTTTTCATAACCTATCATACTTTCATAAATCAGAGTTCATTTTCTGTAGGCTGTTTTTAAACCCAATCAACGACGAGTACTTTTGCTAGTATATATATATATATGTGTGTGTGTGTGTGTGTGTGCGTCGTGTATATATATATACATATATATAAAGGGTATTAAAACAGCAGTCTAAAGAGCAGAGTGTATTTTGATGCAATAGTAAACTCAATAATGTATTTTAAATACATTTTTCTTTTATTTGAAATACAAGAAAAACAGTGCTAGTTGTAATGCAGATATATAATAAGCTCAATAGGCGTATATATCCTAGAGCTACTTTAATATTTAGTTAGATGATTGATAATTTATAATTAAAATTAAAAATTAAAAGTTGGATCCATTAGGAAGAAAACAACAAAGTCGATAAACTGTACGATCGTGTCGGAAACGATGTTTTCATTGAAATAGACATTAAGTCATGGACAATAATTTTAACATAGTTTTTTTTTAAACAAAGTCTCCTCATCAGCAAAAAAGGGTGTGTTGTTTTTAAAGACACCAAATATAAATCTAGATTTTTTTTTTAAGTAAGGCAGATGTATCTGGAAAATATTTGAATAGGGAAAATAGTTACTTTTTTCATTTTCGTAGATAAATTGAGAATAAAAATTAGAATAAAATCATAAAGTTAAATTGGGTTTAAATGTAAGTTTAAAATAAGATGATTTTTAAGAAAATTTTATGAAGATATATATATATATATATATATATATATATATATATATATATATACATCCTATAATCGTTCGCCTTTTAAAATTCGTAAGTATCATCGTCAAAGCATTCATTTGGATGATATATGTAGCATATGAATGGTTGAATATTTCAAAGCGAACGCCAATGGAATACTCCTATCGGTTTGAATTCGTTAGTAATGCCGAATTTCAAATTAAACAAGATATTTCAAAAACAAATTAAGATAATCATATTTAGCTAGGAAAATGAATTATTTACTTTAACTGATCAAAGGGAGATAATCACTATTTATTTATGTTGTATTAAAAAAAATAATCTTATCGATAGTAATTAAATAAAAAAAAATAATATTTTAATAGCAATTATAATATTTATTGATGGAACTTAATGAAAATAGTTGCATATAAAAATTAAAGTGTAATAGATATTTTAATAAAATAGAAAAAAAAATGGTAAAACTATTAGATAAACTTATAATAATATTAACCCAAACTTTATTAATAAAGTTACTAATTTATACATTATAAATTTAAAGATGGATTATTAGAAAGAAAATTTTAATGACTTATGGTGGTTTATATTTTTCAAACCTGTGAATGCATCCATAGACCATTTCATCTTTTAGATTTAGGAGAATGGTGTTATTTTATTATCATTATTATGTTTTAAAATGTTTAGGACTTCATATATACAAAGTGCACAGAATCTGTACCCCTGCATATATGCTTGATCCTATCATTTCCCATTCCAGATTGCAGGGAATATTTTTATCATTGAGTCGCCAAATATGTTTAGTGTGGTGGTGGCAACAACTTTTTTGCATATGCGAATAACATAACACTATAAATGGCAATCTTAGGTTGGTCTTGGTGTGTCTTACTCAAATGCCACCGGAAGTGATGCCGAAGAGCGTACATGTCCTCCCACCAAGACTCTCTGACTCGACGCCGTCATTTGTACATATTGTAAATATACCTTTTCTTTAATACACTTATTATTGCGTTATCTTGTTGTTTGCGTCTTCATTGTATTTCCTTACTAATTATTGTTCAACCTTGCAACCACAACAGTTGGCGACGAGATATGAAGCGTCAAATATAACAGTTTGACGAAGAACTATTCAAAAAAAAAAAAGTACAACGCAAAGGTTGACCATTTTTTTAAGGAATGCAAAGTGTTGACGAGCAAACGGATTTTACGCTAAAGAGAAGTTTCAACTCAAGTGATAAAAAAAAACTCTAACGTGGCAAAAGCGACAATTTACGCCGTTTTCTGGGAATCCGACTTGCAAACGAATGTAAAAATGAATTTTTGTTTGTCGCTACACGACAAATCTTACGAAAGGACCAACTTGCAAACGAAAAGCGAATTCTGTTCTGTCGAAAAAACGACAGGTCAGACCCGTATTACGAAAAGCAAGGAAGTAACCTACGAAAAAAGTTCACCAGTGGATTCTAATTACTGTTCTCCGTAAACAAGACAACAACTAAAGGACTTTTTAATTAATGTTTTGGTTGACGTCGGTACTAAAAGGAAATATCACAGCTAAAACTAAAATTCAAGGAATGGATTTTTTTTCTTGAAGTTGTCACTGAATAACGGATAATACAGTAAAACGTCACGGAAAAAAAGGTAATCTCAATTTAAGAGGTATTTTAATTACTAAAATACTAAAAAAAAACTCAAAGAACTAACTGTACTGCATACAATTATTCAATTGTGACTCGATTAAAAAAAACCCAAACTTTTATTTTGTGGAAAGAGTTACTTATTAGTAAGTGCCTAAAAACGGAAAGTCAATTCCATTTCGTGATTCCAGATAAACCTGTTTTATTTTTTTTTTAGCAGCGTGACTCGCAAAAAGAATATATTATTGCAAGCAGCGATATTATTATTGAAAACAGGAGCTTACAGCAATTAGCTTTTTTGTTGTAACCCACACCGGTGTATATGGTACATGGTACAATATTTTTTTTTAACTACACACTAAAAAAAAAAAAAACATGGAAGACTTATCAAAAATGTTCATGCAGTTTTTACAAGCACAGGCTGACCGCGAGGAAAAGAGAGAGGACAGATTTTTGAAATGGCAGCAGGAACAAGAAGAAAAGCAGAAAATGGTACAATTAAAGCAGGAAAAACTGCAATTGGAACAGGAAGAAAAGCATAAGAAACTACAATTAGAATATGAAGAAAGACAAGATGAACGTTTTGTTAAAACACTGGAACTACTAAAGAGTAATCGAGAAAATGTCGACAGTGTTAATTTCTCCCATACAACTATTTTTAATAGCATGGACACATTTCATTATGTGCCTGAGGAAGAGAAGAATTTTGAAGCATACTACACAAGATACGAGGATGTTTTTCAACTGGACTGTAAAAATTGGCCAAATAGTCAGAAAGTGAGCCTCTTACTCAGAAAATTGGGTACATCAGAACACAGCAAATTCGTAGATTACATATTACCTAAAAAAACTGCAGAATTAGAGTTCATGGAAGCTGTAAAATTACTAAAATAATTTTTTAATCCAAATATATCTCTTTTTCATAAAAGATGGTTGTGCATGAATCTAAGAAAGACGGACAACCAAGATTATTTGACATACGCATCAGTTGTCAATAAAAACTGGGATAATTTTAAGCTTGCAGAACTAACGGTAGAAGATTTTAAATGTCTAATCGTCGCTCAAGGGTTAGTTTCCACGAAAAATGCAGACATACGCAGACGAGTGTTGTCTAAGCTGGAATCTGAGCAAGAGTTAACCCTCCAGAAACTAGCAGAGTACTGTGAAAGGGCCATTACACTAAAAAGGATTCAAAAAATATAGAAGAATCCGGAGTGGCATATGTAAGAAAAGTTAGAAAACCATACGCACCAACCAAGAACTTTACAAAGAAAAGCAATGAAACGGGATATTCCAAAGATTATAACCAAAATATAGTACACAATATAACAAGCCTCTTCCTAGATATAACTGTAAGAGATGTGCAGAAAATCATTGGGAATCAGATTGTCCTTATAAGAAGAAAAAATGCTACATTTGTAAGAAGGTGGGACACAAACGCGATTGCTGCAGATATAAAGATTACACCAGAAAGACAGTACGGCAAACAAAATCAAATACAAAATTAGACAAAGATCGGCGAAAATACGTACCAAGTGGAAATATTTAAAACATCAATACAGTTACAACTCAACTCCGGCTCCGATTTTTCTATAATAAACCTGAATACGTGGAAAAAGTTGGGAAAACCGCCCATGATGAAAACTAGGAAAGCAGCCCGGACGGTAACTGGTGGGGGTATAAAATTTGAAGGAGAAGTTGTCCTCCCGATAAAATTGAAAGGGATTTCGAAGAAATTAAAAATATTCGTACTAAAAAATAGTGAAAATCTGTTTGGAATAGATTTAATTGAGAAATTCAGACTATGGGATAAGCCAATCAATACATTCTGTAAAAAATTAGAATGTTCTTCTCCAACAACAGTAAATATAAAAGACGATTTAAAAGAATTATTTCCTGAGGCATTCACGACTAACTTAGGTCGCTGCAATAAATTCAAGGCCTCCTTTGAACTTCAAGAAAACGCCAGCCCAATTTTTAGAAAAAAGCGAAATGTTCCGTTCGCTGGGTTGGAAAAGATTGATAAAGAATTAAATAGATTGGAACAGACGGGAATTATATCAAAAATAGAACACAGCGAGTGGGCAGCCCCCACCGTATACGTAAAGAAAAAGAATGACGAAGTTAGAGTGTGCGCAGACTTTTCGACCGGAGTCAACTCCCTATTAAAAGATCACCATTACCCCCTACCAAGCCCAGAGGAGATATTCACGAAGTTGAATGGGGGTAATATCTTCTCCCAGATAGACTTGAGCGACGCGTATTTGCAAATACCGGTCGAGGAGAATTGCTAAAAAATACTATGCATCAATACGCATAAGGGATTATACAAATACAACCGATTGCCTTTTGGCATCAAAGTAGCGCCTGCCATCTTTCAGCAAGCGATGGACACCATGCTAAGTGGTATTGAGTGCGCATGTGCATACCTGAACGACATTTTTGTCAGGAGCAAATCCCTAGAAGAACATAAGGAACATTTGAAACAAGTATTTACTCGAATACAAGAATTCGGCTTTAAAGTAAAAGAAAGTAAATGTGACATTTGTATGAGCGAGATTAAGTATCTTGGACACATAATAAACAAACATGGACGACGTCCAGACCCCGACAGATCTGCGGCAATAAAAAATATGCCAGCACCCGATAATGTAACAACCTTGCAGAGTTTCTTAGGACTCGCAAATTATTACCAATCTTTTATGGAAGGAATGCATAACTTGCAAGCCCCCTTAAATAATCTGCTTAAAAATGATACATCGTGGAACTGGATGCAAGAATGTCAAACCGCGTTTGACAAAATAAAGAGCGCACTAACATCCGAATTATTCTTAACGCACTTTGACACAAACTTAAAAATAGTCGTCGCTAGTTACGCTAGCTCCTACGGCTTAGGAGCATGCATTCAACATATTATGCCGGATGAGTCTAGAAAACCAATAGCGCATGCTTCGAGAACGCTGATACCAGCCGAAAGGGCATAGTCACAAATCGAAAAAGAAGTGTTGAGCGTAATCTTTGCCGTGACTAAATTTCACCGATATTTATATGGTAGACAATTCATACTTGAAACCGACCATTAACCGTTAGTCACGATCTATGGATCAAAAAAAGGATTGCCGGTATACACCGCAAATAGATTGCTGCGCTGGGGTACAATACTACTTAATTACGATTTCCAGCTACAACATCTAGCATCAAAAAAGATTTGCCATGCGGATGGACTGTCAAGACTGATACCACAGAAACACAATCTGGAAGAATCAGTCATTGCAGCAATTCGGACAAATATTGAAGTAAAGTATGGTAGCAAACATCATTAAGGAACTACCCGTAACTTTGTCGGACATTAAAAGGGAAGCCGAGAAAGACGAATATATAAAGGGCATAAAAGAGAAAATTATAACGGGCACAAAGGTGCAGGAAGTTTTCTCCATATGTGACGATGTGTTACTGTACAGCGAGAGAGTGGTAATACCCAAAACATTGCAGAATAGGATGTTAAGAGATTTCCACACAGGACATCCGTGGATAAATCGAATGAAGTCGTTAATGAGAAGCTACGTGTACTGGCGTAACATGGACACTGACAGAGCGACAACAATTGATAAATGTAAAGGATGCCAGTTAGCGGCAAAATCTCCACCTATAGTACACAAACCTTGGCCGAAAACCGACCAACCATGGTCGAGAATCCACATGGACTTCGCTGGTCCAGTAGGTGAAAACTATTATTTAATTGTACTGTGTAGTTTCACAAAATGGCCGGAGGTAATGCGTTGCAGGAATCCAACAACGAACAACTCAATAGGGTTCCTACACGAGTTGTTTGCAAGATTCGGTGTACCAGACACACTGGTCACTGACAACGGAACGCAGTTCACATCCGCAGAGTTTAAGGAATTTTGCGACACGTTCCGAGTGAAGCACACCATGACTCCGCCGTATCATCCATGTTCGAACGGCTTCGCGGAAAGGTTCGTGGACACGCTAAAACGAGCGTTAAAGAAATCCATTGGAACACCAACAGAAAAAGCTTTGCAACAATTCTTGCAAGTATATAGGATTACACCACATCCTAGTACACCATCAAACATATCACCAGCTGATCTAATGTTTGCCAGAAAGGTAAAATCAGCGTTTGACAAATTATTGTCAAGGCAGGCAATTATCCGAAACACTACACACACGAGACGAAAGAAATATAACACGGGAGATCGAGTATATTTTAAGTGCTACAGAAATAACACATCTTACTGGGAATGTGGAGTAGTGGATACACGCATTGGTGATTGTACATACATGATTAAAGGTCCACAGAATATACATAAAAGGACCCTAAATCAGATAAAAAAACGTCATATCCAAGATGATGATGATACGACAACAGTCGAAGAGGAGGACACCATAGATATCATATACGAGTCTTTGTATTTGGAACCGCCTCAACATGCACCTCAACCCCGAAGATCAGGTAGGAAAAGAAAAGTGAATGAACCATTCATGGTAAACACAAAAAGAAAAAGATATTGAAATATGTGTGACTTCAATTCTTGGGAGGGGGTGTTGTGGTGGCAACAACTATTTTGCATATGCGAATAACATAACACTATAAATGGCAAGCCTAGGTTGGCCTTGGTGCGTCTTACTCAGATGCCACCAGAAATTACGCCGAAGATCGTACATGTCCTCCCACCACGACTCTCTGACTCGACACCGTCATTTGTACATATTGTAAATATACCTTTCCTTTAATACAATTTTTATTGCGTTATCTTGTTGTTTGCGTCTTCATTGTATTTCCTTACTAATTATTGTTCAACCTTGCAACCACAACATTTAGATAGATTAGATTTTTTTACCACGGAGGAATTTTTAAAAGCATGTTTGTGCATTGAAATCCTATGTTTAATAAGTCCAGATGTGGAATCGAAGTAAATTAAGTTTTGTTTAATATATTTGTTGTCAGGAAAATTATGAGTGGCACTTGTATGTAATAGGTTTGTTTGTATTTAATTTGCAGATTGATTAAAGGGGGGAGTTATTGAATAACTGTGTGGCCGTGTTATGGTTGCCATTAACATAATTTATAGTTAGGGTTTGTGATACTGTGCAGATATATATCACATTTTTATCTTGCATGTACCTTGTAGAGGATAGTTATTCTTTCTTCTACAGCCTGTTATAGTTTTTATATTTGTATTTTGTATCTTACTATTTTTTATTGTTAAAACTAATTATTTTTTATGAAGCTTTGGTATAGTTGAGTAAGACACTTTGATCGTGTTCTTATTTAAAAATGTATTGTATCTATGAGGGGTTTTAAATTGTTTTCCTAATATTTTAAAGAATTTCCTGACTATGTTTATCTCAACATTTTAAGAATATGGAGGGTTGAACCATAAGATCTACCTATGTCTGTTTTACGTTTACGGACTTTGGGTTGTTGTTTATTTGTGATAATGGCTAATACTTGCGGTTTACTTTGGTATTGTATTGTATTTTGATTATTTTTTGCCATTGGTATGCGGGATGGCATGGCCATATTATATGTTATTATGTTTTAGTAGTTTATTATAGTTTTCAATGCAGTTTTTGTTTTTTTTCATTATTATTTAGGTATTTGATTTGCGATTTGTATCCTGAGATTTTAAGAGCATCATTGTAATATTTTCGTTTTGTTAACTACAGATTACTTAGAAGATAGCCTAGAAATTCTTAAAGAGACATTGGAAACTGTTGATTTCAGTATATACTTGGGTTGTTTTGATTAATTATGGGCATATAATACAAATTGCTTTGGTTTATGATAGGGGTCAAAAGTAGAGTTTTCAAGATTTAAGATTATGTCTAAGGAATTACCTATTTTCTATTCTAATTTTTAATCTCAATTTACCTTACTTTGTTTGACAACATCAAAAAAGTAAATATTTTCCTTTATATTTAAATATTTTTCGGATTTATCTGTCTTACTTAAAAGATGCTAGATTTATTTTGGTGTCTTTAAAAACAGCCCACCCAATATTTTTGCTGATGAGGAGACCTTGTTTCAAAAAAAAACTATATGTCAAAATTATTGTCCATGACTTAATGTCTATCTCAATAAAAACATCGTTTCCGAAACGATCGTAAAATTTATTGGATGTGTTGTGTTCCTCCTCATGAACCCGATTTTTAATTTTTAATTATAATTATAAATTATCAATATCTTTATATATATATATATTTATATATACATAATGATATTTATATATACATAATGATATATAGATAGGGTATGTTTATTACAACTTTTTTACGCAAATATTGCACAATTATAAATCATGAAAAATATGTGCATGAATATAATTACACGATATGGTTTACTAAATATGATAATCGAAAAAACTAATAGGGAATAAAGTAAAATGAATTAGTAAAAGAGTATGAAAATTAGTTAGATTTTTTGGAAGTAAATTCCATTCCAAGTCCCATATATAACTACGTTTCAATTTCTGTTTAAATTAATAGAAAAAAAGGATTTTAATATAAATATAAATGCGAAAATCCTTCAAATTTATATATATATATATATATATATATATATATATATATATATATGTGTGTGGATATGTATATATATATATATACGTTTGTGTGGATGTATGTATGTAGGCCTGTGTGTATAGATATACATATATATGGATAAAATGGGTAATATAAACACCAGGCAACATGTAGAATCCGTTTCTAAAGATTTAGATAGGTAATAAAATAAAAACACATTCATACGGGCAATTTTATCTAAACACTAGTAACACTGTCCGTCGTTGTCCAGGACCACAATATTAAACAAAAAGTGCTTACTTATTGTTTTAGCAATTGGATTATATGGTAACTACTATCTTGAACTTTTTTAGAAGGGCTTCGACTTCTAACTATTTATACTAAATGGAAATAATTAGATATCATATTTTGACGACCCCCTCTTTCGCCTATCAACTGTTCGTAAAAATTGCTAATGTTCCATCCATTGGTTTCGGTGCAAACACATATAGAACATTTAATGCTGGATTGTTACTTTATTTAAGATCGTATTAAATCGTATTCCGACAGATCGTGCTGAAATAATAATACTATTATTTTGATGGGTGTGTTTTCTTTACCTATGCTACAAGTACATAGGTTCTGAGGGCTTATGCATATGACAAACTCTGATATTTTAATAGATAAGATTTTTGGTTTCCTGGCATGATTTGTTTAGTAAATGATAAATAAAAATGTAAATTGGTAAGAAAGCTCCTTTCCCTTTTTTATGAGTGTTTACATATGTCTGAGTTTTGTGTGTGTGTGTGTGTGTGTGTGTGGGTTTGTGTGTGTGCGAGCGCATGCGTTACTGATTACGGAGAATGTAGGCCATAGTCGGCTATATACCGTATTATTTAAAAATAGACTAACGGCTAGCCCCCCAAAACGTAACTTACTAAAAGAAATGAAAATATATTTTACAAACTCCAAGACAATAAAATTGTGCAACAACGAAACACGAAAGGAACAAACAGAAATTAATTGATAATTAACTGTCGTTCATATATGAAAATACTTTGTTTTTAATGAGCAGAAGGGCATAATTTGAAATGTGTTATTAAGTGTTTGTTAATGCATGTAAAATTGTTAATTTGACGATGTACTTTGGAAAGAAATATATTTAAAGTTATTTGTCCTAAAGAAACTGCAAATGCCATAGAGATAGATAAATATATTTTGGAAAAAGAAAAACAAACAACAGGCTTCGAGTTTTTTAGAGGCATGCTCTGCCTAGTAAAACTTGAATTTTTAAAGTTGGGGCCAAGATTACACTTACATAGGCGTTTGTTTATATTGTTGCTTCGGGAGTGGTGTGCCCAAATATTTTTTCTTCACGATTTTCCCTGAGATGTGTAATTCAGCAGAAACACATGATGCACGTGTTTTCTAAATAAAAAAAAATGTTTTCCACGATATTGTTTGTTTAGACAGAGGCAGTGCAGCGCATACCTGGTTCAAGTTGTTTTGGTAATCCTCGACGAAACAAATTTAAAATGCGGATTTTTTGTGGGAGGAATGACTAGCTGGGTATTAACTGTGGGAATGAATTTCTCCAGCAGAAATGTATGGGAATAAATTCAGTGAAATGTTTCGTTTGCAGAAAAACTCAGATTAAGTATTAAGAAGAAATTAATACATGTCGTCAATGTGTAACAGAATAATGATGTAAACTAGATACGTTCTTTAAAAATGTATGTATGTATCTATGTATGTATCTATGCATGTGGAGTAACCCTGTTTTGAGTCTTGGCCACTCTGGTGGAGAGGACGGTAAAATCACACAAGTTACCCTCATAGTTAGGGATTCAAGTGCGCCGTACAATTTGGCACTGGAAAAGAAAGTTTAATTAATTAAAGGGTGACGTATTTAGGTGTTTTTGGTTAGTTCTAAGAATCAAGGCTATGAAATCAGAGTGAATCGGTAATGTAGAAGGTACATAGGATAATGAGAATCTGAGAATTACAAATGTTAAGTAAATGCGTTGTTGAGCAAAAAGATGTTAAGTAAACGTGTTTTCCCTAAACGTAGTTTAACAAATAAATAAATAAGTAATGTGAAAATTATAGACAGCTCTAATTACTAATAACACTACGGAAGAGAAAAAGTATAAGGAGTCATCGAACATGGAGTCATCGTTTTGGTGAAGACGCAAAGGGGGGATCTATTGTTTATGGCAGAATGGTTGGGTAGAACTTAGCTGATATTGATCATGAAAATGTTTTACCTAAAATCATATGAAATGTCCATACGATTTGTAAAAAAGATGCGGCCATCAGAAAAAAAGGGGTGCCAGTGGAAAATAGTTGACAAAACAAAATAAAAATAATGAGAGTTCTGATTTTTTTCCTGGGCGATAGGGGAGGGGGAGTGACAATCTTACGTTCGTTTATGAATTAAATGGTAGGGGTAGTAAAAAATGTACGCATATTTTTGAGAAACATACGAATATTAAAAAAAAAATGATGAACAAATGTTAGAATGTCAACTACTGGAAAACACAGGAAAGCATAATCGAAGATTTTTATGAATATATGATTTTATTATAATCGATGATTATTATTAGTTCAGAAATCGCAATTCGTAAATTATATATTAAGAATGTTGAAATAAAGTTATTGTTATTAAAGTCGAAGTCAGGAGTATTGCATATAGTAAGAGTTGAGGTTAACTATTTAATTCTGTAAGAAATTCGAAAATCTATTGGGCCAACTCAGATGAAATCCAAGTGAATATATATTCACATGCTCCGGAGCGTGAAGAAAAGACTTCATAGGAATTTAGTTAATTTAATATAGTTTTCGAGTTGAGACCGGAGAAACAGAGAGAGGATCGACTTTGGGGCGCTGGAATCAGCGTCAAGGAAAATCTCCCCATCATAACAACCCACTCTTTAGTATATAATGCAATGACACGAACAGTCTCATGCATATTATTGGTCCTATACCTTATCTAGTCCCTTTTTTGATCCCGCTATCCAACAGTAGGATAAAGTGTAGTATTTATTATCATAACTGAATGTGTCTAAAACAGTGTTCGAAACCTATGTGAGATGATGATTTTACGTCTAGATAGATTGAGTTTGTATGGGTCATTTGTGGCAAACCAACGATAATTTTGTCCGGAGGGATTTCTTTCAGCTACTTTCTCATATATATATATATATATATATATATATATATATATATATATATATATATATATATATATATAGTAAGTTATAAAATATATATGGCGAATGGATATTCCGCGTTTCATCCACTCTAGGATTCTTCAGGTTTATAAGCTCTACCTACGTATTGCGAACTTTTGAAGTTAATACTTAAAATTTACGCACAAATTTATAATTTAGTATATTAATTTCATGTAAGTAAATGTGCGTCATGAGTAAGTTGCTAGAATCTGTGTTAAATACAGAAGTAATCAACCATCTCAACAAAAATAACCTTCTTAGTGACACTCAATATGGTTTCCGTTCTGCTAGATCTACAGCAGATGTCCTTACAGTTATATCGCATAGGATTAGCAAATCTCTCGACGGTGGCAATCTTTCTAGGGCAATTGCTCTTGACATATCTAAAGCCTTTGATAGGGTATGGCATAAAGGTTTACTTCATAAGATCGCTAGCTATGGTATAGCTGGAAAAGTCTTCTCAATTATTAAAACATTTCTCTCTGATAGGTTCATAAGAGTAGTAGTTGAGGAGCAAAAATCAGAAGCTCACAGTATTAATGCCGGTGTCCCTTAGGGATCCATCCTGGGCCCAACTCTTTTCCTGATCTACATTAATGATCTTCCAAATCATATCCTTACATCATTTGTAGACATTTATGCTGACGACACTACCATTTATGGTACCACATCTAAGACAGTAAACGACCAAGTTCTCTCCAATTCTCTCTCCTCTGATCTTGAGCACGTAGTACAATGGGGAAAGGAGTGGCTGGTTACTTTTAATGCATCTAAAACCAAGGTTCTCTCTTTACATCATCAACATTCTAATCCACATTTGTCATCAATTGAAATGAATGGCTCTCGTCTTCAGGAGGCCTCAAGTTTGACAAGCTTCTGGGCTTGACCATTACTCTTGATCTTAAATGGAACACGTATATCAAATCTGTTGCCAAGGCCGCTGGAAAAATGGTGGGATCTTTCTATCGATCCGGTAGATATCTCACTGCTGATGCTATTCTCTATCTATATAAGAGCCAGGTAGTCCAAGGATGGAATACTGTTGCCACATCTGGGCAGGAGCTGCTAGAAAGGACTTGTCCTGCCTTGATAGAGTCCAAAATAGACTTCGTAGCCTCGTAGGAGATGTCCTTTTCTCCTCCTTGCAACCTCTATCTCACAGAAGAGATGTTGCGAGTTTGTCTCTAATGTATCGTTATTTTCCTGGAAAGTGTTCAACTGAGCTTAAATCTATGGTCCCCCCTCGCCAAACTTTCACAAGAAACACTCGTCTAGCTGTAAACACTATCAATAATTTCCCCCACTCTTTATCTGTGCCTAAACCTAAACGTAGATTCCATGAACAAATCTTCTTTCTTAGAACTGCAAGCCTGTGGAATTGTATTCGGTGTTCCTGCTTTCCGGCTGACTACACTATGGTTGTGTTCAAGTCTAAAGTAAATAAGTTCTTGATGAGCCGTTCCATATAAGTTATTAAATTTACCAAATTTTCATTACTAATGATTACTATATTGACCAATTTCTACTGTACACTCTTTAACCCTTATCCTTGAGTGGCCTCTGGGCCTTGATAATGTGGTGATGCCTTTGTAAAAAAAAAGTAGTTATATATATATATATATATATATATATATATATATATATATATATATATAAAGTTTTGTACATCTGCGTGCACGTAAGTGACTTCTAATCCAACTTTACTATTACATGAAAGAGCATGTGGTATAAAAAACTTTATTTTCTTCTTGTAAATGTGATCGCAGTTTAATATTGTGAATCCTTAGATATCATGTTAGACGACTTCAATATTTGCAGATTAGAGCACAAATAAGACGATTTAGCGTTGCCGGATGTGCTGTAAAAACCTCCTAATAAGGCTGTCGTTACTGTCTTTGATTGTGCGATATCAGATGATTTACAAAAGCAGCTTTTTTCCAAAAGTGTCTAATACATACAGTACACTTCAGATCCTGTTGTTATTCTTCTAGTATTATCTTTTCGTCCTGCTTTCTTAAAACACGTTTTAAAACAGCAAGATCTACACGCTGCTCTTCAAAAATCTTACAATTTCTCTCATGATTTTTTCCTCTCACTGATTGATCGATCCCTTAGGCTTCCCAGTCATGTCCATCCATCTCAAGTATTCCCAAGTTTTTTTTTCAGATAATCCTTAAACCTACTTCTTGGTTAAAGGTTTGGTATTTTACATCGACCTATCTCGCCAAAAACAGTTTGCCAAGAACTTTCCTTAGTGTTTTGTACAGCACATCTACTTTTAAAAATATTTTTTTTTTTAATATAAATACTTGTATTATTTGATCGTTCAAGTATTACCGTGTCAAATTCATCCAGTTTATATTAAGTATTCTCCGAATACAACTTTGGTGAAACCGTGTTAATAAATTGAGATACCTTCTCTATGATGTCCGAGTCTCTGACCCATACAGTAGCGTAGTTATAACGCTTGCTTCGTAAACACTTAGCGTTGATTTAATGTGATTCCCCGATCTGAACACACACGTTTCTCCAGTTTGTCAAAAGTAGAATTGGCTTTTTCTATTCTGTAATTTATCTCAGAAGCAAGCATACAGTCCTTAATTAACCTACTATCCAAACGTATAAAATTGTGCGTGATATTTAAATTTTTACTATCAACGAAGATGATTGGTTTAACATATGGCATTCCTATAGGAAGGTAATAAAACATGTTTTTTTGAGGTCAAAGTCTATATCATCTGCGCATAAAAGTTCAAGAACAAGATTTTAAAATGTTTTCGACTTTGCATTTAGACGTATAACGTTAGAATTTTTTAAAAAATGCCATTAATCTAAACTGTGTTATGCCATTCGGATCTTATAAGGTCCCATTATAATACTGGCATGTTGCTGCTTAAAAAAATCCGAAGGCTATTCGAGGAGTAAGGGATGATGAATGTAAGGTTGTAGTGTAGTCATCGTTTATGGTGTAAACTGGAGAGAATGTGCGTATTCATGGGGACGCTCATCACGAACTTGTTTACATTTGATTTGAAGGCTACCATGTTCCATTCAATCGGGCAACAGTGCTACATGGATGCGCAATTCTGAGAAAGAAATGTTTCTTATGAAATTGACGTTTAGATTTCAGGAGAGAAAGAGAGTGGGGGAATTATGTATAGTGGTTGTAGCTAGTTGAGTGTGTTTTGTGAAAGTCTGCCAAAGCGCGAGAAGCCATGAAATGAATTTAAGTCGAGCACTTGTCATGAAAACAGCGGTACAGCAGAAAGAGAATCCTTACATCTCTGCTGTGAGAAAATGTTTGCAGAGAAAGAATAGGGAGTGGGCTTCTATGTTTGGAGGCCGGTTGTGAACTTTATTAAAGCAGGATAGGACAACGAACCAATTCTAGTATCTCATGTTTATAAAATCGCATCTAATTATGTTATCACTAGTCAGTTTCTTATTAGGAAACATTGAATCACAATTAAATGTCCTATATTTATAGAACACGGTTTGTTTCCATTGTCAGTTTAATTCGGATGCGCACCCAACTGGTTTCGAACACTCTAGCTTTGTGCTCCCAACAAAATGCAAACCTTATTAATCGTACTTTATGTTTATGTATACATTGAAATTAACTGGAAAATATAATCTAATTATAGCACAGTGTGTATTTTTTCTAGACACGCGCACAGCGAGGATCAACCACAGAATGTTCTGCCCCTATTCAGCAGAAAAAAGAACATTTATTAAAACGCATTATTTATTCGCAAATATTGCATTAAACTAATAAATGCATGTAAAATGGTGTGATTCTTATATCTAGCTAGGATTGCCATTCAATTCATGGAGAGTCTAGTAATATAATATCTTCTAAATACTTAATAATAAAATGTGTGTTCCTGTGTGTATTTGTTTTATATATTCAGTTTACATATGTAGTCCGGTATTTTTACGACCTCTCACAGCGTAGTACAAATGCCCCCAACCACCCCAAATTAAGAACGGCTTTCGAGTTTGTGGGTGTTTATTCCGAAAGCCGTCCTTTACATAGGGAGATTTGGGGTGTTAATAATATGATGGGGCACGTCGTTAAAATTAACCTTCATCATCAGTCCTTCAATAACCTAAACATATTTCTCAATCTGTGATTATATCAAATATTATGATATAAACGAACATTAATAATAAGGTCTGGAGCATTTTCTGATCAAAGTAATGCATATTTTATCAGTTGATATATATTTAATTTACGTTATTTGAAAAGTGTTATTGACTAATTAGTTCAATTACTTTCAGATGTTTGTTTTATATTTGGAAAATGTCTGTGTATATATACAAACTTTGTATTTAAAAATAAGTTGAGGCGTTTTAGCACAGATCGGTTGGTGTCTGTTTTCGTCTGATTCCCACATCCATTTTATTTGTAAAATATTGTGTTAAATTTGTCATCATAATCAGTGTCGACAGAAAGAGTGTGAGTCTTATAAACACACTTTTTATTTAAAAAAAAACGACCAGGTGCTGTAGTACTAATCTGTTGGATTTTGTTTTCTTCTGATTCTTACGTCTATTCATTTGTAAAGTTGCACAAAGACTTCAAAGAGTGACTATCTCTTCTACAAATTGTTTGTTTTTCTTGTACATGTGTATATGCATGCATATGTAGGTGTCTCTATGTGGGTATGTTTGCAAGTGTGTGTACATTCGTATGTATCTTTGACTGCGTTATGTATGTATGTATGTATGTATGTCTGCGTGCATGTGTTTATTTCCATGTGTGCGTGTGGTGGAGAAGGATCCTGTAAGCCGTGGTGCAGGCAACCCTACTAGGAGAAGCAAATCTGTGATTTAAAACAATGCATAAAGCTGGGGGCCAGTACTCGTATTAAGCTAGTTTGCAGATTAACTTGTTGCTAGCTCTCTTCCTCTCTCTTGTTGCTGGATATAAACATTTGGAACCGAGAGAGAGAGAGAGAGAGAGAGAGAGGGGGAGGGAGAGGGAGAGATTTAGCTGTCGTACAAAGCCAAAACTCTGTAACATCATGTTGATATAGATACTCCCTAAGGCATCTGTCAATAAAAATAGTCCTGGGGCGATGGAAAATGTAGGCCTGAAATGATGGAAGAATGTAACAATAGATCTGCCATCATCAAATCATATGTATGTATGTATGTATGTATGTATGTATGTATGTATGTATGTATGTATGTATGTATGTGTGTGTATGTATATATGTTTATATATGTACATATATTTGTATATGTATGTATGCATATATGTGTGCATATATGTTTATGTGTGTTTGTATTTCTATATGTATGTATACGTTTATGTGGGCATGCATATTTATGTGTATATATGCATATATATATGTGCGTTTGTGTATAAAATCATATATATATATATATATATATATATGTATATGTATGTGTATGTATATGTAGGTAAATGGATGTGTATATATATGTGCATAAGTGTACGTATTTGTATTTGTATATGTACGTATATGTGTGTTTGTCTTTGTATATCTGTGTATATATGTTTATGCATATGTATGTATATGTGTATGTTTTCATGTTGGTATGTATATGTGGGTATATGTATATATATATATATATATGCATTATG
Source organism: Euprymna scolopes (assembly GCF_053919585.1). Taxonomy (NCBI): domain Eukaryota; kingdom Metazoa; phylum Mollusca; class Cephalopoda; order Sepiida; family Sepiolidae; genus Euprymna; species Euprymna scolopes. The sequence goes on along the minus strand of NC_136485.1, from coordinate 115,129,949 downwards.
TATTGTGCATATACGTATGTCTGTATATATGTGTGTATGTTTATATATATATATACACATATGTATGCGTGCATGTGTATGTATGTGTATATATGTATTATGCGTGCATTTATATTGAACGTGTGAATTCGCCGGCAGGACGAAATAAGACATTTTCGGGTTCAGTGATTTTCAGTGTCTGAGGGAGTGGCACTCGTCTGAGAAGATGTTGCAATTATCATATATGTTTACGTATGTGTATGTATGCATGTGTGTATGTATATGTATGTACGTGTATTATGTATTGTGTATGTATGTATATACGTGCGTATGTTTATAGATATGTATATGTGTGTATATATGTATGCCAATGACCGTGTTCAGTGTTATGTTTGCTTGAGCGTGGTAATTCGCCAGCAGGACAAACAAAAAGATCATTTTCGGGCTCATGGACTTTCGATGTCAAAGGGAGTCGCACTCGTCTGACAAGACGTTGCAATCATCATCATATATATATATATGTGTGTGTGTGTTTGTGAAGTTTTAATTATTAAAATACTATAATAATTGAATTCTTTAATTTAATTTATTTTTTAAAAAATATTCTAATGCAAAAGTTCCTAGTTATTTTTAAACAGTGCAATGTTAATAAAATCGCGTTCGACAAACGTTCCTTGTAAAACATGTATTCGTTTGAGGAATTACTCTTGATTGTATGTTCTGCTTAATCTTAGAAAGAAGCAACATATTAGTGACTCAAGTGCCCTGTGTTTCTAATATAGATTTTCCTTACAATCTTTTTTTCGGTACTGAAAAGGCCAGAGCTATAGTGATTTTGTTTATGATTATACATTTACATATCGGATGTAGGTGAAAACCTATTTAAATACATCATTAGATGCTCGACTCTACATTTTACATGTGCCGCCTTAATAATTCTTATATGTCAATATAAACCAATAAACATTTTAAACGTAGTCCATTAAAATGATGATGTGATGAACCACGAATGTCATTCGAAAATTGATGGATCTTATTATTTTATTCCGCTCAAATATGCCTCTATTGATTGTGTAAGACTCGAGAAATCAGCCCCTCTCATAGACATGCGTCAGGAGCAGAGGTTCGGAATTAGAAACGCCATTATAGAAAAAAGCGAACCGCCAAAATCTCTCAACGCTTGTTGAACGTTTATAAAGATGATACAGTTGATATCAGAAAAATTACGAGATGAGTTCGTCGATTTAAGAGTGGCGATAAAGATGTCAATTACAAAGAACGCAACAAACGCCCAATGCACAGCTATTACCTGAGAAAAACTGTGCGCCCCGACAAACTCATCTGCAGTTATCCCCACATATCATTGCATAGTTTATTATGGGATGTCGTCATTTCTAGAAAAGTATTTGGTAGTTGGGTTCACCGAATGCTCACGCAGAAATGAAAAGGCTACAAAGAAGATGTCCGCCTGGGAGTATTGAATCAGTAGGGGCTGTAAGTGATTCGCGGATCACATAATAACTGATGAGGAGACATGGTGGTATCACAATGAGTCGGAGTTAAAACGGCAGTTGATAGAATGACACCACACACCTTTTTCTACAAAGAAGTTCAAGAGGCAAACATATCTTTAGAGAATGATGTGACACCGTGTTCAGTTGCTTCATAGAAAACGGATTGCCATCAATACTGACCATAATGTTGATATGTTGACAACGCTGGGTCCCGGATATCTCGTTTAGGGACAATGAAAAGATAGCAATCATACCGTAACATTAGCACATCAGTTTGCACACAGGTTTTAAGGACACGGGGCGCAGGACAAAATTCGGCTGGTCAGTGCTAATTGGCACCGTCAGATTTCTTCTTGTTAGAAATTCGGAAGGACGTATTAAGTGCAGATAATTTCCCCGACAACAACATCATAATAGAAGTTCTGAAAAATACCCAGTCCAAGCAAGCGCTATCTATTACTACCTAAGGCTGAAAAGTTGTATCGGTGACAAAATTGGATAGAAAATGGTTTTGACTAAGTAGAAAAATACATTCTGAAACACAAAATGACACTAGTTTTAATAGTATTACCGGCGATTTCGTAGATCTTTAACATTTCTAGTAGAAATATAGGAGGAATTATTTTTCGAAAATGTTTATATATGATGATGTAGCGAATTATTTGGAGTATTCCAACTACTGTTTTCATTATAAGTGTTATTTGCACAACTTTTTTCATTAATGTAATCAGCCTTTTTGGAGGTGTACTTCATCGACCCCGAGAATCCTTGTGCAGAATACTGCAATATTTCCATCGAGTTCGGATATCTGCCCGGAATTTCCAATGTCGCGCTTTATATAACCCATTAGATTGTCTGATGTTTTCTGGAAACAACGACAAAGTAAATGTCCAAGTTGATTTGCAAATGTATTGAGAGTATCGGTCGCAGTAGGGATTTAATGTAGAACTCCCTGTATAGCATGACTTTTAACTGAATTTTACCAAATACTTTAATTATGTGCTGTATTTTGAGCTTTCATGCGCTGTTCCTTTTTCGACAAGATATCTTAATAAGATCGGGAGCTATATCAATCAAAAATTAGTGAAAATAACACTAAAGATGAGAACAGTATTCCGATAAACAAAATAATATAAATTCTCAATCTTTCTCTAAAACAGATATAAAGATGATGATGAAAGTAGCTTCATCCTCGGGAAAATGGAAAATATTAGCCTTACGAATGGTAATACGTATCTGGTTGCTTATACTCTATTGACTTTAAATATATCGCTTGAATTCTAATTAAATCAAATGTACTAATATATTCAAATGTATGAAAATATATTAATTATATAAATCCATTTTATGCGCACGTTTATCTTAAAATAATACGTTCATTTAATTGCTTTACGAGTATCGTTTGAATATACATAATTTATCAGTATAGAACAATTAAAAGAGGAAGGTATGTCGCAAAAAAAAATACATGGCTTTTAGCAAATATATTTGTACTGGAAATATATATATTTTTTTAAATCTATATAAAAATAAACTTGAAACGATATGTTTGGCAGCGTTTTAAGTCATAATTTACCTGAAAAAAGTAAAATAAACTAGGAAACATTGATCGTCTGTCCCGTGTCTACAATTGTAATGTAAACCTTCTTTTCATGATACCTAAAGAAAATATTATCGTTTATAAGCAAATAAAATATCTGGCCCCCTGTTATCTTATAAAGTCCCCGGGCTGATTGTATGTGGCTTTATCTACAAGACTGATCTTCTTTCTTCGCGAGATTTCTTGTAATCTTATGGATTTTTTCGCGCCCACTCAGGAAAAAAAAAACAGAATTTTTTTTCTGTTCATCCATTAACAAATACAACTTAAAATGTTATTGATTATGAGAACGAAATGGAAAAGATAACACTTTAAACTTGAAGAAATAAAAAATGGAAATGTGTACAACAATGTAAAGGATTTTGGAAAAATTGTAATGTATTGTAAAGTTTCGTGACGCCTTTATTGTATGTATCAATGATTGATCGTATAAATGAAAGACGCTATTACGGGAGGATATATGTCATGTGAAACATTCTTTATTTTTAATACTTTAATATAATATGAATAACGATTATATCGAGTTAATATACATCACATCAGTCTATAATACCTTTATAGACTATTGATATTCCACTCCTAGCAACTGTACTACAAAAATCATTTATTTTTTGTTATTGTTTTACTATTTTTCACACTTCTGTTCAATAATATTTACCATTTTTACTAGTTCAAACATTAAAGCACGTCAAAATAGTTCATGCATAAAGATCTATTCGTAATTCTCATTTCTGTCTAAACTATGTTTACACCATTATCAATTACTCGTATTGGATATTTTAAAGAAAAATGATGAAGAATATATATATATATATATACTAGAATTATTTACAGGGGTGTAAGGAGGTGTATGTTGAGCAAAAATAAAGTGGTAGTAGGAAGGTAGGCTCGAAGCCGCACCGCGAAAGAGGAAGAGAATGGGAAAACGTGACGTCTTTGCTGTTACGGGCATCGCCAAACCGAAAGTGGCGTAAGTTTAAATTAGGCTAGTCAATCGAAAAGAGGGGATGACTTTCGAAAATATCGGCGAAAATACTGACCGCTCACTGAAGAAAAGTGCTCAGTTGAAGGTGGAAAAATTAAGGTTTTAGCCAATTTTTCGATATTTG